>NC_059339.1:10198500-10549500 GCF_018350155.1 Leopardus geoffroyi | reverse complement strand
TCTCTCTACACACAATCCCCCCCCCCTACCCCTGCACCAGAATGTTGGTTTCAGGAGGGCAGGGGCCTTGTCTGGGTCTGGGTCACTACTGTGTCAATCGTATTTAGAATAGTGTGTGAGAGTGAGCACAGAAAGTTATTGAATTAAGACACAGTCCCTTGTGGCCCAAAGGGATGTTAAACGTCTAATCCTAAGGGTGACCTAAGCAGTGGAACTTGGTTAGTCTAAAGGACCAAGGACAGCTCCCTGGGGAAGTGACAGCCATGTTAAGACCCAGACAAAGATCTGCTGTGATACAAGCAAAGCTTACATTTGGGACTGTTTGTTCGCACAGGCACCTTCCCAGACCCCAGGAGGGGCATTAGCAATGGTCCTGTGAGCTGAAAAATTTGTAAAAGCAAGGTAAAGAGGGCCCCCCAAATTATGTAAGCTTCAGGCCCCAGAGCAGCACTAGGGCCCCTGCGGAGACCGCAAGAGTAAGGTGAAATCCAGGAGGGGACAGCAGAGAAAGAGACCGGGCCTGGCGAAGGGAGTAAACGGTCTTTGCAAAGGCTTGGAGTTGAGAGAGCGGGCAGAGTGCCGGAGGAGGTGAAGATCAACGTGGCAGCCAGCCTGCAGGGTGGTCCCCTAGGACCCCTGCCTCCTGGTATTCACGCTGACTCCCGGCCGGTCCCGTGTGACCAAGAAATACAGCGGGAGTGGCAGTGCGTGACTTCCAAGGCTGGGTCGTAAAAGCCATCGCAGCCTCTGCCTTGTGGTCTTGGATCGTTTGCCCTGGGGGAAGCCAGACGCCACGTCATGAGGACATGCTAACATCCCTGTGGAAAAGCCCCATGTGCAGGGGAAGGGAGGCCCCCAGCCACAGCCAGTGCCATCTTGACTGCTCCGCGGTCCTCCAGCCCCCAGCAAGCCCTGGGAGGACACCAACTGCACGAGTAACCCTGTGGGGGAAGCACCCGCCACCCTCAAATTCCCACCAACAGAAACCGGGAGATGTGATAAAGGTTTCATTGTTTGCAGCCACTAAGGTTGAGGCGATTTGTCCTGCAGGTACTGGAAAAACTCGGCTGGAGGGTAGAGACAGAGCGGCAAAAAGCCCCATCTACAGGGTCTGTATACACTTTCTACATTCTCTATTGCTGCATCACGAGTTATTACCGATTTAGGGGCTTAAAACAGCACACATTTGTGATCTCACAGTGTCTGTGTCCATCCAGGCCCGGCTAAGCCGGCTCCTCCGCTTGGCATCTCATGAGGACGCAGTCAGGTGTTGGCTACGCTGTGTTCTCATCTGGACGCTTGACCGGGGAGGGGGGAAAAATCAGCTTCCAGGCAAATTTGGGTTGCTGGAAGGATTCATTTCCTTGTAGCTGCGTAACTGAGGGCCTGGCTTTTTGTTAGCAGTTGGCAAGAGGCTACCCCTGGGGTCCTGGGGGCAATCCGCAATTCCTAACCAAGTGGGCTTCTCCAACTTCATCCTGGGAGCTGCTTGCTTCATCAAGTACGCCAGGGGGACCTGGCTCCTGTCAGCTGAGAAAGAGTCTTATACAACATAATGTAATCACGAGAGTGACGTCCTGTCCCTTTGCTGTATCCTATAGGTTAGAAACAGGTCCCGGGTCCCACCCACCCTCAGGTGCCCTCACCTTGAGGGGACCTTGATTACACAAAGGCATGAACACCAGAACATTGTCTGTCTGCCACGGCCTCCCTAGCAGGGGTCTTTCCAGCCTTGCTTGAATGCTCCCCACAACGGAGACCCCACTTTCTTAGGGAGCCTGTGATGTTGTATTGGAAAGATCTTCCTTACAGTGGGCTAATATCCCTGAGCCTGACGTTTCTTCAATTATTTTTAAAGGATGCACTGGACTCCAGCATAATGAAGATCACCCACCCTTCCCAAAAGAGCCTGCGTCATAACCTAATTCAGCCACCCCTCCCCCAGGTCCCTCTGGCTTTCCCTAGAAATGGATGTCCCAACTGGCCCTATTCTTCCCTCCTTTGTCCTCACTTTTCTTCCTTCTACCTCTTCTGATCCCTCTCCATTTATGTCCTGCCTTTACAAAGCAGCCTAGTGACCAAAAACAGAGCACAGGGGAGATGCTGGGCCATGTTCCCAGTGGAGACCCCGTCAAGGATGTGTTCCTGGAGCTCATCATCTGGTCGTGGGCAGGGTCAGTCACGGGCCAGACACAAAACCAATGCCTCTCACCCCAACACACAACTCACCGGGGTCCGTGTGTGCAGGAAATGGGTGCTGCTGAACACGTGTGGCTCCAGAAACATAAGCAGGGACGGGGGTCCCTGAGAGGGCCCGCCTGACATAATTGCCTCCATCTGCAGACAGGCAGAAGGCGTGCCAGGGGTTGCCAGCACCTCTCCAACCCCTCCTCCATTCTCGGCTCCAAAACACGCAGTTGACAAACAGCTCATCCAGTGTTTGAAAATGTCACCGACTGGTCTCAGTGGGGACTCACAAGCCTCCTGTGGATTTTCGTGTTTTAATTCCAAAAGCAAACAGAGAGAAGCGAGATAGTGTTTCAGACCAGAGGCTCTGCTCTCAAGAGAGAGACTGGGCCTGTCTGGGCCTCCCCGTGATATGCTGGGGAGCACTGTCAGCACGGAACCCTCGAGAATGCTCCTATGACAGGACAGTGGCTCCTTTGCCAAGGCCCTCTGAGCCCAGGATCCCAGCTCTGCAGCCTTAAGACCAGGGTCCAGTGTGGGGAACTCATCAAAGGCCAAAGTACTCAAGTTACTCACAGCATTGCATCCAAGCCAGAAAACACCCAGAGGGCCTACCGCATGGCAGCGTGAGCCCTCCCTGGCCTGGCGGAGTTCAAGATTGTAATCCTGGGTCTGCCGCGTGTAAGCAGCGGGCTCTGCTCTGCTCCAAGTATCAGTTTCTGGATCTGTTAAATGGGAATGGTTTCATTTCTGTTTCCTGCTGGGGCCCTCGGAGGCTGCATGCAGAGAGACCCCTGGCTTGCCAGCTGAGACAGGTAAGGGTGAATTGCCTAGCCTGTCTCCACTCTTATCCACACACTCAAGACAAACATCAAAGGATGCCTGCCTCCTATTCCCTCGCCCTGCCACCAAACTGGGCTCAGCAGTTCCCTGGAGGGATCTCAAGGGCTGCAGGGGGGTGGGGGATAGAAGGACGGGATAGGTAGGCAACCAGGCCGCCCACCGTCCTCACTCAGCTGGGTTCTCAGCACTAGCAGAAGACGGATACCAGTATAGAAAACAAAGAGGAAAAAATGGAAAGAACGTAGTATTTAACAAAAGCATGAAATTTGGTTTAGTGCATTGATGACCTCCGTACTTCACCCTTCCAAGTATCCATGCTCTTTGCCGCATGAATTTGAAATTCAAGACTCACCCAAGAGTCAGTCTATTTCTCTACACGTGCATCCTTCCCAGACTTCTGACTTGCCCTGGCCAGTGAAATGCGGGGGAGCGATGTCGTGCCACCCCCGAGGCTGAGCCTGCAAAAGTCTTGAGTGTTTGTGTGCTCACTCTCTCGCGCCCCTGCGGTGACCGGAACAACAAGCCCAGGACAGGGGGCTGGAGGATGAGACGCACGTGGAGCAGAGCTGAGCCGTTGCAGTCATGGCCATCCTAGATCAGCCAGCCCCGCTGATGCATAAGCAAGCCCAGGCAAGCCCAGACCCCTGAGGGTAAGCGACTGTCGTTCCATGCCACTGAGTTTTAAGCTGGCTCGTCACACAGCAAAAGCGAACTGATACAGTGTCCACTGTGGCGACCACACAGATAGGCGAAGCCCGTTAGGGCGTCTACGTTTCTTTTACAGTCTGGTATTATTGGAAATGACCAGCGGCATCAACTTCCCTATAAGATGTTGAAGGCTTGTAGCCACTAAAGGTCTTTATCCAGCTCTCCTCTGATCTGCCTTACATATCCAGCTTCTGAATTAAATTCATTCAAAGCGTTTCGCTGTTGACAAAAAGTTTAAAGATCACCGCGGCTGGCCTGCGATTTGTCCAGATGCCTGACACGCAGGAGAGCGGAGGGAATTGCTGAGAAACATGCATGAGGCAGAGACTCAAGAAACCGGCATCCGGATCGTGCTTCGGCTGCTACCTGAGCCTACCTGCTCAGGGGTGTCTGGACAGGGACAGAAGGAGCCCTCCCGCCACAGCCAACACCCAGGGCCCCCAACACAGAGGAGATCCATCCTGACTGCTGGTAGAAGCCCTTCACACATGTCGCTCCCTGAAATACTGCAAAATCCAGACTCCCACCTCCTTTTGGCCTCCCACCTTGATTCTTCATTTCATGCACACAATAGTCACATAATAAATACCCACCAGATGTCTCTATTAATAAATTATAATTCCCAAAAGGAGTAGGACGAGGCAAGTGCTGTCGGGGCACGGAGGCTCCGAAACATTAAATAGCAGCGGTGTGCAGAAAATTAATCCTTTTTCTTTCCTTTCTTACTTCTTCTCCACCCCCCTGTCCCCCAGGATGCCAACACAGGCAGGTGTCGGCAGGAAGTCTCTTTACAGCTCAGTGGATGAGGTTTTAATGAATCCTGGAGGAAAGGATGGGGAAGGAGGGGCGGCTACACCATGGAATGCCATGGAATGTTTTACATAGGCCTTGCTGGCCTAAAGGCGCTTCTGGATGAAATTCACCCCTACTAGACTAAAGGGGGTACAGAAAGGATGCTCGGGTTCCTCCTACCCCCTTTAGACTGCTAAGGGAATCTCAAGTTCCTGCTAATCTTTTAAGTCAGACTGAGTTCTACTCAGTTCTTCTAAATTTCCATGCCGCCTCTCACATTTGGACTTTGCACATGCTGTTCCTCTACCTGGAACTCCTCTGTCTCTTCTCCATCTTGTTCCTTGGTCACCTGGTCTCAGTTTCCACATCACCTCTTCCAGGAACTCCCCTATCAGGATCACCAAGTCTGGGTGATGTGCCTCTCCTTGCATTCCCAAGGCTCACTGTGATTCTGCTACGACAGTTCCTTGCACGCTTGGGTATTTGTTGCTGACTGGCTATTTATTTGTTTGTAGACCCCCCTGGATCCATACTCATACTTTGGCTATGCCTGTATCCCTAGTACTAAGCACAGTGTTTGACATGTGGTGGGAACTTGGTGAGGATTTGTTAATGAAGGAAGGAAGAGAAGAAGGGAGCCAGGGAGAAGGGGAGGAAGGGAGGAGGGAAGGGGTGAAGGAACGAGGGAGAGAGAATGAACACATACCCTACCTTTCGACTTGCAGCACTCAGAGGAGTACCCTCTGGAGTCATGAACCTCTCTTGTGATGTTCATATTCACGCTCTGACAACATCTCAGCATCTCTCCCTACATGTCTGAATAATATACTCGTGATATTCATCAAAAGCAGATTTTGTCTGGCCAGAGTCTTATCAGCCAACATCAGACTGTAAGACATTCAAATGGTCTTTAGTGATCAGCTTGTTCAAAGTCCCCATTTGACAGATAGGGAGGGGAGGGTCAGGGTCAGGAAAGCAGGAAAGAATTTCCCCAGGTCATCTAGTTAAGTGTTTATTAATGTTAAGGAAACTTTTAAGGATTCTGGGTATGATGATATGGTCATTTAGGTCCAAAAAAGCTGTACAATGCATATACACCCCGCACATAAACACAGTGTATATATACACACGAAGGTAAGGCAAGGTTGTAATTCACACATGCCTCTGATTTTGCTTGGTGCCTTACAGTTTACAAAGCTTTCCTGTACATCTCATTCGATCCTACCACCACACGAAGAGGAAGGAAGGGCAGGGTGATCATTCCTATTTCACAAAGGAGGGAGCCAGGATTCAAGGAAGTGAAAGGCATCACTCAAGGCCACCCTGAAACTGAGCACCAGACCAGGACTCAGACCTGGGTTTTCTGTGCCAGACCTGATGCTCTGCTGCGGGTTCTGTAATTGCGTCCCCATCTCAGGGAGGGTAGCAACAGCCTTCCAGAGCTTCTCAACGTGCACACACAACCGAAGCCCAGTCTGCTTTGCGGCCTGACTGTTCATTTATTGGACTCGGTGTTCAATCTGTCATGCATATTGAGGAAATGAATCCAATTTAAAACACAGACGTAAGCAGACGCCTTGAAGGCGTCTCACTGGGAACCCAGACTGACCTCCCATGAGGTGACAGAGACCAAATGTGTGGCACGTAACTTCCCAAAGGCTCTGTTCTGTTCCTCGTCACCTTTTATTAGTGATAGCAGTTATGTGAGTGACCATTGTCTTTATCTGAGAACGCTGTTCCCAGGCAAAGGCTGCAGAAACGGGCACAGAGGGGTCAGTAAGCTGGCTGGAATCCTGCGGATCACTAAGAAGAATGACAGTGAGGGCTCTCCTAAGGAATGCTTTCTATCCTCTTACCAAGACAGTTTTTTGTAATTTCCTAATTTTTTTCTCCAGAAACTCGGATTTTTTTTTTTTTAAGACATGTAAAACTTGCTAGTTCCTTTTTTAACCAGCTCTCTTTGGGGGTCAGCTAATTTGAACAGAGAAGAGATAAAATTCAGTCTGTGGAAAAATTAAAGTATCAAAATACTCACTGTTCTTTATCACTGAGGGAAGGCAAAGAAAGGAGAGAGAGAAAAAATGAATAAAGTTAAGGAAACAAATCTCATAAAATACCAACACTGGATGCAACCACTACAGAGTTGACTTTTTTAGATAAAGTGTCTTTTTAAATGTTTATTACTTTATTTCGAGAGAGAAAGAGTGTGTGTGTGAGCGGGAGAGTGGCAGAGAGATTCCCAACTAGGCTCTGAGCTAGCCTGATGTGGGGCTCGAACTCACGACTGTGAGATCAGGCCCTGGGCTGTTACCAAGAGTCAGATGCTTAACTGACTGAACCATCCAGGAGCCCCAACAACAACCACAGAGTTTAAATTGCAATGACCTACTTCTGTTTGGTTTTGGTTTCCAAAGCATTTTCCAAAAACACTTCTAGTCATTATTACCTTATTTCAGCACATCTGAAAAAGGTTGCTGCAAAGAAGGGTTGTAAAATCCTTTGCTTTGATGAAAATGACTAATCAGTTCAGCTTATTAACTGAGCCGACCATTTATGTAATTGAACAATGGATTTTTGGTACTAAAGAGAAATCGCCTAATGACAGCATGGCCAACGTCATGCTGGGGGACAGAGAGCGCATTGAGGTAGGGCAGTGAGCCCTGAACGCTCCGTGGGTCATTCGTTTGCAATGTTCCAGCTGGGGAAAGCCAGTTCTTCCACTCTAGAAAGAAGACCAGCATCTCTATTCACTAGGCGAGCAATTGTAGGCATGTCATAGCCTCCCCTGGTGCCTCAGTTTCCACCTCTGATCTCTGGTACTCTCTGCCTCGCAGACTTGAAAACGACAGAGAAATAGAACTTTTGGACACCAGCATTTCTCCCCACGTGTAGAGAGCTGAACGTACCCAAGCAAGAAGCAGATGTGTTCCCATCTTTCAACCACAATCACAATTGTGCCTCAAACATTGTCATTAGGTTCAAGGGAGCTGAGGGAGGGAGGCATTTGAAAATCACAAAAGCGTTTGAAAATCACAAAAATAGCCAGAAGTGAATCAAGACTGGATTTCTTCATTTCCCAGAGAAAGACCTTAGAAACATCTGCATTAGCTGCAGCAAACTAAGTAACAAGTGTGATGTCTACAATTCACCCATTAGTATTTATTTGAAAAATAATTTTAATATCTGAAGGAAACGTAGAAGCAATCAAGGCAGCCGGATGCATGCAGAATGCCAAGATGTTTCACAGAAGAGCCCAGGAGCACTTTAAGAAAACTGCATCCAGACTGTTGGAATAATTTTAATTTAATTGTAGGGCAAATTGTTTGGCTTCATATTGACTAAAAGTAAACTCTGATGGATGGTATTTTAATTAACTGACATTTCCTAAATAAAATAAATATTTTACCCTCATCCACCCTCCGGCAACTGTTTATCTTACAGAAACACAATTTTTTGGCCGATGGAATGTTCTCTGCAAAGTAACTTTGGCTCCAAGAGAACACCATGGGAAGGGCTTGGCAGAATAGACGTTTCCTTTGGAAAAGTTCCATAGTGTCTGCAAAACTGTAAAACTCACAGAACTGGAGGTTTTGGACAGAAGTAAGCAGACAGGGGCTTTTGCTTCAGAGAATATGGGTGGACTAAATACTCAGAAAGACCCTTCATCAATGCATAATTAGGTCCTAGATAAACTAGAGCAGACTCCCCCCCCCCTTTTTTTTAATGCAGTTCTGGGATTGCTATAAAGTTAGGGGAATTCTCCAACACCACTTCCCCTTGCAACACAAATAAACACAACAGACTTGGTCAAAATGAAAACTTAAACGCTTCTGTTATGAAAAAGAAAAGGCAAGTCAGAGCCAAGAGAAAATACTTGCCACAATGTGTACCCAAAAACAGGACTCTTATCTATAGCATATGGGAAAAAAAGCTTGTAAAATTTAGTAAGAAGGTAAATGCCCTGATTTTCAAATGGAAAAAGGATTTGAACAGACACTTCAACAAAGAGGTTATGTGAAAGGCAAGCGTTACGTAAGAGAGGGTTCAGCATCATTAGTCGGTAGGGAGACGCAAGTGAAAAGCACAAGGAAACGTCACTGTGCACACACTAGAATGCTTAACGTTGGAAAGACCGGCCACGTCAAGGGCCGTGAGGAGAAGGCACAGAAGCTAGAATTCTCATACACCTTCTGGTGGAAATGTAAAATGGTGCAGCCAACTTGGAAAAGAGTCTGGCAGCTTGGTAAGAAGTTCAGCGCATCCCTATCACGCGAGTACGGGAGCCTGCTCCTAGGTGATGACCCAAGCGAGAGGAAAGCATCTCTCTACGAGGCTTTATGTGTCCCAGCCCCAGACCGGAAACAGCCCAGAGTCCATCAGGAGACAAACGGATAAACAAATTGTGGTATCGCCACACAATGAGATAGAATTCAGTAATAAAAAGGAACAAACTATTGACCCGCACAACAATATGGGTGTTTTGGAACAAGACGAATGGATCATGAAAAAGAAGAGAGACATCTCCCAGAAAAGAGTTCACGCTGTATGATTCCACTTGCGTGAAATGCCAAAAAACATAAACTAATGTTATAATTACAGAAAGGTTAGCAATTACCTAGAGATGTGGGGGTTGGGGTGGGGGGAGGGAGAGGCACAAGGAAACACTGGGGAAGTAGGGATTTGTTTATTACCACACGACCGCATGTGATACCTTCACGTTCTTCCGATGGTCAAACTGGACTTCAAATGTGTACTGTTGAAGGTACATATTCATACTCTAGAAGGCGATTTTTTGAAAAAAAAAAAGAGAAAGAAAACAAAGCAAACTGAATCTAGGACAGCGAGCTGTGAGCAGTAAGCCGATGCGAATACCAGCACTGTGTTCCAGAGTCTGACCTTACGCCCCTAACAGGCGGAGAAGCTCAATCTGAGACCCGGGAGGACGTTGAGCCAGGACCCTCCGAGGGAGCTAACGCCATCCTGGGGAAGTGACTCCCCTGAATCCTGGCAGAAGCAAGAATGTTAATCCTTCTGAAGAAAAATATCCCCAAAGTCGATCCCCAGGATTCTCACAGATTGAACTCACAGTAAAAAACTACCAAGCATTCAAAGAAGCCATTTTGAGTGAAAACCTACAGGGATGATAAACAACAGACTTAGGTTGTCAGGCACTACAGGCAGTGGTGTGCTGGTGAACCCTCCACAGACAATTTAACAGTGGAAAAAAAGCCCCGCTGAATGCAAAATTGGGAAGAAATATGCAGGAGCATAGCATTAGATACACGGGTTTAATAGGGGCGCCTGGGTGGCTCATTCAGTTAAGCATCTGACTTTGGCTCAGGTCATGATCTCTACACTGACAGTGTGGAGCCTGCTTGGGATTCTCTCTCTCTCTCTCTCTCTCTCTCTCTCTCCGCCCCTCCCCCACTTGCATTCTCTCTCTCTCTCTCTCTCTCTCTCAAAATAAAACATATGTAACATAACACAGAGAATAACAAAATATAGTAAAATAATTAAGTGATTTATTTTGAGTATTTATATCTCTTGTGTTTAACATAATTCAATGGTAACGTTATAAACTTAATTTTTTTTTTTTTTTATAAAAAAAAATTTTTTTTTCAACGTTTATTTATTTTTGGGACAGAGAGAGACAGAGCATGAACGGGGGAGGGGCAGAGAGAGAGGGAGACACAGAATCGGAAACAGGCTCCAGGCTCCGAGCCATCAGCCCAGAGCCCGACGCGGGGCTCGAACTCACGGACCGCGAGATCGTGACCTGGCTGAAGTCGGACGCTTAACCGACTGCGCCACCCAGGCGCCCCTATAAACTTAATTTTTAATGACTGTGTTTAATAACAGGCTTGCAAAATGCCCCAAAATTTATCAGCTCTCATGAGCCAGTATGGTACTAATACATCCCTTATTCAGGTATAATAATTACTGGCTACAGAATACGACGTTACTTTTATGTAAAATTTCCCAATTTTTAAATAATCAGGCCAAAACCAGACAGTAAAAACAAACAAAGAAAAAAACACGGTTGCAAGTCACAGTCAGCTGGTGGCCTGCCCGTTTGCAACCTGTGATCCAGTCCAACTTCCTCATTTGACTGATGAGGAAACTGAGGCCCAGAGGGGGGAAGAGATTTGCCTATGATCGCACAGTAAATGAGCTCACACCTAGAAGCAGAACCAAGTCTGATTTTAACTGTTGGATCAGTGCTCTCACCACTCCACCGTGCCACCTCTAATATGTGGTATGGAGTTCAAAATTTCACCTTGTTTTTTTTTTTAACGTTTATTTATTTTTGAGAGAGAGAGAGAGAGTACAAGCAGAGACAAGGCAGAGAGCGGGAGACACGGAATCCAAAGCAGGCTCCAGGCTCTAAGCTGTCAGCACAGAGCCTGATGCGGGGTTCGAACTCACAAACCATGAGATCATGACCTGAGCTGAAGTCGGACGCTTAACTGACTGAGCCACCCAGGCGCCCCAAAATTTCATCTTGTTCTTCCAACCTTGCGAAGCAGTAAAATGGGTGAAGGAGTTTCCATGACAATACCCCCACCAGGTGTTTTTTTCCCCCCTCACCCCAGGGAAGGAAACTCTGTTTCTTTCCTTGCTTTTCCTCTCTTCCTTCAAGTGTAGGACTATCACGACCTCACTGACCCCACACAAGCCGCTCCCAGGAAGACGCAGGGACTTACTCCGATTGAAGGGGTCGGTCACTGGGACACATCCAACGGCTAGAGCTGTTGCTGAACACGGTGTCGGTCATGGCAGAAGTTCGGTGCTCCTGGAAAACATTAACCCAGACATCACCCAGTTATCCAGCCGCTGTTTCTTAAGTCCCTACTCTATGCCAAGCACTCCGGGAGATGCAGAGAAGACCGGCACGTCACCCAGCTTCTCCACTTCCCAGATGGAGAAACCCAGGCCCCAAGAGGGAAAGTTCCTTCTGGAAGTCCCGGCTCCCTAGAGGCAGAAATGGATCAGAGCCAAGAGCCTTCTTCCTAAAACCCACATCCTCCTTCTTCCCTAACTCAAGGCCACGTGTCCAGCAGGGGGAGGGTCAGAGTTCTTGATTCCCATCCAGGGTCTTTCTACCGGAGGGTGTCATCTGACTCGTTTGCCAGTCACCTTGGCCTTGGCCAGCTTTGAGGTCCAAAACCCTGAAGTCAATCCTGGCTTTAAAAAAAAAAATACTTTTAACACCCGACCCATCCGAAAATCACGTTGGTTTGATCTTCACAACGGATCCGGAATCTGTCCACTGCTCTCTGCCTGGCTCACCGCTGTGCTGATGCAAAACACCGCTATCTCCGCCCGGCTTACTGTGGTGGCCTCTTGCACAGCCCCCCTGCTTCCATACCCTTGGCTTTCTTCAGTCCACGCTCCACACAGTGGCCAGGGAGATCTTTACAAACACAACTCACAGCTTGTAAAAACAGCACCCCACGGCGAAATTCCACACCTAAGTATCGACCCGCCCAGGGGAAACGAAAACATATGTTCACCCAAAAACGTGTACGCGGACGCTCGTAGCAGCATCATTCGTAACAGCCAAAGAGTGGGAATGACTCCGTATTCTCCAACTGATGAGCCTACAAACTAGACGTGGTGTGGTCTAGGCGATGGAAGGTTATGTAGCCGTAAAAAGGAAAGAGGTTCTGACATGCGCCACGCGGATGAACCTTGAACACAGGGTGCTGAGTGAAAGACGCCAGACACAAAAGGCCACATTGTGTGATTCCATTTGTAAGAAACATCCGAACCTACAGAGGCGGAAAATAGATTTTGGTTGCCAGGGGCTGGGGAGGGTGGGGGGACTAGGAGGTGATGGCTTTGGGGCACGGGGTTTCTTTGGGGGGGGGCAATGAGAATGTTCTACAATTCATTGTAAAGGGTGAATTGTTATGATATGTGAATTTTATCTCAGTGAAGTGGGGGGAGGGTGGGACCATCACTTTGGGAAGCTGGCAGACCCATTAAAGCTATGGACGTTCATCTCCCCTACAGTTCACGAGTGCGACTCTTTGGATTACACCCAAGGAGAAAATGCTCACGTTCTAAGCATGGACAAGAATGTTCACAGCTTCTGGATTCACAACAGCTAAAACCTAGAAACAATCCAAATGCCCATCAACAGGAGAGTAGATAGAGCCGTGTGGTCTGTCCTCGCAGTGGGATGCTGGTCTGCAATAAAAGACAAACTCCTGACGTATGTAGCGATAGGGACACATCTCACAGACACTATATTTTATGAAGGAGGCCAGCAGCAAAAGAGAACACGCTATATGACGGTGGGTTTCGTGGAAGTTAAGAAGAGACAAAGTTATTCGATGATTGTAGAAATCAGAGCAAATCCATTGCTAACTTTGGGGCTGGGGAGGGGCAGCTGGGGAGGGGCCTCTGTAGGATGAAAATGTTCTGTATCTTGATCTGGGTGGTCATTAAACAGGTACATACACCTGCAAAAGCCGTGTCTGCACTTTATGTCCCTTCCCTCCCTACCTCAAATACAGTAAATCAGCCCATGTCACTCTTTTGCTCAGAAGTCTTCAATGGCTCCCTATTGCTCCCAGAAGAAAATCTAAACTCCTTGGCATGACCTTGGCTCCTTGTGACCTCCTTCTCTAACTCTACCCCCCACTCTCCTCTTGCTCCCTACGCAGCCCCCTGCGCCCTCTCCCCCAGGCCTCTCTGCCCTTCTTCCAACCCTCACTTCCTTGCTCTCCCCTCTGCCCGGGACTCCAGGCCCATATGCCAGCCTCACTGCCGTTTCTTTAGGTGTGTTCCCAAATGTCATCCCCTCAAAGGGCCCTCCCTGACTGCTCCATTTAAAACAGCTCCTCCCCCATGTCCTCCACTCTGGCTTCCTTTACTCTGATTTCCTTTTCTTCACAGCTCGTATCCCTTCCCAAATTTATCGGATGTCTTATTTCTTTATTTGCTTAGAGTTTGCCTCTCTTATGTCTAAAACGTAAGCCCCTTGCAGGACTTACTCTGTTCTGTTCTCTCTTAATCTCCAACACTTCACAGAGCGCCTGGCGCATAGAAGGCATTTAATAAACATTTGTTGAATGCATGCGTGAGTCTCCTTCAACACTAAGGCAGTCGAGCTGAACTGAGCCAGGCTCATGTCCTCTGGGAGGCTCCCCGCCCCCCTCCCGCAGGTCTGGCCAAAGGGCAAAGCGGGAGAGGCCACGGAGATTACATTTAATTAATTAAAAAACAAAAACTTCGGAACGTGGGTCACTGTGTCCCGTGGGTCCCGATTTCCCTGAAGGTCTTGGCACCACACGGCCTCGTTTTCTGGGATGCTGGGAAGTCGGGAGATGAACAGGGAGAGCACTCTCTCCTATCCTGCAGCCCGTGGAGTTATTAAATCTTTGAGTGAGTGAAGCCAGAGGGGGGCTGAGGGCTGGACACATGGGAGGCAAGCCTCTTACAGAAAAGCCATTTCGTCTGCTCCCCTGTGATCGACATAATCTTCTCAGATTAATATGACCATTTCACCGTTTCCACTTGGAAAGCAGGAAGAAAGAAGGGACATCTCCTGGTGCAAAGGGAATCTGCTGAAAAGAAACTTGTCTCATTATTGTCTGTGTCAGTTGCTGAGTGAGGCCATCCTGGGCCCCCGGCACCCCTGGCCCCTGCTCGGGCCCAGGTTTTGGGCTTCCTCGGCTGCTCCCGGACGGGGACTCCAAACATTCATTCGAATGCCTTGCCTCCTGCTTTGCAGCAGAGATGTGGTGCTGCCCTCGGGGGACCCCAGGAAGCAGGGAGGGCTGGGACAGGGGTGACACGGTCTCCGCCCACGAACTCTAATCTCCAAATGCTGTTGCTCTCCAGGCAGAACCTGGCGGCCCATCCACTCCTGCATTCAGTCATGCACACTAGGAGCTCATTTCCTATTAAAAGTCTGCCTGCAAAGTCCAAGATCATTCATGGAAAGCACCCAGCTCGGTCCTCCAGGTCAGAAGCTACCCTGGACCCTACTGGTTATTTCAGCTTTGCCATCCAGAGAAAGGAGGTCACGTGTCCACAGGCAGACCGTGGCTGGGGGGATGGGGGGACAGATGCAGGTGGAGGGGAGGGGGCACAGCACGCATTGCCGATGTCCTTGACAGGAGGGGCGTCCACCCCCAGCCTCTGGGAGTGTTAGCAGCTAAGGGCTCATGGCAGCACCGTTTTCCAGAGAACTGCCCTCAGCCAACAAAAGCAGCTGCCTTGCCCAGAGACACCCCGAGTGCAGCCCAAAGCCAATGAATAACGGGCAGGGGGCAGTGTAAAAGCACAGACTTTTTGTCTCGAGGCGGGACAGGCGAGTGCCAGCATGCTCCAGAGCTCCCCATGGGATCAGGCTGAGGCCAGACTCCAGCTGAAGCCCCGTCCTCGCCTGGCATCCCTCGCTGCTTCCTGGAGTCATCACTGGTACCAGAAAATCCCATCGCGGGTTCTGCTTCTAGAGTACTTGACCTCACGCGGGAGTAGAATTTTAGGAAATTGGGGTTCCCATCCCCAAGCTCATCATGTTACTTAGCCATCTTCTAACCCGATAAAAGGCGAGCCTAAGACACTCTCCTACCTGCCTGCAGATGCTGCCCCAGGAAGTCCAGCCACGATGTCAGGTTTGAGGGCGAGTTAACAGAAGTGGACAAAGCCTCTGACGTTTTCAGATGACCCCTGCCTCTCCTATTGCACACTACAGAGAAACCATCACCACAGTGGACAGGAGGCCTGCAGCTCCAGGGAGAAGCCCCAGAGGGAAACCAACCATTGGCGCCAGGAGCAAAAACAGAGATGCCTGTGTCAGATAAATTACATAGGATTCTGCCCTAGGACCCGCAGAACGTCAGCGTCACCGAGCTGATGAATTTCAGCAACTACAACAGTCCCTGACACACAGTGAGCACTTGCAGAAAGATAATCCCCCCTTCCTACTTCCCCTAGATTATAGCTTATGTAACAACGATGACCAACATTTCTTGAGCACCTACTATGTGCAAAATTCCATACCTTCGTCATTTGCTTTAATCCTTACAATCCTACTGTCAGGTAAGTGACATTTTACAGGTAAGAAACTGAGGTTCAGAGTGGTTAAGCCACCTGTTTAAAATCACACAGCTACCAACAAGCAGACTCAGGGTTTGAACTGTCTCCAAAACCCATGTGCTAATCACTACTCTGTTCACACCTACAGAACATTCCTCCCTGGGCTTTAGATTATTGGATCCTGACAGCTCCTGGCTGTATGCCCACCTCTCAGCCCCAGAAACAAGCTGAGACCCTCCCCCACCAGCCCCCTACCCAGAGATGCTGAGAGATCACACACTTTGGCTCGGTCGAGGCCAAAGCCATGGCTTAGATCCAGTCCTGCAGCTGCAAGTTCAGAAAGCATAAAATAGCTGCCTCCCCGGAAGCCAGAGGCTCCAAGTCTTTTTCCTGGGCACAGGTGGTCTCCCCCCTCCCCACTCCCCAGTCCTGGTGCAAACTCCAAGGAACAGTCTGCTTTCAATAATAAAAGCAACAACAACAACAGCTGTTCACATATCAGGGGCTTACTACGTGCTAAGTGCCTTTCAAGTTTTATCTTGTTCAGCCCTCACAATAGCCTTCAAGATAGATGTTCTTCTTATCCCATTTTGCAGAGGAGCAACTGAGTCACGATGCATTTAAGCAAGGTCCTGCTTAAAGTGTTTCAACAAAGCAATCTAAACGCCCGGTACTTAGCGCTGGCTAGCCCGTGGTGTGCCTCTGGATAGTGGAATACTGCACAGCGGGAAAGAATAAGGAGATTATTTATGATGGACGTGGATACATCACTAAGATAAACTGCCTAGTCGTAAAGACCAGGACGTAGGATGATGTTCTCGAAGAGCACCATCTGTGTGCACACACGTGTGACTTGTGGTTATCCATGCGTAAGACACATGTGTCTCTGTAAAGAACTAGCAGGAACTAGCACAACATGGCTTGCCTCCGGGGAGGGGGACCTTCGCTGAAGCTGAGCGGGGAAGGAGGATTTTCACGACATGCCCCTTCGTATTTGCAACCGTGTGCATATGTTAGCTATGGAAAAACAAATGAACATTTATTTTTTTAATGTTTATTTTTTTATTTTTGAGAGACAGAAAGAGAGAGCAGGGAAGGGGCAGAGAGAGAGGGAAACACAGAATCCAAAGCAGGCTCCAGTCTCCGAGCTGCTAGAGAAGAGCCCGACGCGGGGCTTGAACCCATGAACTGGGAGATCATGACCTGAGCCAAAGTCGGACGCTTAACTGACTGAGTCACCCAGGCGCCCCTGAGCATTTATTTTTTTAATGTAATTTTAAAATAATAAAGTGCTCCAATGGCTGTCCATCATAAGAGTTAAGACCTCCCCTGTAACTTCAAAGGAATGTCATGACCCTCTGCCTGCTACCCTCCCGTATCTCTGACCACCCTCTGGTCGTGCTGGCTTTTCCAGCTACCAGGCCTTTGCCTCTGCTGTTCTCTCTGCCTTTATAACACCTTCCTCTTCCTCTCATGTGGCTAATTCCTTCTCAGGCTCCCCTGGTCTCTGCTCAAGTGTCACCTCCTTCAGGAAGCATTCCTTGACTACACTAAGTTACCTCCTTTCACCCCATTGCTTGCTGTCACTGTTTCGTTTATAATACTTATAATGATTTGCAATTATCATTTTTTCTTTATCTACTGTGTGTGTCTTCACCTATTCTGTAAGATCCATGAGAGCAGGGCCTGGGTCCAAATTTGTTCGATAATTGTACGTCCAATGCATGCAGGGCCGGCTTCACGGGCCCACAACCTAGGCAGCTGCCCAGCGCTCCAGGCCTAGAAGGGTCCAGAATTTGCCTTAATGCTCTGCTGTCACTATCTTGAGATTCTTAACAATAGTTGATCAGGGGGCCCTGCATTTTCGCTCTACAGCCGGTCCTGAACGCGGTATACAGTAGGTGCTCAATAAATAAATCCTCACCTAAGCTCAGTGAGTGCAGTAGGCACTCCATAAACCTGCATGTAAGCGGCAGAGCCAGGCCTGTTCCAGATCTGCTCACCTGCACAGCTTGGTACTAACCCGTATGCTGCCTTGCTTCTGAAACTGCCAGAAGACTCTGTCCCAAGCCCAGAGAGGCCAGATTCCAGAACCTTGCCTCTCTCCCCCTTTGCATTTTGTTTCTGCCTACTTCTCCTTGGCTCCCGTCAGCACCGTTTGCTCAGGAGCTGTGCCTCGAACCACCAAATCTCCAGGTCTTCTGTCGGTTTCCGATGAGCTGAGAAAGGAACTCTTAAAGCCCATTTACCCGCAAGAGTCTACGCATGACTCCTAGGGCTGGGCCGGGCTGGCAGGGGAGCTGTACAGGCCCTTCAGGGCACAGCAGGGAACTGACATGAGCTACAGCTGTGTGCGCGGAATTCAATGCCACGGTCAGCCCCCCAGTCCCACAGTCTTGGAATTAAGCCAGATGCTTCACAGCAGACCCCGCAGCCACCAGCTTGGACAGCCCTCACCAGTTCTCTCTCTCTGTCTTTTTCTGTCTCGCCCTTCTTTCCCTGAGTCAGGCCTATCACTGCTTAGTTAGAAATCTAGAAAAACCACGCAGACTATGTGATGGTGTGGGAAATGCAACTTACACCAAGGGCCTTAAATGGGGGGAGGGGGGGGAGACTGGGGGGGTGAATGGGAGGTTCCAGGAACAGGGTCCAGGCTGAAAATATGTTTTGTTTGGCCCATGCAGTGTTTTTGAAAAAGTTAAATCAAGCCAATATTCTAAAAGCATGGGATTTAATTAAAAATACAGATTGTCGGCTTCTGTTAAGAAATAGGAAGAATCAAAAAAATACTTACAGAACATCTATTACTGTGTGCCAGATACTGTTCTAGGCACCGGGGATACAACATCAAAGCAAACAAACAAAAAAGAGGAAAATCACTGCCCCCATGGAGCTTAACTTTTAGTGGGGAATCCAGAGGATAACCAAGCAGTAATTCAAATGTAAAAGGCATCAGCTAGTGATGAGCACTTTAGAAAAACAAGACCAAGAAGGGGGATTGGTGATTGAGAGGGAAGTGTGAGTTTTAATAAGTAGTCAGAGGAGGCTTCAGTGAGATATGTTATTTGAGCAAAGACTTGAAGGGGGTAATGGACTGAGCCATGTGAATATTGGAGGCAGAGCATTCCAAACAGAGGGGAAGGCAAGTGCAAAGGCCCTGGGGTGGGCATACGCTGGTAATGCGGAGAAATGACAAGGAGCGCATAGTGGCTGGAGTGGAGTGAGCAAGAGGAAGATAGGTGGGGGCAGAGGTCGGAGCAGTAGTGGGGGCAGGGAGGGGGGCACGTCAGATCATGAGGACCATTTGGGCTTCCACTCTGAGTGATGGGGAAGCCAAAGAAAAGCTCTTGAGAAATGAGCTGAATATTTCTACTCTGCCCCAACCACGCATCCAGCGTTGACTATTTGCCAGGGTCTTAGGGTTCCGACACATCCCCGCCGAGGCAAGATGCCATCAACCACACTTGATCGAGCCAGGCACTGCTCTGTTTGCCCACCCGCCTTGCCACGCCAGCCGCGTGTCTCAGAGCTACAGCGTCCCTCATGCGGCCAGCTACATCCAGCGCCTACAGGCTGCTGTCGGCTTCTCTTTGCTCCCGAAGCCAGCTGGGACATCCCCAGGCTCCCCAGAACCTGGCCACAGGCCTGGAACGGTAAGACCTTGCTTGGCTCCTTCCCTGCAGAGCCTGCTGGTGCCTAAAACAAGGACAGAGACAGGCCAGAGGAACACTCGAGACGCAGGCACGTTTGTGCTCCTGGCCTTGAAACAAACGAAACTCACCATCACCTCCACATGCTTCCCCCACAGCCACACAGCAATAACGGATGATTCCTGTCATGAGCCTTCGAAGAGGCCCACGGGACAGTCCCCCGGTTAGAGAGTTTTAAGGCAGGCAGAGAGTCTATCCCTCACCGTTGTGAGGGTCCCGGTCATCCTCGCTGCTGCAGCCGCCCCGTCGTAAAGCAGCCACTCCCAGCCCAACCTGCACGCTGGCCACAGATGTGAGCAAGCCCAGACAAGGTCATCCAAGTCTGGCCTAGACCAGAGGAACCACCCAGCTGAACTCAACCCAATCGCTGACCTAAACAATCGTGAGATAAATGAATGGTTGTCGTTCTAAGGCACTCAACTGTGGGGGGCTTGGTTATGCACCAAAAGCTGACCGAGAGAGCAGCCCATCGTTACGGTGCAACAGCCGGCCTTGGACCCGGAGTCTGGGAATCCAACCTTAGCACCCCTGTTCGTTTTATTTTCTGTTTAGTCATTCTGGGCCTCAGTTTTTGCATCTGTAAAATGAAGACATAAAAATGCCCACCTTTGTCATGTTTGCCTTGCAGTGTTGTTGGGGAGGGCTCATGAGTGAACACATGTGCGGGGACCTCGTAATCCAAACTCCTTTTCAAGTATGAGGCAAGGAGGTCACTGCTAATGTTATCTGAGGGTACGGCTGGGGAGCGGAACAAAGACGTAAATTCCAGACGTTTGTTTAGGCTTGAGGGAGACACTGCAGTGGATATCTGGGATCGAGACGTCTTATTTTTGCCTGTTTGGCATTTCTCTCTCTTTGGTGGGGGGAAACGGCAATTTTCCCTTGGGAAACCCTCCCTCTTTCACGATCAATCTGTGTCGCAATCTGTCTCTCTGCCCCTCTCCCGCTTGCACTCTGTCTCTCTCTGTCTCTCAAAAATAAATGGTCCCTAGAAGTGGGCCAATTTCCCTTGCCTGGCCAATCAGCGTATTACACCCCACGGGCTACAGTGATTGGTCCAGGGATAGGCACATGACCCAGTCTGGACCAATGAAGACCTGCCCTTAAACTTTTGCTGGAACCATATGGAAAGAAGCATTCTCTTTCCATTGGGATTGCTCAGCTGGTGGAAGAGAAGCTTGGAGCTGCCACTGGTCACTTTTGCCACCACGTGGGAAAGGCCTGCCAAAGCATAAATGTAGAGCTGAGAGATGGAAAGAGGTTGATTCCTGATGATGCACTGGAATGCTGGATCCAGCCACGCCTGAATGTATCATCCTGGCCTTTTTAGCCACCATGAGCCAATATGTTTCTCCTTTTTTCATTTCTCAAGTCAATTTGAATTGAATTTTTGCCACTACAACCCTCCTGAGCAGTATGTGTCTTCACAGACCAGCCACCTTGGAGCAAAAGGGGACCTCAAAGGCAGCCTGAATTGGCCAAGGCCTGGAGAGAAATACACCAGCCTTCAACCACCCCCTGGAGCCCCCCCCCCGCTTCGGAAGCACTGCCACCCGAGCTCAGGCCTTGCAGGAGGACAGGAAACGTTTGTAAAGCACCCTCACCAAGGCCTGCTGAGACCCTGCACTGACAATTAAAATTCAGTGACAACAAACAGCACTAATTAAAAGCAAAACTAAGTACTTAATAAGACAAATGAGGTGGCAGTATTAAAAGCCAGGATGAGAGAGCTGGCATTAATTAAAAACAAAGACTAATCTCTTCCCTCCTCTGAAAAGGCTGTGTCTGTGTGTGTCTAGAAAATGTTCAGCTCTGTTAATGTGCTAAAGAAATGCCATGGGAACAGGCAGGCTCTGGTATTTGTTCTGCCTGGGGGCTGGGGTGATGAGGGTCTTCCTGGAGTGGGGGACCTTTGGGCTGGGCCTTGAAGGATCAGCAGGGGGTGCAAGACTTAAAAGGCAGAGGCAAGGATGGGGATGCGGGTGAGCAAAGACTCAGAAGCTTCAACAGACATGGAATGTTTGGCGAATGAGGAATTCATGGGAATGGAGCCTTGGGTGATGGGAGGGCAGGGGGGAGGGGGGAAAACAGGACTGAAAAGAGAGAATGGGGCCGTGATTCACCCCTGTCACCCAAAGCAATGTCCATCCAGACAACCCGGCTTGCATTTAAAGATGCAGGGGCGCCTCGGTGGCTCATTCGGTTAAGCATCCAACTTCAGCTCAAGTCATGATCTCACGGTCTGTGGGTTCGAGCCCCGCGTCGGGCTCTGTGCTGACAGCTCAGAGCCTGGAGCCTGCCTCGGATTCTGTGTCTCCGTCTCTCTCTGCCCCTCTCCCGCTTGCACTCTGTCTCTCTCTGTCTCTCAAAAATAAATAAATATTTAAAAATTAAAAAACATATATTTCCAGAGGCTAAGACCACATGCTCTTAGCAGACAGTTCAGCAGGGTGATTTAGGGTATGGGCTTGGGCGCCAAGCCCATCCAGCCATCTACCAGCCTGAGAAGCACATCCCCATCCCTGAACTTCAGGGAGGTTCCTCCTCTGTAGCATTAGATCTCAGATCATAATTATCATGAGGCTTAAATGAGACGATGTATGGGAAGTTCCTGGTTCAGGACCCGGCACGAAACACCCGCTCGTCAAGTGGGAGCTATCATGAATTTATGTTATTATTAACAACAATTATCTCAGTTACATTTTCCTAAAGAGACGGGAGCCCAGCTTTGGCACTAGAAGGAAACATCTCAGGCTTTTTGAAGCCAGAGTAAGTACAGGGAGCATGCTAATGATGAGTACTAGAAATAACCACAATACATATGATGCTATCCGGGGATGGTAACAGTGTAACTATACTAAAGCAAGGGTCGGTTGTTGAGTGCAATGGTTGTCGTCAGTGCAATGACTATGTTTCTGGTTTTCCACCGTGTGATAGGATGGTCCTTCCCTCTCCCTGGGAAGCTGGGAGAGGCCACATGATCCAATAAACATCCCCAGGTGGAAACCGAAGCCGGCGCATACATCACCACATTCCCCTTTTCCTGCCTTCACAATCGCGGGTGGATGATGGAACCCCCCCTCAGCCTGGGTCCCTGGGGCAGCTCAAAGGCAGAGCAGACACCTATCAACCCACCATTCCCAGAAACCATGAGTGAGAAAGAAATCTCTGTTGCTTCAGCCAGTGAAACCTTGGGGATTGTTTGTTACTGGAACAACAGCCTAATCCGCCCTGTCTGTGCGTCCTACCGGCCAGGAACTGCATGAAGTATTTCCCATGCAACCCCTCGTTTGAGCTGCACAACAATCCTAGGAAACACAATCTTCTATTACCCAGCTTTACAGATCAGGAAACTGAAGCCCAGAGAGGTCAAGTTCTTTGCCCAAGGACACGCAGCCAGTAAATCACAGCAGGGTGTGCATTCACACACGAAAGGCAGGAAGGATCATCCAGAGTTGATCTTCCTGGGGGAGAATGTCTCCTGCTGGGCAGGGGCACCCCAAACCTTTCCTTCCTTCCCTGAGGTATGAATCTCTCTGCACCCCGAGTCTACAATCCCAAACACTGCACTACACAAAGAGCAGACACTGTTACAGAACACTCTCCAGGGCTCCCTGCACAGCTCAGCCAATTACCCGATTCTTTGATAAAGTGGAAACTTGGCCTTTGCTGTGTTGTTAACCAAGCCTATCTCTGCTCCAGCTAGGCTGTGGTGTGCGAGGGAAAGAGGAAAGGTTCGGGACAGATTTCTGCACTTGCACATGCATGCCCAGACACAGGGGGCCCCAAACAGGAAGATGCCACGAGCTAGGTCTGCGTATTAAAACGAGTCATTTAGCTTAATGGGCCCTGGCTGCCACTCAGGCCTAAATTGCAATGAAACTCATTCTGATTAAAACCCAGCTAGAACTGATTTATCTGCAGCCCTAAATCTCATCACGCCACAGAGACCGCAAGTGCCATCCTGACCCCGCCTCTACCCCGGGTACAAAAGAGAGCAGAGAGGAGCACTTATCCATTAAAAAGATGGCAGCAGGCCTCATCCCCAAACCTGAAGAGCATTTTTGCAACTCATAGACGAGAGACATGGCATTCCCATTTTACAGACGAGGAGACTGAGGCCCCAGTTTGTCAAGGTCACACTGGCAGCAGGTGTAATATCCAGGGATGCAGACCAGGGTCTTGTATAAATGAGCCTTCTAACTACCCTGCCTCATTGACTACTGATGCAAATAACAGAACATTTGGCTAAGCATATTAATTTGCTGTTTTTATATGGCAAATATGGTTGCATAGTGGCAGTATTATATGGTCTAACTCAATAATAAAAATAGCTTTGCTGGGTATTTTCTCTTCACCCCTCCAGACGCAGTCACCCTCCACCCGGCTCTGTGCCCTGGGAGAATGACCTGTGTGGGTGACATCAGTGGCCCCCTTGCCCTCCGGCTCCTCATCAGGTTTGTCTAATGGGAGGCACCAGCAGAAGGCTGGAGGGAGGGAAGAGAGAGGCTGGGGCATTTATCCCCTGCTGGCTGTTGGGGGTCCCGGCTCCCATCAGGAGGACCCCTCCATACAACCCTTTCTCTTCTGGATCCACAGCTGTTCCCTTCCTGCCCCTCCAGGCCGAGAGATGGGCCTGCTGGAGTGTTCACGTGACTCTAAATATCTCCTCATTAAACTCACCTCGTTCCTTAAACTGGGCGTGCAACCAGCTTCTGCTGCTTGCCCGGCACTGTTCGGGGAACTGAGCTCACCTAATCTTCACGGCGACCCAGTGGACGATGATCATTCCCCTTTCACGGGGGAGGCACCCGGAGCACAGAGAGGTCAGGTGACCTCTTCCAGATCACACAGCTAGGAGATGACGGGGACACATTTGGAATCCCTGCAGTGTGGCTCCGGAGCCTGTGCATTTGACCAGCTCACCATCCTGCCCTGGGGGTCTGTCCTTAGCAAAGGTAGGTTGGCACAGAAACGAACAGCACCAGCCTTCTGATGGGCAATTTCCAAGTACCACCTCCTTCTGTCTTCAATACCATCCTGTGAGGCAGGCCCTGACATTACTCCTGTGCCTGGGGCTCAGAGGGGTGCGTTAATTGCCCAAGGTCACCAGCCAGGAGTGGTGGAGCCAGCCAGCTTACGAACCCCGGTTTGTCTCCCTTTAATGCCAACACCCTTAACCGTGACGCTGGACAACACCTCCTAGAACGTGGCTGCCTGGCGGCTGGGAGACTGGCTTAGGTAAAGAATGGCTTTCTAACCGTCAGAGGTACCAAAAGGAGGATGTGCTGCTTTGAGAGGTGATGAGCGGTCACACCAGACGTCATCCACACAAACAGCAAAACTGCCTGTTGGGGCTGCTGTAAAGATGGTGAGGTGCTTTTCTGAAACGGCCTCTCCTTTCTGCATTTGCGAAAGAACAGCTCAAGCTCACGGACTCTCCCCGGTCATGTGCGGGCAAAACTCCTTACGCTAACTCCCTAGCTTGGCCTGACTCTTTTAATGTTTATTCCTTTTTGAGAGAGAGAGAGAGAGAGAGAGAGAGAGCACGAGTGGGGGAGGAGCAGAGAGAGAGGGAAACACAGAATCTGAAGCAGGCTCCAGGCTCTGAGCTGTCAGCACGGAGCCCGACGCGGGGCTTGAACCCACAGACCGTGAGATCATGACCTGAGCTCAAGTCAGATGCTTAACCGACTGAGCCACTCAGGCACCCCGGACTCTCCTACCAAGCAGGCAGAACTAGTCCCTTCAGACAGCAAGATTAAGTCCTCGGGCCTCAGACGCTCCCTGCCCTGGGAAAATGCATATTTTCACTTCCTCCTTGTGAAGCAGAGGCAATCAAGGCCCCAGGAAGGGCTCTAACTTGTTTTCTTGCCTCAGCACAACACACACACACACACACACACACACACACACACACACGTCCGTCTCATTTTCACCCATGGTACAAATTTCATGACAGAATTTTCCATCAAGGGCTTGGGCTTTGGAGTCACATGGTCACCCTAGCAAACTATTTGGGCAAATAGTTTGCCCAAACCCTGGGCAAACTATTTAACTTCTTGGAGTCTCAGCTGGCTCATCTGGAAAATGGGGGCTGTAACAGCACCCACTTCATTGGGCTGGTGAGAGGTGGGAGTGGAAAACAGAGTAATAAAGGTTACCTAGCCCAGGGCGGGTACAGGTGCTACTCAGGTGTTCTTCCAGAACCTTCACCACCCAAAAAAATAACACGAGTTAGAGTCCCTGGCCAGGAAGGATACCTCTTGCCTTGCACCATCTGGCTAGAGCCACTTCCCCGGGGCATGGATCCTAAGAAATCCGAGGCCACTTCAGAAAGAACAAAAAGCTCCTTTTAGTTGCCATGAATAATAGATCTTCAAGACCTACCTCCCTCCAGTCCCTGCCCCGCCCAGACCTTCGTGGCGCCAGGTGGGAAATCTCGGTTGGTGTTGGCTGGAGAATATGAATGAACCACAAAGTTCCTGTCCCTCTCCCGTGTCCCCATGGAAACAGCCATCAGAACACCGAGTACGGACGGAGTCCTCCGTAATTTACACAGGCCTTCGCCTTCACAATCCCCCAGGCAGGCGGGCATTAGACCCTCATCACTGGAGGCAAAAGAATGCAGAGAGGGGCCCAGCCAACAGGGTTCAGCTCTGCCTCTTTCTATCTGTATGTTGGGCTAGTCACTTAACCTCCCTGTGCCTCAGTTTCCTCATACGGAAACCAGAGATGAGAGTAACAGTGATAACAGTACCTCCCTCAGAGGGGCGTTAAAAGACTCAATGAGCTGATACTTTCAAGTGCTTAGAACAGCGTCTGGAACGTGGCCAGCACTAAATAACGTGCAGCAAGTTAGCTTTGCCACGCCTTCGGGGTGAAAAGGCTGATAATGACAGCCGTGATGGTATTTATCATCTACCGGGTACCAGCGGCCGCACTCAGTGACTTACATACTCTGCCTCATATAATGCTTGCATAGACACCACTGAGCTCATCTCACAAGTAGAAAAACTGAGATTGATAAGGGTTAACTAACTTTCGCCCTAGACTGAATTGGAGCCAGAAAGGCACAGGGCTGGGAGTCAAGTACAACTCAATTCTAAATACCCACCTACCACCGCCTTCCTCCTCCCCATCCCCCTTCGTTGGACCCCTAAATAAATAGAGAGCATTTATTCTGTTTCAGTGCCAAGTCCTCCACACACGTTGGTGCTCAGCGCAGCCGTATCTAAATTAACCCTCAACTCAACCTTTAGCCCCATTTTATACCAAGAAGCCGAAGCAAGGCGAGTTTAGGTACTGGCCCAAAGTGTCCAGCAGCGGCAGGATCCAAACCCCAGAGGTGAGAGTCCATTTTTATACACACCACACACACGCACAAATGCACACACAGGCACACGACAATACCTTCGAGTTACATCCGATAAGTCACCGTCCATCCTCCGACTCGAAGACTTTCTGGAGACACAGGACATTACAACTACACCTGAAGCTCATCTAGTTTCTCTTCTTTGCAAAGCTACTCGCTCCAGGAGGCGAAGCATTTTATTGCGTTACCGGCAGACACAGACTTACCCTCTCAACATCGAGATTTCCAGGGACTTACAGGAGCTCTCAAAATTACATGAAGCCAACGGCAAAGAAAAATGTGGAACGCAGGTCACGGTCCGGTTTGTCCTGGGTCAAGCAGGGGAGACTGTTCAATTGATGTCCTTCAACGGACACGCCTCCCACCTGGTGTGGTTCCTTCCACACTCGCTCTGGACTTAGCACGTGGCTTTCTGTGGCCCATGGGAGATCAGTGAATAGGACACAAGCAGGGTTGAGGTCAGCCCCATTAGAGTGCCGTGCACTGATCTGACATGAAGAAGAGGAGGGAGAGAAGTCCACTCTTCATCCCCCGTGGAACCGTCAGTCTTGTGGAGAACGGTCTCTGTGAACCATGGGAGGCTGGGCCCTGAGCTTCCGAGTTCACAGCACATTGGTCAGGTGGTTCTCCCAGATGGAGAAAGCCTGCCTGAGGGAGAGGCCAACCCAGAAGAAAGCAGAGCCGGGTGATCGGAAATCAGTCTGAGTGCTATTTTTGAGCCACTGAATACAGTCATGCCTCGTAGCCAAGAAACGTCCCCCTGTATCACTCGAACTAGACGGAGTTAGGTTTACCATTAATGTAGTTCTGATGGACACACACATGCTCACGCCCAGAATCGATTCACGTATTTGCAGATTCCGTATTTGTGAATTCGCCTACTCAGTAAAATCTGTTTGCAACCCCAAAATCAATACTTGTGGCACTTTCATTTTTCACCGGTAGCAATACTTGTGAGTGTGCACACACGCACGCGTGCACATACACACACACACACCCACACACAGTGGCCAGAAAAAACGGAGTTGCCCGACACGCAGGTTACCAGCTCAAGTCCACCGGCAAATGAGCTCCAGCCCTCATACCATACACAAGTCTCTTTTTCAAGGTCTCGTTTAGGGCAACGCTGTTTGCATTATTGTCGGTGATCGCACTGTTTAAAAACGGCCCCCGAGCACAGTGCTGCGGTCTGGCCGGTGTTCCTCAGTGCAACAAGGCTGCGATGTGCCTCAGAGAGAAAATATGTTTGTTAGGTGAGTTCATATGCCATGAGGTATAGTGCTGTTGGCCCCGAGTTCAATGTTTATAATCAACAATACGATATACCGGGGCGCCTGGGTGGCTCAGTCGGTTAAGCGTCTGACTTCGGCTCAGGTCATGATCTCGTGGTTCCTGAGTTCGAGCCCCACGTCGGGCTCTGTGCTGACAGCTCTGGAGTCTGTTTCAGATTCTGTGGCTCCTTCCCTCTCTGCCCCTCCCCTGCTCACACACACACTCTCTCTCTCAAAGATAAATAAACATTTTTTAAAAATTAACAATACGGAATACTGTTACAGAGTCGACGTTTGTGTCCCCTCGACATTCAGGTGTTGAGACTCTACCCCCACAATGTGATGGTATGTGCAGGTGGGACCGTGGGAGGCGGTCAGGGGGTGGGACCCTCCTGATAGCATCGGTACCCATCTAAGAGTCACGAGAGAGCCGTCTTGCTGTCTCTGCCCTCTGCCACGTAATGACACGGCCAGGGGTCAGCAGTCCGCAGACCAGAAGAGGATCCTCACCAGAATCCCATGCCGCCGGCACCCTGGCCGCAGACTTGCAGCCTCCAGAACAGTGAAAAATAAATCTCTGGGGGCACCTGGGCGGCTCAGTCGGTTGAGCGTCCAACTCTTGGTTTTGGCTCAGATCATGATCT
Source organism: Leopardus geoffroyi (assembly GCF_018350155.1). NCBI lineage: Eukaryota > Metazoa > Chordata > Mammalia > Carnivora > Felidae > Leopardus > Leopardus geoffroyi. The sequence continues at coordinate 10,520,915 of NC_059339.1, read as the reverse complement.
CATGGTTCATGAGTTCAGGCCCTGCGTCAGGCTCTGCACTGTCAATGTGGAGCCTGCTTGGGGTTCTCTCTCTCTCTCTCTCTCTCTCTCTCTCTAATAAACAAATAAAAATAAATAAATAAACTTTCATTGCTTAGAAACCACCCGGCCAAATAAGACATCTATTGAACCAGATGTCTTTACACAGAAACACACATAAAACAAGGATGTGCATGGACTGGTTGATGAAGTGTGACGAAAGGCTTGTAGGAACTAACCCTGTATTTCCCTCAGGAGCAATGATTCAGTATTTGCTGATTCGGTGACCACGGTAACTTTGCACAACGTGATTACTCCAAATAATGAAATTACCTCCCTCTTTCTCTCTTTCATACATACCTATATGTGTATACATGTAAAATCAACAGTATATTACATGCACCATATGTAATGATATATTACATATCCTGTGTATATGCAGATGTTTATATATATAATATATGTATATATTAGACATATATATGCAACATACTAGGCGAATTGGCAAGTGCTCCTAGCTTTCCACTTTCCCTTTTACAATGGGGACTATTAAGTGGGACAAACGCCTCGTAGTTTGGTCTGTTTTCTGTTTTCTGTTTTCAGATTGTGGTTGAGGCGAGGGGCAGATAATAAGATAATTGATGTCAAGAGGCAATTTGGGAGGAAAAGCACCAAGGACCTACAAAGTCCCATCATTGTGGCTTGTTTCCTGGCCAGCTTCTCCCACAAGATGCCCAAGGTGCGTTTCAGACCCCGTTCCCCCAACCACCCCCCTTCCGGAGCAGAACAAGGTGAACTGGGAGAATGGAAACCAGCCAGGAGCAAACACATTGGTTTGGGGATTCACCAGGGACGGAAAGCTTACAGGAATCGTCTAGCACATGGCTCTTCTGGAGTCCGACCAGATAATGACCCGGGACTAGGAGCAAATGGGTTTCTAAGTGTCTTTGCCATCTCTGGCATCCACGATACACGCTCAGAGGGGAAAGGTTTGCGGGGCCTACGGTGGCTGCCGATGGGTCCTCTCAAACCAGCTCGGTTTCTGCAATAAACCGGGTCACTGATGAGGGCTGATCTGGGGGAGCAGGAGGGTCCTCATCTTTTGCGGCTTGAGGACGGAGTCCCCTTGGCCCTGATTTTCAGCTCTTCTTGAGAGAAGAGACTTGAGGAAAGCAAGGAAAACGTGAAGGTCATTTCTCGCTGAAAGACGGGTGGAGGCTTTGTGGCGATCAGTGAGTTTTTGGTCTGGCTTTGAACGGCCAGGCTGCCCGTATGAAAACCAAGAAAGGAAACAAAAGTGTCCCCAACAAGCCTTCATGGAACCTGGTGTAGTGGGAGATGTGGAAGCCTTGAGTAGAAAACCAAGCCCCCGTGATGCAGAACCAAAGCCAGGGTCTGAATCTAGAGGCACAGGGAGGGGGTGACGCTCAGCCCATGAACGGCCACTTGACCTGGCACTTCCGGAGACATCTTCAGGACCTCTCCTCAACAATCACCCCTCCTAGAAAGCCAACCTGTGTTCAGCGTAGGGACCCGTGAGGCAGGAAGTGGCTAAATCCAGACACTTCACTGGTGCCATCGTGGCTCAGCCCCTTGCCAGCCTTGGGCACGTTCCTGTCTGCACCTCACTTCCTTTGTTGGGAGAGTGGGGGCTACAGATGTTCCTCCTTCAGGGCTGATGGAAGAGTCGGGTGGAATGAGGCATGTACAGTTCCCAGCACAGAGCCGGCCCCGGGGCCCCAGGATGCTGAGCGGGGTGGCTGGGGCAGCCAGGCAGAAATGGGCAAGAAGTCGCCCCCGGAGACCCTCATCGGCTCTGCCATTGGCACAGCGCTCGGAGCCCTGCAAAGATTTCACACCAGCATCTCTCCCAAGCTTCGCAATTTCCTTGCAAGTCACAGAACATGGGAGGGTAAGGGCCCGCTTCACGGGTGCCAGAAATAAGGACACACGAGGTGAGATGACTCATCAAAGGCACAATGGTAGGGAACAGGTGGGCGGCCTTAGAATGTCCCTCGCTGCACCCTAGAATCAGGGATTTGGGGGGCAGTAAAAATACTAGTTCCAGTATACTGGAATTATAGTATTCAGAGTATATAAACTTAAAAACAAACAACGGGGACCTGAGCGGCTCAGTCGGTTAAGCATCTGACTCTTGATCTCGGCTCAGCGCATGATCTCATGGTTTGTGGGTTCGAGCCCCGTGCTGGGCTTTGTGCTGACAGTGCAGAGCCTGCTTGGGATTCTGTCTGTCCCTCTCTCTGCCCCTCCTCTGCTTGCTCTCTGTCTCTGTCTCTCAAAATAAATAAACTTGGGGCGCCTGGGTGGCTCAGTCAGTTGAGCGTCTGACTACGGCTCAGGTCATGATCTCACCGTTCGTGAGTTCGAGCCCCGCATTGGGCTCTGTGCTGACAGCTTGAAGCCTGGAGACTGCTTTGGATTCTGTGTCTCCCTCTCTTTCTGTTCCTCCCCTGCTTGTGCTCTGTCTGTCTCTCTCTCAAAAATAAAGGTTAAAAAAAAAAAACTGTTAATAAATAAACTTTATTTTTTAAAAATTTCCTAATGCTTTTATTTATATTTGAGAGACAGAGAGCAAGCGGGGGAGGGGCAGAGAGAGAGGGAGACACAGAATCCGAAGCAGGCTCCGGGCTCTGAGCTGTCAGCACAGAGCCTGACGCGGGCCTTGGACTCATGAGCTGTGAGATCATGACCTGAGCCGAAGTTGGACGCTCAACTGACTGAGCCACCCAGGCGCCCCAAAATAAATAAACGTTAAAAAAATGCTAAATTCCAGAATCCCAACGAAACCACCTTTAGAAGAAAGTTGTGGTGGGTACCCACATCATACTTTTGAAAGTCCTCCTGGTGATTATAATGTGCAGCCAGGACAGAGACCCACGAGCTTAGAACCATGTACCCCACTCCATACTGTCTTCAGGTCCCCGTCCCTCCTGCCAGGGCATCTTAAACTTGGTCGTGCACCAAGTCACCTCGGGGAGGGGGGGGGCGCTCCTGAAAGTGGACTCATGCTCACTTGCCAGCCCCAGAGTTTCTGTTTCAGGAGGTCTGGGACACAGCCCGAGAATTTGCATTTCTAGTAAGTTCCAGGCACCACTGATGCTGCTGGTCTGGAGACCACACTCTGAAAACCACCACTTTATGCAGCGTTAGCAAAAGGGGGACCCACGAGACCAAGCTCCCTGGTTTGTGGTTTTCTTTCCACGGGTAACACTCTCTTGCCCTGGGTCACAGCAAACGACTCTGGGGTGTGCTGGTCAATGTTATCAGAAATCTGGGAAGGCCAGGGAGAGACTGAGGCCGTCAGGGCTTTTCCTTCTCTTGTTTCTCTCCCTTTAGAAACAATCCACCACTTAAGAGACGGTCCCTGAGCATTTGCTGGCTGTCCTTCTACCTGCAGCCCAGACCCTTTGCCTACAATGCAGGTCTTCTTAAATATTGAATAAGGCTGCTTCCATCAGCTGCCGCGGCCAGGGCTGAGGGAATGTGGATATTGACAAAGTCTTAATGCGATTAATCAGGTTAAAAAGAGCAGGCTGCAGAGCTGGTTTTATAAAAGACCTTCACTTTTTTCCCTGTCACAAAAACCTCTGGTGCCTCAACACCTTCCCTGTCCACCCCCCACCCCTTCTAGGGCTTGGGATTTTTTTTTTTTTTTTTTTTTTTCTGCTGCTGCTTTTGCTGTTCAGTGAACCGTTAGGTGAGTTAGAGCAGCCTGGGGAGTGGGTCAGGTTTTGAACAAGAGTAGGGAGCATTAGATGGACACTGTCAGCCTTCATTTATCCAGCAAATATTTACTGAGCACCTACTGTGTGCCCGATGCTGTGGGATACAGTACCCTGAGCACAGAGTGGTAACTAAAACAGTCAGACATTCCTGTTCTGTTGGAGCTGGTGTTCCAGTGGGGAGATAGACAACGACAAAATAAATAAGTAATTTATGTATAAATAAGCTTAAAAAAAAAAAAAAGAAACAAAAAGGCTTCCTGGGTGGCTCGGTCGGTTAAGCATCTGATTCTTGGTTTTGACTCAGGTCATGATCTCATGGTTCATGGGTTCAGGCCCCACATCAGGCTCTTCACTGGCAGTGCGAAGTCTGCTTGGGATCCTCTCTCTCTCCCTCTCTCTCTCTCTCTCTGCCCCTCCTGAGCTCTCTCTCCCTCAAAATAAATAAATGAACTTAAAAAAAACCCAAAATTAGTAAGTAATATAGTAAGATAGTGTGTCATATGATACTAAGTGCTGGAAATATGAAACAGACAAGGAGGAAGTAGGATTCTGGCGTGGGGGTGCACTTTTAAATAAGATGATCAGAAAAGGCCTCTCTGAGAGGTGATGTCTGAAGAAAAGACCTGTAGAAGGTGAAGCAATGGGTAGAGGGTGGAAAGGATTAACAGGATCCCTTCTGGAATGTTGAGCGCTGAGATTTCATTATCATCACCTTGATCATCAACATAAAAATGGTACTAATGTTTATTGAGCATCCCTCCTATGCTACGCCTGTTCCAAACAAAGACTATGTACATATTGACCTGTTAAATCCCCAAGAAAATCCAGTGAGGTCGAGTTATTGCTGTCCCCATTTTCCAGGTAAGAAAACTGAGGCACAGGGAGATTTTTTTTTTTTTTTTAGTAACTCGCTAAAGTCACACAGCAGCGGAGCTGGGATTTAAACCCAGGTGGATTGCCAACTGTCCCTAGCTCGTCTCTCCAGATTTTCAGGAGAAAATCACCATGATTCACTGCAGAACAAAACCTCTCCCTGGTTGGGGTCACACTGCCCTCCCCGCTTCCAGGAAGTAGGTGCTGTGAAGAGGGTGGGGCACAGGGGGCTCAGCCAATAGCGAGGCTCTCTGTTGTCAGTTTAGAGTCTGTCAAATCGCCCCAAGTCCTCCCCTGGATGTGAATCCCACACGGCCGCTAGGGAGGCCTCTACAAAACCGTTCAGATCAGGTCACCTGCCTGTGAAAACAGAACTTCCCTCAGAACTGCTCTCAGAATAAAGACAAGTGGCCCCACCACGGCCCTGCAGGTACCACTGACTTCATCTCACACTGGGCTCCCCTCAACCTTGTGCTCCGACCACGCTGGCTTTCTTTCAGATCCTTGAATGCCACAGGGCCTTTCCACGTGCTGTTCTCACGTCACAACTGTTCTGTTCTCTTTTCTTCACTCAGTTAACTCCTACTCACCCTTCAGCTGCTCTCACGGGAAATGTCACTACCTCAGGGAAGCCCTCCCAGCTTAGGTCAGATTTCTTTGTGAGACTCTCTCATAAATGTGTTCTCCCTCGTTGGAATCCCTTGTCTCGGGTTTTAATGATATATAATTAAATTTTTTATGATAAGCATTTTAATATAATTTTATATAATAAACATAAAAACATATGTTATATCTATATATAATAGTATATATATTACCTATATATAATATAGATATAGATAATACATATAGATATATATAATATAGATATATTATTATATATCTCCATATGCATGATTACTGATTCATGTCTACCTCCTCAAGAGAAAGGACCAAATCAAAACTGTTTTCTACCCTATTCTAGCACTGAGTACAGTGCCTGGCAAATGCTTTCCAGTGTTTGGTTACGAGACCAAATAGAAGGTAAGGGTTCCCCCCAACCAATAGGCCTCAGAAATTCACCTCCTATCCAAACTGTTTTTCACACTGGCAGGTGTCTCTCATTCTCTCTCCCTCAATTTGTTTTATTTTGCATAACAAAATAGTTCAGGTAAATTCTTCCTAAACTTTTCAACCACCAAGGCAACTCCAAATGGTATCTCTCCCTTTTCCTGTTCTTTGACAAAAAGTATTTGCAGTAGATGAGTTTTGCTGAAGTCACAAAACTTTGTCTATTTGTTTGGTTTGTTAATTATTTTCTAACTATGTATCAGCAGCAGAAAAAACATTTAATTGATTATTTGATATAATAAACATTTTTAGACAATTTTATATAATAAACATATAAAACCATATATAATTTTATATAATAAACCTTGACTCTAGAAGTAACTTAAAAAAAAAAAAGTTCCAGGGGTGCGGGGATGGCTCAGTTGGTTGAGCGTCTGACTTCGGCTCGGGTCATGATCTCGCGGTTCATGAGTTCGAGCCCCGCGTCGGGCTCTGTGCTGACAGCTGGGAGCCTGGAGCCTGCTTCGGATCCTGTGTCTCCCTCTCTCTCTGCCCCTCCCCTGCTCGTACTCTGTCTCTCTCTCAAAAACAAATAAACATTTTTTTTAAAGTTCCATGTACTAATAAGCAGGGGACGTCTATGCAATGGAGCATGTATATGAATTACCTGATAGAATCCTCACAGCGTCCCTGTGAGGGAGGCGCATTATTCCCGTCTCACGGCTGGGTAAACTGAGGCCAGGGAGGCCGAATAATTTGCCTGAGGTCACAGGCTGCCGAGTAGCACAGACTGAATTGCAAGGAATTCTGGAGGCGACGGCTGTGCTCCTAATCACTGAATACTGCCCCCTGCTGATCAGTGTCGCCCCCCCCCCCCCGCCATCCTTCAGCAGAAGGACCTTCCTACTTAACGTCCAAGATCCAAGCCAGGAGGATCTGAAGACTAGAGAATCCACGTCTGCAGAGCTTCACATCAAAGAAAGAAATTCCAAGCTGCTCGAACTTCACAACTCCAAACAATAATTGGTGATTGGTTATTATCTTATTTTGCAGAGCAGAAGAACGAGGCCCTGGGAGGCTCACTTCCTGGCCATGAAAATTCAGTATTCGACTTTGGTGTCCAAAAGATCAGGGTTGGAATCCCTGAATCTACTCTTGACTGGCAGCAAGAATTTGCGGAACTGAGAACTCTCTGTCCCCTGTAGCCTCGGAGTTCTGGTCTGCAAAACGGGCATGGTAACAATGCCTCCTTCGCAAGCCCTCTGAGGGTTACGGGCGATCACTTATGTAAGGGCAGATCTCAAGGTCGAGCCCCCCGTGACTGCTCTGTGACTTGGTGGACGAAGCTCCAATTCATTCGCTTCCCGTATGACCATGCAGCTCTGGGCTGCAACCACTATGTGGCATAGCTGGGATTCGAACCTAGCTGGATACTCTTAGCTCACGGGTCTTTTTAGCAAGAGGATGACGGAATGTTAAAAGCAGGTGGGGAGCCTCCCCAGGGCATCAGAGACCACCCTGCGGTAGAGACCTGAGGCCGCCGTGCAGTCTGTCAACAAGAAATGACAGCCTTGTGGTGCCCCACTGGGATGAAGGGTTCCATCCCAGACTTGCTGCCAGGACGACCAGAGGGAGAATGTCCCAGAGCTGGAGGCTACTCGGTCCCAGGGCCTTGGAGTCTTCTGGGGACGTCTCCAGCCACTTGAAGACTCCCACTACCGGTTTCTAGGGTGTTTTAGCCTCTGAGCGTGCTCAGGACCAACATGAGCCTTTCTGCTGCCACCAGTCTGTTTCCAGAGGCCACGTCAGTGTTCGAGTAGAAACCCCAGTCCTGGGGAATGCACAGAGGCGGCTCGTGTGGCTGACGCTAGAAGGGATCAGGGTCTCTCCACATAGAGGGGGAAATAACTGTTCCACAGGGCAGACACTGTCTTGGCCTCAGCCAGGAAACCATGCCCCAACACACACACACACACACACACACACACACACACACACACACACACACTAACACAGATCCAGTAGAACATGGAAAGGATATAAACATCTACTTATGCAACTCCCCTCGCAGGGTGCCATTTTAAAAAGTTTTATTACACAGGGGCACCTGGGTGGCATAGTCAGTTAAGCGTCCGGCTTCGGCTCAGGTCATGATATCACAGTTCGTGAGCTCGAGCCCCGTATCAGGCTCTGTGCTGACGGCTCGGAGCCTGAAGCCTGCTTCAGATTCTGTGTCTCCCTCTCTGTCTGCCCCACCCATGCTCACACTCTGTCTCTCTCTCTCTCACATTAAAAAGTTTTATTACACAAAGCGATGACATATTATCATCTACTTCACTTTCAATAACCTTATAAAATGAATAGCATCATTCTCCCCATTTTACAGAAGAAACTGAGGTTCAGAGAGGCAAAGTCACTTTGCCAAAGGGCACACAGCCATTGGTGGGTATCACGGTCTGATTCAGACCCAGATCTGCCTGCCTCCAAACCCCACCAACTTGACCACTGTCTCGCTCTCCATACCTACGGGCACCATGAGTGGGTGCTCAGTGTTTGTTGAGCAAACAATCAAAAGCTAAACAATGAAGCATCTCCCTATACCTCCCAAATGACTACTAAATCTCTATTAAAATAAGTCTCTGTGTCCTGAATCCCAGATGGTTAGTGCAGGAAAGTCCCAGAAACATTCCAGGTTAACTGGAATTAACATACGTTAAGAGAATGGGTAAGATGTGGGGTATTTATGCTTTGGAGCATGTAACAATTAGAAGCAAAGGATTAGATGCACGTTTTGCAACATGGAAGGATCTTAAAAACACAGTGCTAAGTGAAAAAAAAGTGGGCAACAATGAAATTTATAGAACCATACCATTTATATAAGCTAAAAATGCATATTTTGGAGCACCTGGGTGACTCAGTAAGTTAAGCGTCTGACTTCAGCTCAGGTCATGATCTCACAGCTCGTGGGTTCGAGCCCTGTGTCCGGCTCTGTGCTGACAGCATGGAGCCTGGAGCCTGCTTCAAGTTCTGTGTCTCCCTGTCTCTCTCTGCCCCTCCCCTGCTCATGCTCCCTTTCTCTCAAAAACAAATAAACATTAAAAAAAATTAATGCATATTTTGAAGGTGCACAAACAAACAAAAGAGAAGTCCATTAAATGGAATAGAAGGGCTGCCTGTGATGCGGGGGGGGGGGGGGGCGATGGCATATGAGGACGAAGAGAATAAGTAATGAAAAATTGAGACAGAAACCTTTAGGGATCAACAGTGGTCATGTGCTAGGAAACGAGAGAGAAAAAGAACTCCATTCTCAGCGCCTGGGCTACAACAAAAATTCCATGCTAATCTACAAAGCAGATGAGTTCTCTGTGGAAAACTGAGAGGCTACAAATGAGGCCAGCTCTCCTCTCACTATAATCAGAAGCAAAGCCCCCTCCTGGTCACCAGCACGCGAGCACTATTTATTTTTCCCTGGGGATTGCTCTCCAAAGAGGCACGTGCTGTCCGGAAGTGGACATGCGTCCAGACCCCTCTGCAGGTAAGACACCAGTAATACGTAGGCCTGCCCGAGCCAGATAAACCCTCCCAAGGGAAAAAAAAACAAATCTAAAGAAACAGCAGCAGGTCTCTTTCTGAGAGGCACCGGAGGCCTGTCATCGGTCTGAATGTTCCCTCCAGGGCTGAATCGTCTTGTTTTTGGCTTCTGGGACAAGCCAGTGCTGATGACTCCCTCTGGCCAGGGCCGGCCAGCCCTGGTGAACAACAGGACATCTGATGATCAGATGCCAGGAGCTCTTGTCTTCCTTCCTACCCAGCAGCCCTTCCCACAAGCACCCCCCCTCCCCGCCCCTCAGACCTTTGGGAGAAGTACTTGGCCAGACATCCCTGCCCAACACGGCAGCAGCAGCCACTTTCGGGGGCTGTATCACCTTTGCCAAGTCCCAATATGTTGCTTAGCCCTGGCAGATTAATCGAGCCACCGCTCGTGGAAGAAAAAAAATATTCTGAGCTGCTGCCTTTTCCTCCGGGGAGAGAGGGGTGGTGCATTTTAGCAAGCACGGAATGAGCACTGTCGATCTCCCTGAAAGGCCCCCCTCACTTAGCACACACTGTCAGTCTTGCTTCTTAATCCACTGGCCCCTGGTGGCAGCCAAGGCCCCTCTCCTCATCCCCAGGATCTCAATGGCTGCACCAATGCCAAGAACAGGTCCTGTGTCCCCAGGAGTGGGCCCTGGCTCCTCCCTCAACCCACATGTGATCCGTCAGTAAGACCTGTCTGTGCTACTGCAAAATAAACATACTAGAATCTGACCACCTCCTTCCCTGCCACCACGTGGTCTGCGGCCCTGTCACTGGTCCCCGCCCTGGTCTCCTGTCTTCCACCCCTGCCTCCTGCAGTCCTTTCTCCACTAAGAAACCAAAGCAATCATTACCAAGGTTATAAATTAGATCATGGCACTTTCCTGATTAGAATCCTCCCCCCAGAGAAAATCAAATCCAGACTCCTTGCCTACACGGGCAGGTCCTGCATGACCCGGCTCCCCAGCCCCCCGGTCCCCCGGCCCCCCGGCCCCCAGCCCACCTCGTCCCCTCACTTTCCACCACGGTTGTCTCTGCCTCTGCACTTCTGTTCCCCTGGCCTGAATTGTTCTGGCTCCTTCCGGAAACTCAACTTTCAATCCAAATGTTACCATCTCTAGAAGTTTCCCCTGGCCATCCTTTTTTTAATAACAAAATTAACTTTCTTCCCCCTACCCACCACTTGTCTTTCTGTACCTTGTCATACTGTTTCCTGAAATCATCTTGTTGATGTATTTATTGGCTTTGTTCCCCAACTAGACCGTAAGCTCTAGCAGGGCAGAGAATTATGTCTCACTCACTGCTGAATCCTCAGGGCCTACAGCACTGCCTGGCACATGGTAGTAAACAATACATATTTGGGACTGAATTGGTGGAAACCAGCGGTTCTCAAAGTGGGGTTCCTGGAGCAGCAGCAACCACGTCGTTGGGAATGATGTGTTAGGCACGCAAATTCTTGGGCCCCGTACTGGCCCCAGTAGAATCAGAAACTGCCTTAATAGTCCTTCAGGGGATTCTGACATAGGCTCAAGAGGGAGAACATCTGGCATAGGACCATCCACAATCTCTCACTGGATCCCCTCTTGTGGCAAATGAGCAAATAACTGGCTGGGTGGTCAGTCTTGCCGGGGGAAGGGGAGAGGAGGGGAGGGAGGAGGGAGCCAGCCCCCTGCCCTTGACTGACCATTGGCTCTGCAGACCCAGGTCACCTTCATGCCCCAGAGCCACGCAGTGAATGTCAAGGCTGGGGAGGGCTACAGAAACCACGGTGTCCCTCCCCCCGAGCAGGAGAGCAGGTGACTGCCCCTCCCGTGGCCCCTCCCCCCCGAAAGCCACGTCTCTGGTCTTGGAGAGTTCTACAAGATTCCAAGCATTTGACATAGAGGTAAAAGGACCTACTTGTCCTGGTTTGCCCAAGCCTCTTCCAGTTTGAACACACAGAGAGTCTGGCGTGCCCAGGATCCTCTCTGTCCCAGGCAAACTCGATGGCTGGTCACCCTACCTGGGGCCTTGGGGACTCACAAATGCTCTCCCTTCCCAAGCCACTCGATATATCTGCACAGATGGGATGGGGCAGGGCAGGAATGAGGAGAGGAAGAGAGCAAGAGAGTGGGGAGAAGAGGGAGAGAGACAGGCGGGGAGACCGGAGAGATGGGACAAAGAAAGAGGATTTTAAAAGGGTGGAACAGATGGGCGAGGGGACAGGGGCGGCGAAAAGGGGAGAGAAATCTAGAGAGAGAGGCACTTGGGGACACGGCGACGCTACAGTGACGGAGGAAAAAGCCAACAGGTAGAGGAGGCCGGGGACAAGGGGCAGGTGGAGGGACAGAATGCACCACACAGATGCTTCTTCGGCAGCATGTCGCGTGGAAGGCCTCCCGATAAACTTGGAGAAATCATTTCTCCTCTCAGCAGCCCCGGCATGCCGCCCCGCCATCGATGGCTGGCACCAGAACCCGCTTACATAATCTGTTCTCTACTGAAAGCTGCTTCCATTCACAAGTCGCTGCCTGTCACTGTGTAGGTGCATTAAAGAGGGAAAAAAAAGGAAAGAAAGGAAGAAAAAAAAAAAAAGAAAGAAATAGGCAACTGAATGAACTCACTCAGATTATATTGAGAGACGAGGAGACTCTCCCCCTCTGCTCTCCAAATAAACCCTTCACATCATGCTGCCGGATGGTTTTCCTCTCGTCGATTAATAGCAGAGGGGTGGGCAAAACCCCAGCTTCCGGGGGCATATGTCATCGTGCTCCCTAACCGGATTACTGAGCCGGGGGCTGACACGGCTCCATTACAATGAGATTTAAGCATGCGTTATGTCATTAAAACTAATGACAGCAAGACAATTACTTCGAGGAAACCACGGTGCCATCGCATACGGCAGCCTGGTGCCTTGGTGCAGCTGCATCCCCCACACTTCCCTGGCCCAAACGGAAGGCCAGTTGGGCTAAGAACCAACTCTGTTCTCTCAAACCCCAAAGGCCTGGCCAGGCTGGCAGGCTGGCTGGTCGCTGCTACCTTGCCACTAAGCCATCTGATAACCTAAGCCCCTGGGTCCTTCCTGCCGGAGAAGGAAGTCCCCCACTGGGGTGCTCAGAGGTTAGCAGGGAATGGGGTCAACACGGCGAGATCAGGCTCGTGCTTCTGTGGGAAGCAGGGATTCAGTGGCAGAAAGGACATGGTGGGTGCTGGGGAGACAAGAGGCCTGAATAGCACCCTGTTCAGCTCCTTGGGGGACGGTGAGCAGTGTTGGGGAGGGGGCCTTGGGGAGAAAGCCTGAGGCTTGCAACACCCCAGAACTGTTGTAACTCCCACCTGTAACAGTGTTCTGCATTTCAACGCCACCCCTTTAGCTATAGCAGGTGGAGGCTGGTGCAAACACACGTCTCAAGGCCCCGCCCTCCGAGTTTCTGATGGAGCGGGTCCAAGGTGCCCCCCAGGAATCTCCCTTGGATTCTCTTGGGCATCAAGAGCTTTCTAACCCCAGCAGAAGGTGAATCCAGCAACATTTGCCTTTCCTGCCTTTGGCCCCCTTCTTTTACCCGCAGGCTTAGTATGTGCAGGCTCCACTCCCCACCCCAAAAAAGCTCCCCCCTCACTTTTTGGAAGGGATATTTCCAACTCATCTTCAGTAAAGCATACATGACGAAGAAGGCTGGATGTGTTATCCCATCCCAGGCATCTGCTTTTTGTCTAAGAGCAAAGGCCTGAGACGAAAACAAAAAACAAAAAACAAAAAACCCCAGAGACTTAAATGATGGAATTTTGGATGTCATTTAGCTGAGTGAAAACACCCCAAAAAGGGTGACTAAGGAAGCCCTCTCTCTGTACCACCCCCCACCAAGTTTACATTTTGTAGGCAGCCACTTACTTAATCTAAGTCCCAAAAGACACTGTGTCTTTGTTACCATTTTATTCCCAATACCCACCGCGGTGCCAGGCATACTGTAAGCACTCAATAAATGGACAGCACTAGAGTTAAGTGTCGATGACACTCCATCAGGAGGAGACAGAGAGGCCCGTCCTTTGCCTGTAGCCGATCTGAGATGAAAGCCAAAGTCTAAACTCTGCACCAATGACTCATCATAATCAGCACACACTAAGTGCCTACTGTATGCGGACCTCTGGCTTGGACCGTGGGCCAAAGATACCTCCTCAAATTGATCTGTCCCCTAGTCATCCAACCAAGGTTTCATTCATTTATTCATGCATGCATGCCTCTGTGCAAGTCACTGCTGAACAGCTGCTGTATGCTAACCTTGACTTTAAACGCTGAGATGCTGCACAGCCTTGGCCCTTAGGGATTTGGCCTGTGGCGCCTCCGGAGCCCTATGCAGGAGCACCATGGCAGGGAAGCAAGGGGAAGCTCAGTTCTCCTAGGAAAGATTCACGGGCTCTGAGCTGGTGAGTTGGAATGATTCAGCAAAAACCTCCCGAGGATTTGAAGAAACAAAAGACAGAGTAGTCAGTATGTGTATTCTCCTCCCAGACCCCCTCCTCCGGGGCCCGACCACCACACTCACAGGGCCTGTTTCCTCAGGGCTTCACAGGCTTTAAGGAAAGGAGGTCATTATACCCATTTCACAGATGAAGAAACTGAGGTCCCGGGAGCCACCGGAAACTGCACAAAAACCACACAGGGAATAAGCGGGACTGGAAGCATCCTGTTTCCAAGCCCTGTCTTCATTCCCCCAGGGCCCCAGAGCTGCACAACTGGCCCACAGGATTCACCTTCCTCTATCTCGCCCCCATCCTGTTTCAGTCAGAGGTGACTTCACCACCGTCACCCCTGTTGCTAACGTATGTTGCCTACTTACTTACTCCTCCCAGGCTCAGTACTAAGTACTTTGCAAGCATGAACTTTCCACAGTTTTACACTTCCTTAAGTATCCTCACTTTACAAGTGGAAAACTGAGCCTCGGGGAAGGGTAGTGACCCAACTAGAAGGGTCAAAACCCAAGGGATCTATTTTCAGAGCCCACACTCTTAGCCACCATGCTGTGCAACCTTAACATACCTAACTGGGGAAACCGAGGCTCAGAGAGGTTAAGGGTCTTGCCTGAAGTCACACAGCAAGGAAGCACTGGGAGTCAGAATTCGAACTCAGGTCGTGGCTTCTCCCAGAGTCCCACCCTGCAGCCCCTCAGACAGCTAGTTAAGGAGACAGAGCGGGGTGGGGAACAGGAAGGAGAGGGGCCTATTTCTGTGGTGCTTCCTTCACAGTCCCAGCACAGCAGGGCTCTCCGTCCTGGGTGGCAGCTGAATCATTTAAGCTCGTTGGCTCCAGCCTACCACGACTGGGTCCTGGATTTATTTTTATCCCAGGTTACAGCCACAGCACTTAACAGAAACCTACCATGCTGTTTGCTTCTCATTGCCTTCACATCAACTCCTGATTCGTCTGCATTTATGACCAGCTCCCCACTCAAAGGGGATAAAAAGCAGAAGACAGGACCATATGTCGTTGTGGTTTTTATTAGAAAGTCACAAACTCTCTATGACCAGCAATGGCGGGGAGGGGGGGGGCGGTAAATAAAGAGTAAAGACCACATCCTACACGTAAACGCCCAGAGCAGCCAACCTGTCAAGAACTCACAGCCTCGGACAGGTAGCCAGGATGTACATGAGCGGTATACCTTTCCAGGCAGAGCAAGCTGGGGAGAATGACTTCCTGGGCCACGTTTTAGAATTGCAGAATCTCTAGCTGCTGCCTCTCTCCCCCCAGCGAGAAAGGCAATGTCTGCGTTTGTCTCCACAGCTCTGCTTCCCAATCATCCGCACAGGCTAGTGCCTAGAGAGGCACCACAGAACGTCCTCCCTCCACATCCAACCAGGCGAGGTGAGCAGGGGCTGCCAGAGCTGGGAGCAAAGGGATGATGTCTTGTCTTCAAGATGGTCGATTTCTATGTTGCTCTGCCGTGATTTCCTGTGTGGTCTTAGACAAGCCACTTTCCCTCTCTGGGCCCCCTTGAAGGGGTTAGACTAGATCAGAGATTCCAAACCTGAGGTGCTCAGGCGGGCATTAGGGAGGCTCCACGGATCCCCGGGTGTTGTGTGTTTGTGGGACTCTGCATCTTTTCTGAGTGGAGGCTCTCAAAGGCGTCCTGGCTGCCACCCCTGGAATAAGTCTCTACAGAGCCTTCAAATGCTGCAATATCTGTATGTCTACATATCTGAGGCCACAAATAAAGCAGACTCCTCTCCAGCTGAGCACAAGATTCTAGGAACCTAGCGAAGTTCTCACAAGAGACCCCCATCCCGGCTCACCCCAAACAGGACCTCCTTGACACATGTGATAAATGCCCAAACACAGCACAAACCCTTCCTAGAAGCCAGCCTGCACATACACTCCTAACACACAGCCACAGAGCTGGAAGGAGCTGGAAGGAGCTCTGGAGTCACCTAGACCAGGTGCCTCATTGCACATACAGGGAAACTGAGGCCCAGAAAGGGGAGGCAGAGCTGGGGCTGGAACCCAGGTCTCCTGGCCCAAGTCCAAGCCTTTTTCCAGAAGCTTCTGTCTCCCTTTCCCTGGTGCACCACAATGCACCATTTCAAATGTGATGGGGGAGGAGGGAGGGCAGCCTTTTGGATGTTAGCCACCCCCAAGGAAATAAGGCTGAGAAGCAGCAAGGAGATGTTTTCAAAGCACCCACATGTTAAAAAAACCCAGTCCCAGCTACCTCAGCTGGGCTAGCATCCATGTTCTGCCTGGCTGAACCGGTTGTTAAAACACTGAAATACTCCTGTACTAGATGGGGATGTTGCACTGAGGCCCCTGTGGCTCCCCTGATACTCTCCCAGTTCCCCCCAAACCTCTCCATAATCCAGCAATTAAAGGGTTAACACTCAGCACACTAGGGAACCCCCACTCCAGGGCCCCAGCCATTGCCCGGTTTGCCCCGTGACTGCCGAAGTTCAATATTTTAAATTTCACCCGTGGCCAGACCTTGCGGCTCCTCATCTGAACCAAATTTCTTCACGTCAATCATCACACTTGAGGCTTCCTCGGGAGGAAGCTAAGGCAACTTCCTCCTCAGAAGCGTGGGATTTGGCGGACCGAGTCTTTGACACTAACCACTGAACGGCCACCCCCGCTGCCTCATACGCTCTACCTGAGCAGGCACAGGTCCCAGGATTCTGGCGTCCCCACTTGGCTCTGGGGCTGGAGATAATCACTGAGTGGGCCCTGCCTCCATTTCAGGCTTGCCAGTCTCCGGGGCTGATGTTTTATTCCTCCCACCACCGAGAACAAGAACCTACAGCGAAATCCTTGGGGGTACAGAAGACTGAAGTGGCCCCTGGGATAATAGTGAAGATGCTAAAAATAAGGACATTCACTTCCAGAAAGGTAGATGTAATCAAAGCAGAAAGCAAAGAGAAATCTCCTTTCGATGGGCCACAGATCAGCAGCAAAGGCATTTTAAAATTAAATGTGAGTTTCTGGATTCAGTTACAAGAAACCTCCACTTCCCACTCACTAACAGGTTGGCGCAGGCTTATCCCATCAGGATCTCAGATAAAGAAACTAGACCGGGGTTTGATCTGCTCTGGAACAGATCCGAAGCCGGAAACTGGAGTCTTTCCCCAGAACCTGAACAAACCCTCTTCCCTTCTTTGCCTACTCTGAGACAAGCTCAGGATGGAGTCCCCCGGGCTGGTGCCAGGACGCACCCCCCACACAATCACTTACAGGTTACACCACCTGTGAAAATAAAACATCGTCTGCTCAGCAGGCTGCTGGCTGCCCTCCTCTGGCCTGCCTGACCGCTCAATTCCAAGCAAAATGCAGTCCTTTCATGGCTCCCAGATCGCCCATCTCAGGAAGCTTAGAATAGCCAAGCTTGCAAAAATCACTACAGTTGAATTATTCAGCTGTACCTGGGAGATGGTAGCTTCTGAGCTCCGTCCTGCACAAGCCTCACCTCGTGTGCCTAGGTGACCCTCAGCAAGGGTTAACCTTTCAGCCTCAGGTGAGCCTTTCCCCTCCAGGGCCACGGTGCCCACCCACTAGATCAGAACACTCAGAGACCCTCCATACAGGCTAGCCATCCCATGAAGGGTTAATCCACCCAGAGACCTGCTGGCTACTTTCAATAGCTTCTGCTGCAAGGGAGAGGGGAAAAATTGGGCAGAAGCCACAGTTTTGATCGCATTGCCTAAAACAGGAGCGCATTTTACCCCCTCCCTGGGCACCGAGCCAAAATCTCATTTAGCTTTGGGGTGCCGCTTAGGTGATCAAACACTGCAGAATGTGGGCAAATAAATGTGGTCATTTCTCAACACTCCTCCCCCGCCCCCCACCCTCTATCCCACCAGCTCATGTACACTCCTCATCCCCACTGGGATCTCAATACCCCCTAGCCCGTTTACACAATTGAGAAGAATAGCACTTACCACCACACCAGAGGATTGCAGAGGGAATGGGTGAGCCAAATTCTTGCCAACTCCTCCCTTCCCTGCCGGGTGGGAAGATGCTAACTCCCGATGACTTGATTTGAAAGCTCAGCGGAGGTGCCTGAAAGAAAATTGTTCATTTGATTCCCCTACTCTTCCCAAAAGAAAATCAAAGCACCAACACACACACACACACACACACACACACACACACACACACACCCCAACGACCCCTAAATCATGCAGGACCAAGACGAAAAGAAATACCACTGCCAGAAGAAGAGAAAACTCAGACCAGTCAGTGGACAAGGCAAAGACAGTGGCTCCCTCAGACTGCCCTCCACATGGATGAAGGTTTTTCGCTCCGAGCCCTCTCCCACCCCCCCCCGACCCCTCTTCCTCTCTATTTCCCTTTCTCTCTGTCGTCCGCGTCCGCGTAGGCAACTCCGGGCTGCTGGCAGTAGACGAATCAATTGCTTCTCCAGTGCCTGAATCAGTGGCAGCTGCCACCACTGCTGCAAAACCCTGTGTGAGCGAGGGAGGGGGCAGAAGCTTCCCGGCGCAGGGGGAACCGAGCCGCCCTCCCACCCGTGATTTATGTGTGAGGTGCCTGGAGAAAGAAAGGTGGGAAGCCAGGAGGAGAGGTTGGGCGCACCAGAGATCCCCGCTGGTCGAACCGGCAATCAGGAGATTGGCGATCAGCACCGCGGACAGCGCTAAGATGCGGCGGGCGGCGGAGGGATGGGCGGGAAGCGAACCCTCAGGCGGCGAAGTTAAGTTATTGGATGGTTAGAGCAGAGAAGGGGGAGTAGTGGGAGGCGGGAGGACGGGACTTCTCGACATCACCACACACGCCCCCAGACCTTCATTGCTCCTCTCTGCCGGAAAGAGTTTGACTCCAGTGTGGGAGCCTCCACGTGGTTTTTACCCCCCAAAACTCAGCCCAGCTGACCTGCCCTCACCCACATTACTTCGGATTTCTGACCTGCATCTTGAATGCCTCAGAATTCAGAGCATGAAAGGCTTAGCAAACGTACATTTCTAAGGGGATTAGTTGAAAACGCATTTGACAGATTTCTGGGAACCAGTTCTAGCCCCCATACAACCCTGGGAAAGTCATTTAATGTCTCTAAGTTCCAACTGTAAAATGAGGATATGACTACCCAATTTTCCTAAACATAAAAAGCAACATGAAGAACATCAAAGTTGTGGGCTGCTAGGATCCCATAATCCATAAACTGTCCTACAACTCAAATGTCTTGACAGAGGGAGAAAGGATGTGCCCAGGATGTGCCAAGCCTCACCTTTCAGCATGTAGTGTGAGTGGGATGAACTTGGGAGATTATAGGAGGTCTAAATCGTGCAACTGAGCCTCCCCCAAAACCCATCCACAACAGATCTGAAGTGAAATCCAGAAACACGAAAATAAAATCATTAGAAGGAGAAATACAGGGGCACCTGGGTGGCTCAGTCGGTTGAGTTTCCGACTCTTGATTTCAACTCGGATCATGACCTCGAGCCCCACATCAGGCTCTGCACTGACAGCTCAGAGCCTACTTGGGATTCTTTCTCTCTCTGCATCTTCCCTGCTCTCTCTCTCAAAATAAATAAACAAAAAAAAAATTATATTAAAAAGGAGAAATATACAGAGAAAAATTTATTCCCATAGCTTCCAGTGTTCCAGATCTCAAGGGCCCTATTCCTGCTTACTATGGGAAAAGGAAAGGCTATCTCAAGCAGACCAAGATCTGTTTAGAACAGTGAAGTGAAGAAGAACCCTCTCTACTGGGGACCCTTCTAAAGTGTCCCACTCAGATGGCCCAGAATGAACTACCACATTTGTCACTTAATTCTCCCCTTGAAAGGTAAGGCTTAAAATGTCAGAGTGTTAGAGATCACTTAGAACTTCACTTTATAGATGATCATGATCATAATGATCACAATGATGGTGATGATGATGATGGTGGTGGTGGTGACCTTGATGGTGATGATGGTGATGATGGTAATGATTATAGTGGCAGCGGTAGCAACGGCAGCTATCATTTATTAAGAACGGACGATGCACCAGTCATTCTGCTACAAAGTTTACATGTATCATCTCCTTCAATCCTCACCATGACCCCTTTGAGGGTATTATTACTCCCACTTTAAAGATGAGGAAACTGAGCCTCAAGAAATTAAGTCCCTTGCATAAGGTTACACAGTAAGTGGCAGACACAGAATCCAAACCCAGGGTTGTTTGATTCCAAAGCCCATGCTGCAAAATGACTCTCTCACAGTCAAGTTCAAATACATTCTATGGTTTTTTGGCAGGATCTCACTGAATCTTTGCTGGGAAGACCCGATGACACAAGTTCAATCCCCTCACTTTACACATGGGGAAAGTGAGGACCAGGGAGAGGCAGGGAGTTGCTCAGGCGAAAAGAGCTAGGAAGTTGCAGAGATGGGTCTGATTAGGCCTTTCAGGTACCAGGGCCTATGTTCCAGCACCTAGGACAGCACCCGGCACATAGTAGGCCCTCGATAAACATCTGAAGAGTGATCCAAAAAGATGGGGATTAAAGTCACACAGGACACTGGTGGTAGAATCAGGACCCAATATTTCCCAGGTCTTTTGGCTCCTGGTCCCAAGGAATAGTCTACCCTACCTCACAGCTTCCTTGGGGATTAGGTACATATTCTGAAGGGTCTGTCTCTAATTCAGATCTCCCTGAGGAAATGAAAATAGCTACCACCTGCTAAATTCTTGGACACCTACTGTGCACTATGCTAAGCACTTTACACTTTACACTCCAGCTTACACAAGTGCGTGAGGTGAGTGCTATTTATTTATTATCCATTTTAAGATGAAAAGACTGAGGCTCAAGCAGGTGGAATGAAACCCCAAAGCTCACAGTTAGACAGTGGCAGAGGCAGGGTTGCAATCCTAGGGTCTGTCTGACTTCAAGGCCTGTGTTTGTGCTACCCTGTTAGTTTTTTTTCCTCAAACTGGGCCCCCTGGAGGCCCCTGATGGAGTGAAAAGGAGGCCTGAGTTGCCCCCCACATACATCCTGGTTTCAACTAGAGCAGCTGTGCTTTTAAGTATTTTGCATACTGGGCATCTGCCCAAGCCTTCACTGAAACACAGGGCTTTGCAGCAAATTTTAAAAACGATAATATGGTTGAAACCAGAGCTCTGCACCTTTCCTGATGACCACGCCATCTAGGAACTAGCCCCACCTTCTCTGGGGATTTTGCCCCAGCCTCCGCGCTGCGCTGGTCACCATCTCTAAACCCTTATTCTGTTCTGGGAGCTCCTGGAGAGCTCTTAGTTCAAAGAACCAGCTGCTGCTGTAAGTTCCGACAGATCTGCAGCAGGGAGGTACCTCGAAACCGGACAGCTCAAGGCTCAGCCCAGCCAGGCTCTGATCCTCTCACGAATGGAGCACTGCCATGCGATTTCTCAGGGTCCCAGATTCAGCAAGCTGTCCCGTCCTGTCCTTGCTCTGGTGGGGCCAGAGGCAGCCCACCAAGCCTCTCAGTCACCCCCAGGGGGGGATGGGCAATGATGGTGATGGTGACAACTATAACCACAAAAGCTACCCACTATGTTTTGGGAGATTCATGGGCACCACCCAGGTTGTTCATGCTAGGGGTTAGGGTGGTTATAGTTTTATTTCCATTTGACAAGTGAGAACACTAAGATTTGGATGCCTAAAGCAACTAGCTTGAGGCCACTTCCTTCAGAAGTGGAACTGGGATTTGAACAGAGGCCCTTGGAGTTTATAACTATTATGCTACATGGCATCCCTAATTATAATGATCTCTCCCATTTATTTTTGGTGTTTATTATTCACGCAGCGACATGCTTTATCACTCCAACACTATCCATCACTTAGTACAGTGAAGTTTTACCCATCTTAGAGATGAGGAAATTAGACACAGAGAGGTCAGGTGACCTGCCCGAGGTAACACAGCTAGGAAGAGGGGGAGGCTCAGGGTGTGAATCTAAGTACTTTCAGGCCCCAGTGTGATGTACTGTCTCCCAGCAAGACGGGTACTGAGCGGACGGGCAACCAATGCTCCCATTTTACTTGGCAAGTGGGGCAGAATAACGGCCCCCAAAGATGTCCACGTCCTAATCCTCAGAAGTGGTGAGTATGTTGCCTTATGAGGCAAACGAGACTCTACAGGTATGATTAAGTTAAGGATCTTGATATGGAGAGATTATACGGGTCATCTGGGTGGATACAATGTAATCACAAGAATCCTCATAAGGTAAAAAGGGAGGAGGAGGGTGGGGGTGATATTGGAGTGTAGGATTGAGAGAGAGAGGGAGAGAGAGAGAGAGAGAGATGAAGGTGGTATAATGCTAGCCTTGACGTTGGAGGAAGGGGCCACAAGCCAAGGAATGAGGACAGCCTCTACAAGCTGGAAAAGGCAAGGAAACAGATCCATCCCCCGTCCCGCCCCACCCGAGCCTCCAAAAAGAGAACAGCCCTTCCCACACGTTGATTTTAGGACTTCTGACATCCGGAGCTATAAGATAATAAATCTGTGTTGTTTTAAGCCACTTGGTTTGTTGCCACCTCTACAGCAGCCACAGGGAACCAATACAGCCTGTTTACCAGAGGGACCTACGATGAGAAATCCACAGCAAGCAGCCGTAGGAATCACAACTGGGCCAGAGGACCCAGTGCTTCACTCATAACACAGCTGTTCTAAACAATACGGTGTGCGCACATGTGTGTGTGTCTGCGTGTGCACACGCATCTGCACACACATGCACACGGATGGAGGCCCTACAACAGAAAGGACTCGACCTCAGGGCGCCAGCCCGACCGCCAGGCTCTGTCGCCGGATGGCACTACCGGGGCACGCGGCGCTTTATTCACTCCCTCCTTCTCTTTGTGAGCCCCTGGGGAAATGCCATCACCAGGAACACAAAAGGGAAGAAATGTCACAGGGCAGCTTTCCAGGAGCACAACTCACCACCAGGGATCAGTCAAAGACAAAACAAGTGAATGGAACAGAGAGACAGGAGAGCAAGAAAAAGTGAGAGAGAGAATTGCCGGGTCCCTGAGACCAGCCTATGTTCCCCGACAGATCCCTTCCCACCGAGAAAAGAGGCAAATCTTGGGGAAGTGCATTAGCCCCCTTAGGAGAAAATAGGGTAATTACAGAGACGATACTGCAGGACTTGGCCAGGCAAGCTTTTATGACAAGTCAACAAGTATTACTTATTAATCAGTCAGTTCGGTGTTACCAGCAAGGTACTGCGAGGGGTGAAAGAAGCCTGGGCTTGCCTTCCGGTGCTCTGACCTTGATTCTTGGCTCTCCCACTCACCGGCTGTGTGCCCTTGGGCACGTCGGCTGCACGCTCTGTGCCTCAGTTTCCTCAACGGTAAGATGGAACTATAACACCTTCCTCACCCACTTACCAGCACGGGCAGGACGTTTCGTTGAGCTAATGGACACAACCGAGTGTCCCTTTCTTCCTCAACGAGTCTAGTTAAGCATCCAGCCCGGAATTACGATAGGTGCTGGAGAAAGGGCATTGGCAGAGACAGAATGATCGAACGGTTACAAGGGTAAGGCTGCCTAGCTGGCTGGCTCCACTGCATACACGCTGTGGCCTGGAGGAAGTTGCTAAACCTCTCTGTGCCTCAGTGTCCCCATCTGTAAAGTGGGGGATCATAACTGTACCTCCTCACATGGTTGTCATTGGGATCCCATGAGAAAATATACGTAGAAGCACTTAGAATGGTGCCTGGGATATGGGAAGCCCTATGTGTATCATTTTTATTTATTACTTTCATTATTGGGATGATTATTATTGAGGAGATGCGTTTTCCAAAGGGTGATACACGTTGGACTGAAATGCAAAAGATGATGTTAGGTGATATGAGGATACGTATTTTTTTAAGGTTTGAACGTTATGTTTTTTATTTTTTTTAAGTCTACTTATTTTATATTTTGAGAGAGAGAGCAGGGGAGGGGCAGAGAGAGAGGGAGAGAGAGAGAATCTCAAGCAGGCTCCATGCTGTCAGCATAGAGCCCAATGCGGGGTTTGAACTCATGAACCATAAGATCATGGCCTGAGCATGGGGCGCCTGGGTGGCTCAGTCGGTTAAGTGTCCGACTTTGGCTCAGGTCATGATCTCACAGTGTGTGAATTCGAGCCCCACAGGGGGCTCACTGCTGTCCTGCCAGCACAGAGCCTGCTTTGGATCCTCTGCCCCCCTCTCTCTGCCCCTCCCCTGCTTATTCTCTCTCTCTCTCTCTCTCTCTCTCTCAAAATAAATAAATAAACTTAAAAAAAAAAAAGAGTTGGACGCTTAACCGACTGAGCCACCCAGGTGCCCTGTTACATATGTATTTTAAGGTGCATTAGAAAAATATTATATTTCCATTTCCAGTAGCAACATAATGTTTTCTGGTAAACAAATGTACTTAAGTTGATATAGCACAGGACAAAACTAAGTTGGCTTTTCTCTTTTCTTTCCAGAACGTTGATGGCATTATCTGCCCTGAAATCAGCCCTCTAGGTGTGCTGGGTTCACCTGCCTCCCCTCCCCTTAGTGACTGCATCTCTCAGGGGACAGCTCTAGTTATTCCAATAAATCCAGAAGCAAAGTCTTATGCCAAGAAAATAAGGGAAGAATTTACTATCTTCCCTTTCCCAGGTCCCCTCCAGAATCTGCTTCTGGTCTATAAAGAAGAAATAACTAACAGTTGCTGAAGGGCGACCGTATGTGTGTCCCTCACCTGAGCTCCTGCAATACAGCTAACCCTCTCCCCGGGCCCAGCCCACGTAACCGATCCTCCCATCACACTGGATACTCCGAGAACCGGCTCAGTCTTGTGCATCTCTGAGCTCTCGGGGCCCAGAACCGACTTGATGTCTGATCAATGCTGAATAAGTAAATCACCAGAACTATTGATGCCTATTTCTCTCACCTTACTGTAATCTCGGGCAGGGGGAATGTGACCAGCCGAAACTGTGTGCGTAGTTATGAACGGACTATGTCAGCGGTTCACGGGATCCTGCAAGGAGTCCCGTGTCTTCGAAACGAACAACTTTACGAAGACCTGGGCCAGGTCATCATCCCAGATGATCAGCTCCGGAGTTGCTGGCCACAGGGAGACAGCTGAGCAAGCTGGGAAAGGCTGGGAAACCTGCCTGGGTAAGATTTGAGCTGGTCGCATTTGGGCAAGTGGGGAAAGGAGTAGAGAGAGGAAAAGCTGCTTGAGAAAAAAGCTTGGGCATCCGGACACCCGTCAAGACATTAAGGATGGAGAAGGCTAACGTTTGATGGGAGAATCTACATTTCCAAACGTAGCTTTAAAAGCTGTGATGAAAAAGGAATGAGTCCAGAATAAGGGGGTGGTAGGCACGTGACTGGAGGAGGCGAGGTCAGGAGACGCAGAGCTATTTCCTGTTAGGTCTTTCAAAGCACTCCTCCAAGAAGACCCTCCGGCTTTTCCCTGCAATGAACAAACCAGATTCCTCAATTCGGTTGCCCATCTGTCAACATCTCCTGATCATCGGCTAGTGGTGGGAGGGAGCAGAGCGAGAGCTGGCCCCTCATTTAGTGGCTGAGCTACTCACCAAACTCCTAGCAGAATGGCTGAAAGGGAGTTGGCTTTGAGCCTCACCTCTTCTACTCACTGGCTGTGTGACCTTGGGCAAGTCACTACACCTCTCTGAGCCTTAGCATCCTCATCTGTAAAATGGGATAAGAGTAATACCGACATCATTAGTTTATGGGATCATTCAATGAGATAAAACATGTAAAAGCTTGATATAGTCTTTAAAGTGCCTGGCACATAGTAAGTGCTCAACACATCAGTTGCTGTTGTTACTTTATTATTATTTTTTAAGTTTATTTATTCATTTTGAGAGAGACAGAGAGAGCAAGTGAGGGAGGGGCAGAGAGAGAGAGAGAGAGAGAGAGAGAGAGAGAATCCCAAGCAGGCTCCAAACTGTCAGCGTGGAGCCCGATGCGGGGCTTGAACCCACAAAACGCGAGATCGTGACCTGAGCTGAAACCAAGAGTCAGACACTCAACCGACTGAGCCACCCAGGCGTCCCTATTACTTTATTATTATTAATCATCATCATTATCATCATTCATTCGTTTTTTATCATTACCGTCTGCCAGATGCTGGGGATACTCTGAAATGAGTAAGACTCCACCCCTCCACACAGGCCAATGGGAGGGAGAAGAAAGAGACCCCCAAATGATAAAAGAGAGTGGCGACCACTATAAGAGAGCCACGAGAAGCATGCCATGGGGAAGACACATATATTTGCGATGCGAGTGCGGTGTGGAGAGGAGGAATAAGGCTACCTCTGCGGGAGGTAGAGGGAGACCTCGGGAAGTGGGTGGGTGGCGGGTGGCAGGGGGCACGCCGCGTGCCCAACCTCTCAGTGCCCCGAGTGTTTCTCCCTCCCTACTCCAGCCCTTGCTCCAACATCTGGGGACCATCTTTCCTCCAAGGAGATTTCTCAACATCACACTTACGTAATCCTAACATGACACGACAGATATCCAGCAGGCTTGAAAAAAGAGAGGCTAGCTCTCCCCATGAATCTCATTTGGCTAAGCAGGCAAGGCAGTGAAAAGTGGCATAGAAATGGTGGGGGACCAGCTTGCAGGCAGCGGACCAGTGGTCAAATTAGCTGGCGGGTAGAAGTAAATTGTCACAGCCTACCCAGAGGGTGACGTAGTCCTACATGGCCAAAACCTTAACAATTATATACGCTTAACCATCTGACCCATTAGACTCTCTTGAGGAATTTAACCGAAGGAAATAATTACATGTGTAGACAAAGATTGACATCACGGCGTCACTTATAATAGTAATAGACTGGAAACAACGTGACTGTCCAGGAATAGGAGGGTCATTTAAATAAACTGTGGCACAGTCCGTATTAGCAGAAGTGAAACAGCCCCACGCTGTCAGAGTCTTGATGTAACCCTGAAAAGATGTAATCTCCGTATTTAAAAAAAACCTACAAAATTGTATATGTAGTTTGAGCCCACTAATACATAGGGTCCCTGGGAAGACAGAAATGCAGGAAAGACCCTTCTGCATGCACATCCTATCCCTCCTTCAAAGTCATTCATTTAGTCACTCAACAAACATAAGCTAAGGACGGACTTACATGCCACATGCTAGGGATACAGAAGGACGCAAAAGTGATATCATCCCTTCTTTGGCCAAGTTCACTTCCTTCAGGGAGATGTCTCTGATTATACCAGTCCAGACTGAGGTTCCTCTTTCTTGATCCCTGGTAGTCCCCCTAGAACTTATGAAGGATGATAGTAGCAATTTCCCAAGACATCAGTTAACTTCCTTACATGCAGGATATTGTCTCATACTTACAGCATCCCTGGAGAGTAAATCCTAGGATTGATCTCCATTTCCCAGATGAGAAAACTGAGGCTCAGACTGAATAAAATATTTGTTCAGACTCACACATCATCACATAACCAAGCAGGGACTCAACCCACGCCTGTCCGACACCAGACCCTACGCCCTTAATTAAGTGCCGTGTTTGTGCCAAACAAACACTTAAGGACTTGCTTGGGGCCGGCACAGGGCACCTGCCCACGCTCCCAAGACCCTTTTCTGACTCCTCCCGACACAGCTGGACCCTCCTCTTCTCTGCCCCCAGTGCACATAATTCAGTCACCGTAACAGCCTGTCTCCTACCATGATCCCCAGGGTGGAGAGGGGGAGACCTCTGACCATCCTAAAGTGCACGTCTAGTTACCATAAATGGTTCGTGCCAGTAGCGAATGGGATTCTCTAAGGAGCCCCATGCCTTCTGGATAGCGCTATCCATGCACAAGGTTAGAAGGACATAGACTAGACCATCATTCCAGAAGATGAGTGTCAGAATTGCTAGCTACAGCCTAACGGTTCCTAAGGACAGGGCACCCCATCTGTCTCTTATGTCCCTTACACAGGGTCTGGCACAGGATAAATACCAAATAAAAAGTGGCTACATGAATGAATGAATGAATGAATGGATAGGGGCACCATTTTTGCCAGCCATTTATCTCCTGGATGAAAGGTTCTTCCTCTGGGCTGGATGCCTACAGTTCGCTGAGCCTTATACCATCACTACCACACCCAGGAAACTGCAAAGAATTTGGGCAGATATTCAGGCCACCCGTGCACTCACGGCCCCTCTTGTGGCCCCAACCACATGGAAGAGGAGTCTTGGAGAAGGAGATGAGGAGTGAAGGCTGCATATCCCCTGCCCGAGCTGATGCTTCTAAAGCTGCAGCCCCATGGAACGCTCCTGCTCACTCAAGACAGCAAACCCAGGAACCTCACACCAGCCCTTTCGAGCACAGGAACCAAAGAGAGAAAAAGCCTCAGGGGACACAAGTCTGGCTGCATTTGAAAATGCCTACTGGTTTTTCCGGGAAACAGATAAGTTCCAGAGGGTACTTTTCATAAGCATTTGTATGCCATTCTCAAGCTAACCTTGAGGGGAAGCAAAACAAGATCGTTTCTCCTCATTGACGCATCCTGATAGTCCCCTAATTCATTGCAGGAAAAGGAAGCAGAGGTTCTCAGCCTCTCTATCCTCCTGTAAAATGTTCATAAGGATGAAAGGGGATTGAAACACATGAAAGGGGGCCGCTGGATGGCTCAGTCGGCTAAGTGTCCGACTTTGGCTCAGGTCATGACCTCTCGGTTCGTGGGTTCGAGCCCCATGTCAGGCTCTGCACTGGCAGTGATATTCTTTCTCTCCCTCTCTCTCTGCCCCTCCCTCGCTCTCTCAAAATAAATAAATTTTTTAAAAACCAAAAAAAAAAAAAAAAAAAAAGAAAGAAAGAAACCCATGGAAGGACCCAGCACAGAGCTCAGCAGCTAGAAAGCAATTCAGCAAATGTCTGTTCCATCTGAAGGCAACAACAATCACCACGAACTCGCCAATGTTATCCGGGAAGAAATGCCACTTTCCAGTCTAGCAGGATAACATTTATCAGCCCGTCCCTCTCAAAACACTAGAAAGAATGGATGCAGGACAAGAAAGTTTTGAAGGAAGAAGGGGGAAAATTAGGGATCGTGAGGGGTTTTCTCAGAGATCAGGCCAAAGTGGTCCCCAAGAAGAGAAGATATGAGTACTGGACACAGAAGGGAGTAAAAGGGATACAGACAAGGAATAAAAGAAGCAAAGACGTAGTAAAGGAAGGTTGTGCTAATTTCACTGACGACCTCTGAGCACAGCGAACGACGTGAGATGCAGCGTCAGAAGACCTGGGTAATAACCAGCACGTATTTGGGGAGATCCTCAACGGGATCTCACGGAATCCAGCGTCCAGCCTCCCAGCCACCATCACCTCTCACCTGGACAACAGCAGTCGCCTCCGCCAGCGAATCCCATCTCTCTACAATACATTCGCTGCACGTGACCAGTGGTATAGCCTGAAAATCAAACCAGGACCTACCATCCCTTCCCTTGAAACCCTCTCCGGGCTCTCCCCATTGCACTTTTTTTTTTAAAGGTTTTACCTAGCCCCCCTCTCCTCTTTTGCCCTGTCTCCTACCACCCTCCCTTTTCTCGCTACGCTCCAGCCTCAGGCCTTTGCTCTGTTATCAAACGCCTGAGCTTGTCTCACCTCAGGCCCTTTGCACCAGCCATTCCTTCTGCTGGACTGGACTTCCTCCAGTTCTTTGCACGGTGAGTTCTCTTTTTGTCATTCATGTCCTAGCTTCGGTCACCTCCTCAGAGAGGCCTTCTCTGATCACCCCTCCCTCATTGCCTATCTTAGTTTTCTGCATAAGTCGCCACTTAATGGTTTACTATTTATTTTTTTTTATTTTTTTTTTATTTTTTTAACGTTTTATTTATTTTTGGGACAGAGAGAGACAGAGCATGAACGGGGGAGGGGCAGAGAGAGAGGGAGACACAGAATCGGAAACAGGCTCCAGGCTCTGAGCCATCAGCCCAGAGCCCGATGCGGGGCTCGAACTCACGGACCGCGAGATCGTGACCTGGCTGAAGTCGGACGCTTAACCGACTGCGCCACCCAGGCGCCCCATTAATGGTTTACTATTTATTCAGAGACATGGATAGAGTCTGTTTCTCTTACTACGACATAAGTTCCATGAGATCAGACACCTAATACTCTGTCACAGCTGTATCCCAGGGCCTAGAGTAGTGTCTAATATACAACAGGCGCTCAACAAAAATTTATTGGATGGATGGGTGACAGATGTATCCAAAACCAAGATATGAAATTTAGCCTAGCCAGACCTCATATGATATGGCAGATGTCCATCATAAGCCAAGTTTTCTCCGTGTCTCTGAGAGGCCCCAGGGTATTTTTTTGCTCTGCTTGCCTATCTCTTGACTCTTTCTTTCTTTTAAAATACCCTTTTTACGGGCTCTGTGCTGACAGCTCAGAGCTGGGAGCCTGCTTCAGATTCTGTGTCTCCCTCTCTCTCTGCCCCTCCCCTGCTTGCACTCTCTCTGTCTCTGTCTCTCTTTCCCAAAAATAAGCATTAAAAAATTTTAAGACCCTTTTTATTTTGTAATGATTTCAGATTTACAGAAAAGCTGAGTCCCCCATACCCTCTGTTCATCTTCTCCTAATGTTAACATCTTACATTACCATGGTACCTTTGTCGAAACTAAGAAATTAGCGTTGGTACAATACTGTTAACTGACTTCCTTTGGATTTCGCTAATAGCTTTTTTGGTTGCTCTAGGCTCCGACGTTGCCTTCAGCCATCACATCTCTTAGTGTCCTCCAATCTGTGACAGTTCCTCAGTCTTTCCTCGTTTCATGACCTTGACATTTTTGAGGAGTACTGGTCAGGTATTTTGTGGGATGCCCCCCACCCCCCCAGTTTGGGCTTGTCTGATGATTCTCAGGATTAGGCTGGAGTTGTGGATTTGGGGGGAAGACTCCCACGGAGGTGAATGCCCTTCTCATCACCTCCCATCGATGGGGGGGGGGGATGGGGTGGGAGTCCATAATGTCAACGTGACTATGTCTCTTTTCCAGCCACATTCTTTTTTTTTTTTTTTTTTTATTAAAAAATTTTTTTTTTCAATGTTTTTTTATTTTTTGGGACAGAGAGAGACAGAGCATGAACGGGGGAGGGGCAGAGAGAGAGGGAGACACAGAATCGGAAACAGGCTCCAGGCTCTGGGCCATCAGCCCAGAGCCCGATGCAGGGCTCGAACTCCCGGACCGCGAGATCGTGACCTGGCTGAAGTCGGACGCTTAACCGACTGCGCCACCCAGGCGCCCCTCCAGCCACATTCTTCAGATTTGCAATGATCTGAGTCTTTCTGGCCAGCACGGCTGTCCCTCTACCATCTGAGCACAGGCTCCGTCACTCTGGATTCATCGGTCAGCAGTGCCCCTGGGTGGGGGGCAGGGTCACACCAGACAAACAGAGAGAACCAGAGGGGCAGCAGGTTCTTTTGGGGGGGGGGTGTTGGTTTCCTACAGCCGCTGTGACAAATTACCACCAACTGGATGGCCCGAACAACAGATTGACTCCCCCACGGCTCTGAAGGCTGGAAGTCCGAAATCAAGGTGTCGTGAGAGGGCCACGCTCTCTCTTGAAGGCCAGAGGGAAGAGTCTGCTCCATGCCTCGTTTCTAGCTTCTGGTGCCTGCCGACAGACCTTGGTAACCCTGGCCGGGTGCACCGCTCCCGACATCACATGGCCTCCCCCTATCTCTTCTGCCTCTGTATCTTCCTCTCTTCCTCCAGTAAGAACACCAGCATATTGGATTTAGGGCCCACCCACCCTAACCCCGTATGACCTCATCTTAACCTAACTAATTATATCTGCAAAGACCCTATTTCTAAATAAGGTTACGTTCTGAGGCTCCACGTGGGCACGAACTGGGGGGGTGGGGGGGTGGGAAGCTAGTCAACCCAGCGCAGAGCGGGTACGATAGATAGGGAGGCAACGGTCAGGCTCTGAGTCCGAGCTCTTCGCTGACTAGTGGAGAGGAGCCGCCTTGGACAAATCCTCACTTCTCCTTCCTTACCTTCCCCATCTGCAAAATAGGAGAAGGTGGTGATAATATTGTTTGCGGAACAGGGATCAACTAAGCTGAGAACTATTACAGCACCTTTTAATCTATCACGTACTTCGTAACTACGTAACTACGAGGTATTGTCAGTGGAAGCCGTGAGAATGCCTTGCAGGCCTCCAGCTACAGGAAGCTTAATGAACCAAGGGCCCCAGCTGCATCACTCTCACATCCATCCGTGCAAACGAGGCCACACTTCCCATGGGCTGCTCCCAGCCAATGACTGAGTGCAGCAAGGATACTAAAAGAGGTCTGATCCGGGGGGACAAGGCCCTCCTCTGGCAGCGGGAGGACTCCTGGCACCTTGCTGGAGCTTCTTGAGACTGCAGGGCGGTGGGGAGGCGGTCTAAGACACGCCCACCCAACCTTCCCTTCCTCTCCTCTTCACTCAGGGTCTGATGGCTCTCCAAGGCTTCCTGGTGCCCTTCCTATTTTCTCCCATAGTTGTTTCCCCTAATTAAATCCTTGCACATTTAATCCCAGACGCCTGTTGGGAGGACCCGAACCAGTACATCATCCCAGAAATCATCGGTCGCCTTTGCGCAATCAGTACATTTATGCCTGCTCCTGATTACCCTTTGAGTAAATCACACACTCACCCCCATAGTTGATCTGTGAGGTCTGAGTGGAGCTGATGCCTCCCACTACTCCAGGGGCTGGTATATGCCCAAGCCTGACCAATCCTTCTATTGGATTGGCCACGAGGCCAGTGTTTGGTGCAGGGAAGGGCATGTGACTCGACACAAGCTATTGGATCCCTATTAGAAACTTTGCTCCTGCTTTTAGGAAGGAGGTGTATCTTTTCCAACGGGGCTGCTGAGCTCGTAGAATGTAAGTCTGGAGCAGCTGAAGAGCATCTTTGCCCCCCCTCCAGCCTGAGACTGAAAATCTATGTATGCAAAAGTGAGAGGGATGTGAGAAACTGGTTCCTGATACCATTATCTTAGCACCTGGATCCAGCCATGCCTGAAGCTCTTACACTTTTCCATAATGTATGTCAGTACATTCCCTTTTTTTTTTTCTTTTAGCCTATTTGAGTTGAGTGTTCCAACTAAAAGAATTAAATCCATAATTTTCCTGACATGATTCTTCACAGTGAGGGCCAGAGATTGTGGCTTTGGGAGAAGAGCTACAAAGTCAAGTAAACATCAAGGATGGACAAAATGGATTCTTTTAATTCAATGTGTGAACTACTTTCAGAGTGTCGGAAGGATTAAAGAGAAAAAAAGAAACAACCAAAGAAGCATCAGTGGGAGCCAGTTTGGCTTTAGGCTGCTTTTTAAAGAAAGCCTCTCCACAATTAGGATTTCCAAATATAATCCCTCTCTCGTTCGACAGAACCCAGTACCTAGACAGCTACTTCTAAAAATAAGAGAAATAAAATCTGTTTTCTGATGAATCACAAACACATTTCATCTCTGGTTCTTCTTCTGTTTGGGAATGAAACTCAGAAGAAGGTGTTTCCCTTCTTTTAAAACATTAAAATTTGTGGGGATTTCTATCAATAAATTCGTTCTGCTCTTCTCCCTAAACGGATTATTATTATTTTTTTTGCAAATGCTCCAATTTGGAGGGAAGGCTGATATCAGGCCCATAATATCAACCACTGTTGAGGCTGATCCTACATAGTGAAAAACATCCTGGCCAACCGTTTGCTTGGCAAGAGACAAGAACCCTAACAAAACCAAGACTCAAGAATCCTTTTTCTCTTAGCTAAACATAAGAGCACTCACCCAGCTGAGGGACTGTGAGCAGAGCTACAGAATTTAGCAAAACTGTGGCCTGTGAGGCATTTCTAATTCAAGGCTCAGTCTCTCTCCTTTGGAAATAAAAATACATAATAAACCATTAATGTTTAACTGCAGCCACCATTAATTAACATGAGGAGCCCAAACCTGACTATGCAATTAATTCCCCTTTGCTGAGTAAATGCAAATGGCAAATGGAAAGAAAGTCTGTCTCCTATCAGGACCCTTCTGCCCCTGTTTCAGATGCATCTCCGTCCACGGCATGGTTTTGATGACAAAAAGGCAAAGGCACCTACATTTTCTTTAAATAGATTTCTGCCCTGGCTGCCTTGACAGCTAATGGCCAAAGGATGCTAACACACTGTGGCATCTGTGTTCGCCAAATCAAGGAAGTTTTCCATCAACTGACTCGCTCCTTTATTCAGAGGAAAAGCAATCAGGCATGCAGAAGCAATGCTTACTAGGGGATTTGAACCTCTGAGCTTCACTGAGCAGATGCCCAGGGATGAAGAGGACTGAAATCAATAATAATAACAGCCTTAATGATCATAGCAACAGCAGCAGTGGTAATGGCTATTATTTACTGAACACCTTCTGCAAGCCTGGCTCAAAGTCACCATTTTATACGCATAATTTCGCCGAATTCTCGTAATTAACTCTAAGAAGTGGGTGCTAATGTTACTCTGCATAGCAACATGACTGCAGCAGATTGGTTGCCAAAGTGGCCCTAATTCCTCCTTCCCCTGTACCCACAGCTTTTGTAATGTGACTTCACAATGCAAGGTGATTCTGCAGCTCTGTCCTTCAAGAGATGAAGTCCATTTCTCTGCTCCTGAAATCAGGCCGGCCTGTGTCTTGCTTTGGCCAACAGGATGCCAAGATTCTGGACTTCAAGGGGACCTTGCAACTTCTACCCTCCTCTCTTGAACTCCTGCCCAGTAACAAGCCCAAACTAGCCTGCTGGAAGATGAGACGCTTCATGAGACAGGCTCTCTTTACCCAGCCAGCTCCCAGAGACCCACAGCCCCTAAGCAAGCCCAGAAAGATTAATCAGGCTCTGTCCAACTTGGCATTTCCACCCAGGCATCCCACAGACTAGTGCGCAGTAATAAATGTTTATTGTTATGTGGCACTGAGGTTTTGTGGTTGTTTCTTATATATCATTACTGTAAAAATAGACCGATACAAAAAGGAAACGAAGTCATGGAGAGATTAAAGTGACTTCCTAGGGGTGCCTGGGTGGCTCAGTCAGCTAAGCATCGACTCCATTTCTCACGGTTCGTGGGATCGAGCCCTGCATGGGCCTCCATGCTGACAGTGCGGAGCCTGCTTGGGATTCTCTATCTCCCTCTCTCTCTCTACCCCTCCCCCACTCATTCTCCCTCTCTCACTCTCTCTCTCTCTATTAAAACAAACTTTAAAAAAATAAAGTGACTTCCTAGCAAATTTCTTATCTCATAGTAGGTATTCAACAAATATTAGCCGAATGAGCAAATAAGTGAATAAATGAGTTAGAAACAAAGTCTAGGTCTGTCCGACAGGACAGTGTGAGAATTTGACTAATAGGCTAGACCAGAATGTACATTTCTATCCTAAGTGTGCTCTCTTTCAGAATCACCCAACACAGTACCTGGCTCGATAAATGACCCTTTCCTTTCTTTTCTCTGCCACCCTTGATTTCTCCCCAACCAATTTAACTCAATCCCTGCCCTATTAGAAAGTCCATAGAGAAGAGGAAATGCAGTAAGTGGAAAAAAAATGTGTTTGACACAATTATAATTCATTCCTGGAAAATGAATAGATTTCTGTTGAACCCTTCTCTGTTCTTATGTGTTCGATATAGCTGGGTTCTGCCCACATGCTCGTGTTTAATCTCTATCTTTTAACTGGCAAGTTTAAACCATTTATATTTATTGTGATTACTGATATATTTGAATTTCACTCTATCATCTTATTTTGCACTCTTTGTTTACCCTGCTTTTTGCATGGTTCTCACTCTGCCTTTCCTGGTATTCTATTTCCCCCAATGCTAGTAGGGAGGTCTGTTAGAAGGTCAGGGGGAAACAATAAAGTATCCCCTAAACTAAGAAGGCACTTTCAGACTGGAAAATGAAGGAGGTGATGCCATATAGTTTACAGAGGTTTATTCAAGGTAACTTGCTGACAGAAGGGATAGGTTGGAGAATGATCCACAGCAGCTGCATAGCTGTTCTCTGCAAAGTCTGGACCTTAGTCCACAGATTTATAGAGTGAGGGGACATGCAGAAGGGCCTTGTAGTGAGATCAAAGGGTTCGCATGCACCCAACTGGCAGCCACCTGTGCATCAGGAAGGGGCAAGGCTGTTGTCTCCAGGAGATTCATGGGAGGCCAAGACAAGTCTCCTCCAATCCCAGCCTTGGTGGGCATTTCTAAGGTATTAATCTCCAAGGTGCCTGGAACACGTAGCCCCAAGAGAGGGCATCAAGCTACCATGAACAAGCTGGAGGGAGTCAGCACTTGTACAAAGCTGTATTTTCTTCCTATTCTTTCAGTGTTTGTCTTCCATTTTTCTAACATGCATATGTGACTTCGTCTAAAATGAATCCACTTCTCTACCCTCCTTCAAGGTAATATCTTAAAATAGTTTCATTCTAACCCCTGCCTACTGCCTTACACACCTTGCACTGTTTTTCCTCTGTCCCTCGAAGTAGTCACTGTATCCCCAGAACCCAGCACCTGGCACACTCTACAAATAGATACTTATCATTTACTTGTTCTTACCCCTTATACATACACTATATTCCCGGGGCACCCGGGTGGCTCAGCGGGCTGGGCGTCCCTCTTCAGCTCAGGTCATGATCTCATGGCTCATGGGTTCGAGCCCCACATGGGCTCTGTGCTGACAGCTCAGAGCCTGGAGCCTGCTTCGGATTCTGTGTCTCCCTCTCTCTCTGCCCCTCCCCTGTTCACACTGTCTCTCTCTGTCTCTCAAAAATAAATACATGTAAAAAAAATTTTTTTTAATTAAAAAAAATTTTTTAATTAAAAAAAATAAACATATACTGTATTTCTCATTCAACTCTATATTCTTCAAAGGATTTTCACTCTCATCAACCCAAACTCAGCGAGGTAAGCAGTGGAAATATTATGATCAGGATACAAGGCTGAGAAGCTCAGTGTCTTAGAAGGGTAACAAGCCAGAGAGAGGGAGCCCTAGAGGGGGAAGCCAGTTCTCCAGACTCTCAGCTCAGTGCTCTCAGAAGTCTCCAGGACATTGGCAGCTGAACCAGATTTAGTGTTCCCTCTCCACAAATATTTTGTGCACATATAATCATTGTAACACTTTTTATGCCAGTGACAGTCTGCAAACTTGTCTCTCATGCCCGAGAGAGTTCTCTGTTAGTTCCAAACTCTTTGCCCTTATCCAAATTTTTTTAATACAAAATATCTATTTATCTATATCTCTAAATCTTTTGTATCTATCAAGACAGATTTTTTTTCACAGCTTGTCTGTTTCCTTTCTCAGGCACTCCATTCCATATATATCTCTGCAGCCTTGCCCTTCCTGGTGCCTTTCTTTCAAAGCCGATGTGTTCCTTGGTTTTCCTTCCCAGCAGCCTCAGCCATTGCCCGCCCCTACCCCACCTCTCCTTTCACTGTGACCCGGTGGTGATGTGGACAATGAAATGGTTCCATCCACTGGTGCCAGGAAATGAAGGGGGATTCTGTGGGATGCTGAATATCAACTTTAATTAAAAAAAAAAAAAACAACCAAAAACCAAAACAAAACAAAAAAACCCACCGTATCTACCTGCTGTAAAGAGCTTTAATCTTTCTCTTCAGGGGATTGAAACCCTTCAAAGTAGTGAATGGAAACTCATTTAATCTCTCCGTTCAAATATGTTCCATCAGCCTGTAGATTATTAAAAGAAAAAAAAGACAGTGCTGAATGTGAGAAAAAAATAAATAAACTCAATTTGTGCTAGCAATCAAAATTTCAAAGCTGGGGTCAGGTCTCATAATGGAAAAGGAGAGGGAGGTCGTTTTCACACCAGGGAACCAATTCCGCTGTCATTATATTTTGCTTCCTTTTGCTTCGGCAGAGCCCCATCCCTCAACAAAAGGTCTTACTCATTATCTCCTCCCCGTTAGATTTCTGTACAAGCCTAGGAGAACGGTGTCCTAAATGACAGCAAGAGCTAACAGTGATCGAGCACTCGCCACGTGTCACCCGCTCATCTAAGGACCTGACATGTTATATAACCCGCTCGATGCCCTAGGAGTCTATGCAGGGGGCACCTCTAGTATTCCCACTTTCCAGATGAGGACACCGAGGCACAGAGAGGCGACCTACCTAAGGGGTGGAAGAGGCAGGATTTAAACCCAAGCACTCTGGCTCTGGCACTCCACGGCCTCTCATGGCCGCACCACTACTGTCCCTTGAGATAACTCACTGTCCGAGGCATTCTGCTGCTCCTCATCCACCCTGCTCAGTAGACCCGGGCACACAGGAACTGACGTGTGCACGTCGCAACTCTGGGCTCCCTTGTGCACTGGGTTCACCGGTGGAAGGTTCTGGCAGGAGATCAGAGGATGAGGGAAAAAGAGACGTTGGGGTCTTTACTCCCACGCCCCCTCCCTGCAGGGTCACCACCGGCCGGTCGATCCCCTTGGCCAAATGCCACACAGCCCTTGTCAGGTGGCCATCTACACAACTTGCTCTCTCAAGGTCCAGAGAACTTTTCTCTCCCCTCGCCCCCTTCAAAATACTCCTGCTGGTTCAAGCTCCTGGCCTGATGTGCAATGTGGCACATTCCCTGAACCCTGCCTCCGTCCTTGTAAACAGGCCTTTCCTACTCGGCAGACTCTCTGGGTTGAGTGCTCCTCTGTTCCTGCCAGGCCCCTGGCTGATTCGCCCGCCGAGGACAGTTCATCAGAGATTCCTCAGACCATCACTTCACGGATGGCAAAGAGCGTCAGTCACCAGAGGGAGAAGGATTATTTAGTACCCTTACAAAATGGCCATGGGTCCATCGGTACCTCTCCCGAGACAGAATGAAAACCTCCAAGTCGCTCTTTCTAGAACTATCTATGGAGTGCCTTCTAGATATTAGACACTACCCGGGGGGGATACACCTATGGGTGGGACAACCAGGGGCCTTCCTGGAGGAAGTGGAAACGTTACAGGGAGATTCAGGTCCAACCCAGAGGAAACGAGAAACAGAACGGTACTGTGGCTGTGGACGGTGAGAGCGGGGAAGGGCTTCTGACCGAGAGGCCTTGGAAGATGAGCCACACTTAAACCTGAACAGGGAGAGGCCACGGCCACGCAGCAGGTGTGTGCGTTGGGAGCGTAGCGTTCCAGAGGAAACCATGCTCTGGAAGGCGCAGAGGTGGGAAGGACGGCAAAGGTGGTGGGCATTTCGGATTGGGGGCGGTACCGCTGTGAGGGGAGGGGGGCTCAGAAAAGCAGGGAAGGGGCATTTTCTTCATTGCAGCAACTAGGAGGGCACTCCTGGCGTGCTGTGTCAAGGCTTCTGAGTGGCCCGAAGGGGCAGGACAGCCCCTCACCGTGAGGACTGCTCGGCCCTGAGCGGGAGCAGCTCCCTCCGGTGAAGTGAAGTCAGCAGCTACACCAGCCTTCCGCGGCCCTCCGAGAAGTCCGTCTACACCAGCTCGCGTCTGACAGGAGGTGACGCGGGCCTGGGAGATGGGAGGGAGAAGGGCTGAAGGGGGTTTGCCTCCCGCTTCTCTCAGGGGACAGCAGCAGAGACAGAAGGAAAGGGCAGCTGCAAGCAAGGAGGACTGGGTGGGGGCAAGAGAGGAGATTTTCTTCTTTTAAATTTCAGAGCCAGAGAAGATCATTCTAGAAAGTAGCTGCCATGGCTCAGTCGGTTAAGCGTCCAATTCCTGATTTCGGCTCGGGCCACGGTCTCGTGGTTCGTGAGTTCGAGTCCCACACTGGGATTCTCTCGCTCCCTCTCTCTTACCCTCCCCTGCTCATGCTCTCTCTCTCTCTTTCTCAAAATAAATAAACTTAAAAAGAAATCACTTGCAGAACAGTGCTTTTCAGACTTTAAGCCAAGACCCACCGTGCGGTTCTCATCCGCGCAGGCACACAGATGTGCGAGTGAAGCAAAAGTTGCAACACTCTTCGCCATCGGTGTGGTTCTGTCCTATTCTATGCTGATTTCTACCCGCTAACTTGACCGGAACGCTCCCTAAACAGATCTCACTTCTTGGTGTGAAAAACAATACTGAAGACACAACCAGGAGAGAGTATTGTTTTTTACTGTTATTACTTATTTTTATTCTTTTTCTTCATTTTTATCGAAGTAGAGTTGACACGCAGCGTTACATTAGTTTCAGGTGTGCGACATAGTCATGTGACGACTCCATACGTCATGCTCTGCTCACCTGTTGACAGACAGCTATTACTACACCGTTGACTATATTCCCTACGCTGGCCTTTCATCCCCGGGACTTTTTTCTTCCATGCCTACAAGCCTGTGTCTCCCTTCACCTATTTTGCCCATTCTGCCACCTCCTCCCCTCTGGCAACCTCCGGTTTGTTCTTTTTTTTTTTTTTTTTTAATTTATTCTGGGGAGAGCGCAAGCGAGGGAGGGGCAGAGAGAGGGGGACAGAGGATTCCAAGCAGGTTCTGCACAGACAGCAGTGAGCCCAACGTGGGGCTTGAACTCATGAACCGCGAGATCATGACCCGAGCGGAAGTTGGATGCTCAACTGACCGAGCCACCCGGGCGCCCCTGTAATTACGAGAGTATTTTGAAGATAAAAAATGTGATAACACATTATGCTGACGAGCATGTGGGGAAATGAGCACTTTCATACACTATTAGTGGAAGCAAGAATTTATGCAATTCCAGTAGTGGGCCATTTGGCAGTCCTTATCAATATTTTAAATGCACAGGCCTCTGACGGAGCAATTTCACTTTCAGGAACTTCTTACACATTTATTCACACACGTGCCCAAAGATGGATGTGAGAGAATGCTCGCTGCACCGTTGTTTGTAGTGACATCAGGTGGCAAACGACATAAACGTCCAATAGGACACTGATACAGTGACTTCTGGGACATCCTTACGGAATTCTTTTTTTTTTTTTTTTCCAACGTTTATTTATTTTTGGGACAGAGAGAGACAGAGCATGAACGGGGGAGGGGCAGAGAGAGAGGGAGACACAGAATCGGAAACAGGCTCCAGGCTCTGAGCCATCAGCCCAGAGCCCGACGCGGGGCTCGAACTCACGGACCGCGAGATCGTGACCTGGCTGAAGTCGGACGCTTAACCGACTGCGCCACCCAGGCGCCCCTCCTTACGGAATTCTAAGCAACCATGAAAATAAATGAGGCAGGTTCGGATGAACTACAATGGAAGAAGGTCCAAGATGTAGCATATAGTCGAAAAAGCAAGGGCAATAGGCTGCTAATTGAGCTGAGTGATGAGTACGGAGGGATTTACTGCACTCTTCTCGCTACTTTTGTATATGTTTGAATTTTGCCGTGGTTAAAAGGTAAAAAAGACAAGTGCCCCAACTATGTTCAGCCTGCTACCATTTGTGTTTAAGCCCATTTGCTTCAACAGACAGGAGGATCCACAAGAGACGGGAGGCAGCACGAGTCTCTGGAAAGAGGCCTAGGGAACAGATGTGGGAGGGAGATTTTTAACCTTATATGCGTTCTACTCTTTTACTTTATAACCACAGGTACCTTTTATCTATGTGTGTCTGTGTAAGTAAAAAGAAGATAAAAATAAAACTGATTTACTAGCCTCAACAAGGATAAACGCCATGCTACCTGAACCCAAAATAATCCAGGATTTCATCTGAAAATTGAACAGGCTAATTCACGACGCAGCTCGTACTCCTAACCCTGACCCCCCCCGCCCCCCACTACTCCCCACCGCATCAGGATCTCTGGGGGTTTCCTGAGCAAATGGCTCAAAAATGGTACCCAAGTGTTTCCACCCAAGTGTTGTCTCCTTGAATTGATGCGGAACAAAGATGGGTCCACAGACCCGATCTGATTACACCCAGATTATAACCGGAAATGATTTCAAGTTTAACTTGTTCGGTTCCCTCACTTTCAGAATGCCAGATGACGATACAGCCATCCCGTTTCTCAGCGTCTACCTGAGAGAAGAGGCCTGAGCCAGGGTCTTCATCCCAGCACGGTTTATAACAGGGAAAAACTACAAACAGCCTAGATGCTCATCAATAAGAAAATGGCTGTGTAATGACACATCTGTATCATGGAATACCCCTATGGACTGAATGTTTGTGTCCTCCCCACCCCCCACCCCTCTAACCCTACCAAATTCACAGTCTGGAGGCCTGACCCCCAGTGTGATGGTATTAGGACGAAGGCTAAGGGAGGTAATTAGGTTTAGATGAGGTCATGAGGGCCCCCATGCTGGGACCAGTGGCTTTGTAAGAGTGTTCTTTCTTTGTTTGTTCTCCATTCTCATTTTCCCTTTCTTCCCCTCTCTCTTCCTTCCCCCCCACCCCTACCCCCACTGTGAGGACACAGAGAGAAGTCAGAAAGAGGGCCTCACCCAGAACCAAAACAGCTGGCACCTTGATCTTGGCCTTCCTAGTCTCCAGAACTGTGAGATATAAATGCCTGCTATTTAAGCTACCCAGTCTATGGGCATTTTGTGATGGAAACTCAAGCTGACTCATAGAAATAGCATGAAGCTATTTAAAAAGGTAAGAATCAGGGCACCTGGGTGGCTCAGCCGGTTAAGCATTTGACTTCAGCTCAGGTCATGATTTTGCAGTCTGTGAGTTCAAGCCCCGCGTCGGGCTCTGTGCTGACAGCTCAGAGCCTGGAGCCTGCTTCGGATTCTGTGTCTCCCTCTCTCTGTGCCGTCCTCCCCACCGCCCCCACTCATGCTCGTGCTCTCTCTTGCTCTCTCTCTAAAATAAATAAACATTTAAAAATTGTTTTTAAATATAAGAAACATATATGTACCGACTCGGAAAGAACTCTTAGACATCTTCGGATGGAAAAAGCAATTTGTGTTTATGATGTTATAGGATCATACATTTATGTGAAACCACATTCGTATAATAATATATGTAATACAATACACAAACGCACAGAAAATTATCTGGAGACGTAAACATCTAACAAATGACGGGA
This sequence comes from Leopardus geoffroyi, assembly GCF_018350155.1. Classification (NCBI taxonomy): domain Eukaryota; kingdom Metazoa; phylum Chordata; class Mammalia; order Carnivora; family Felidae; genus Leopardus; species Leopardus geoffroyi. The sequence goes on along the minus strand of NC_059339.1, from coordinate 10,478,295 downwards.
TACTTCAGGACCACAGAGGAGTCACGGTCAAAGGGGATATTAGCTTTGTCAATTCTTATCTTTTATAAAAAGCTATTTCCGTATTACTTGCGTAATTAAAAACTATTTCGGAACATACCCCTTCCAAGTGTTCAGAGAGGATGACACAGTCAGTCAACTCCAGGGCTAATTCTAGAATCCAAGTTGTAAAATCTGCCTGGCAACCTGAGAGTTTTTGTCCCACCGTTAAGCTCTCCGTCTTAATTTTGAAACCAGCAAAAATTACATTCTGCTCAAGAGAGAATAGGGCAGGACTCGCATCCCACCAGACACCAATGAGGAGATCATGTTTTTATGCACTAAACGTAACATGGTTAGATCTCAACAAGGTTAGCTAAGACAATTAATTTCAAAGCTTTACAACTGACAGCAATACACAAATTAGCTTCCGCATCAGCTTTGGGAAACTAATTTCATTACAATGAAGAATTCAGAAGGGAGTTCTGATGCCTTTTTAAAAAGTGAGATGCAACTTCAAAGTGAGAGGAAACTATTTTCTAGAGCAACTTTATAATTATGCCACAAAGACAATATTTACCTCGAAACCCAACACCCAGTAGGGATAAGATAGGAGGAAAGAAGCCTCAAAGAAATGTGAGCTTGAAATCTGCAAGAGACATTTATGAAAGAAAAAAAAAAAGATTAAAAGTCCCAGCAAGTTTAGTATAAATTATAGCAAGGGCTAGCAATTATTTATTCAGTCAAAAAATAACTGAGTACTGACTGGACCAAGCTCTGTTCTAGGCACTGGGGAGACAGCAGTAAACTAGATGCACAAAAATCCTGCCTTCGTGGAACGGATGTCCTAGCAATAAACCTAAGTGTTACAATAATCTGGGCAGGTGAATAGGGAGTATCAGGGCAGGAGGTTTGGATGTGAAATACACTGAGTGGTTGGTTGGGGGGGGGGGGGTCTCACTGAGAAGGTGACATTGGAGCAAACACCTGAAAGAGGCAAAAGAGCGAGCCCAGCAGATATCTGAGGGTAGTTTGTTCCAGGCAGAGGGAGCGGCAAATGCAAAGGTCCTGAGGTAGGGACATAGCTGGTATATGCTTAAGGAGCAGCAGAAGGCTAATATGGCTGAAGCAGAGAGAGCAAGGGCAAATCTCAGGAGGCAAGATGAGAGAGGAAGCCAGGAGTCAGCTGGTGTGGGGCACCGTAGGCCGTTGTAAGGACCTGGGCTTTTACCAAGAGAGATGGGAGCCACAGAAGAGTTTAGAGAGCAAACATGACATGCGCTCACACAGTACGGGGTAGCTGGATGGGGAGCGAGGGAAGAGGTGGAAAGACCAGTTAGGAGGCCACTGTAGTACTGCAGGGAGAAATGGTTCGAGGAGTATTTTCTGTGAGCTGGGGACTTCACAGACCGTATCTTCCGGTTTTATATGTCTTCATTGAGCTATAATGCACATGCCACAAAATTCGTCATTTTCAAGTGTACAATTCAGTTGTTTTTTTTTTAACACATTCACAGACATATTCAGTTGTGCAACCATCAACACTCTCTAATTCCCGAGCATTTTCATCAACCCAGAAACAACCCTGTGCCCATTAGGAGTCACCCCCCATTCCTCCTCCCCCACCCCTACCTCTGGCAACCACTGATCTACTTTCCGTCCCTACGGATTTGCTGATTTTGGACCTTTCATAGAAACGGGATCACACAACATGTGGTCTGTCGTGTCTGGCTTCTTCCACCGAGCAACACGTTTTCAAGGCTCCTCTATGCATTCCTTTCTAGGGCTGAAGAATATTACAGGATGTTATTAAATCCCCCACAAAAGCCCTACGAGGACGGTACCATCATCGTCACGCCCACTCTTCAGACAGGGAAGGTGCAGCCCAGAGAGGTCCAGTAAGTTGTACAAGGGCAGCCAGCAGAGGGGACGATCCATCGCTGACCTGAGAAGTCTGGCTCTGAGACTCGCCCACCTGACCACTTTGTTAACCGCCTTTCCGAACGAATGGCGGACCTCAGTCAGGCTCCTCATTAGACGGGGGACACGGAGGCCCTGATGTCATAGAGTCTGAGCAAAGCTGTGACTGAAGCTCAGATGCCATGACTTCCTGTTCAGCCGGGGCCCACTTCGGCATGTCCTTGTGGCACCGGTGGGACCCTCTCATTCTGGGTGGAGTCAGGTAAGATAGGGAGAGTGGACCTGGCAGAGGGGAGACCCTGGAGGTGGGGATGGGGGGCGGGAGGGGAATACCAACAGGGCTGCCTTCCCCCACGGCCCAAGTCACAAACATCAGTGCTGCTCAACAAGCATTTATTAAGCTCCTACTGTGTGTGAGAATCTGTGTGAACAGAGATGTCAACATGATGTGGTCCCCGCCCTTAAGAAGTTCACACGGCAGTTGGGGAAACCGCTATGCCAGTGCTACCTCAAAGAAGAGGTTGTGTGTTCCTGTCTGGGCCCCCTTTGCATTACTAGGAACCTGGCACGGCGCTGGGCACACAGCTTTCCTCCCACAGACATTTGCTGGCAAGCATCTACGTACTCAGAATGCCACTCCTCCCCCTTGGCTCTCTCTTATTAACCTTGCTCTCCGCCTTTGGGCTTCCCTGTCACCCCATCCTCTTCCCAGTCTCCCCGAGAACACTTCCCGATGAAGCCTTTCACGTGAATCCTGGTCTCAGGTCTGCTTTTGGGAGCCACCCAGGCCAGGAGGTGAGCTGGAAAGTTACGCGATAATCACCGTCACCGATGTTAACCGAACACTTACTAGGCACCAAGAAGTCAGTTATTACAAGCACTTCACCTGTATGAACTCGTTTACAGCACGGCTAAGAGGCAGGTGCTATTACGACACCCCCTTTGCAGATGAGGAAAACAAGTCGCAGGGAGTGGTGGCTGCACAGTGAATGATGGCCGAGCGACGATTTGAACCCCATCTGCTCCAAGCCTGGGCTCTTGACCGCTCTACGATCTGCCGCCCTTTGGGTGGGCTTGGGGAACAAAGCTGCCACATGGGACGCCAGGCGCCACAGGCAAGGTGGCATCTAAGTATAGAGAGAAAAACAAAACTGGGAAAAGCACTGGGGAAAGAAGGGCAAGAGGAACGTGCCAGAAGGCATCGTGAGTCTTTGGCAGCAATGAAGCCCAGCCACGGTTCTTGCCCCTGAGTTCTAAAAGACTTGCCCGATTCCCTACAACCCCCTTCGTTTTTATCTGAGCTGCCTTGAATGAATTTCTGTTCCTTGGAACTGAGTTAATTCCTATATTCCTATATTAATTCCTGAATTAAGTCCTATATCCAGGCACCAGGGGTACGAAGACAAGGTGTGGTTCCCACCCTTGCAAAGGCCTACGGTCGGCTTCAGTGTGAGGATCTCGGATTGGGTTTGTTTGTTTTTTTTAATCAATCTTTTTTTTATGTTTATTTATTTTGAGAGAGAGAGAGAGAGAGAGAGCACAAGCAGGGGAGGGGCAGAGAGAGAGGGAGAGAGAGAATACCAAGCAGGCTCTGCACCGTCAGCACAGAGCCTGATGTGGGGCTTGATCTCATGAACCATGAGATCAAGACCTGAGCAGAAAACAATAGTCAGATGCTTAACCGACTGAGCCACCCAGGCATCCCTGGGTGGTTTTTGTTTTTGTTTCTTGAGATAATATTTATAGGTTTATATGGTAGGTTACAACACGCATTCCACTGAGCTCTTTACATGCGTTCTTTTTTTTTAATTTGTTTAATATTTTTTGCATATAATTTATTGTCAAGTTAGCTAACAGACAGTGTATACAGTGTGCTCTTGGCTTCGGAGTAGATTCCAATGATTCACCGCTTACATACAACACCCAGTGCTCATCCCAACAAGTGCCCTCCTCAATGCCCATCTCCCCTCTCCCCTGCCCCCCCCCATCAACCCTCAGTTTGTTCTCTGTATTTAAGAGTTTCTTATGGTTTGCCTCCCTGTCTGTTTGAAACTATTTTTCCTCTTCCCTTCCCCCATGGTCTTCTGCTTAGTTTCTCAAATTCTCAAAACATGCCTTCTAGGGGGCAGATGCTATAACGAGCTCCATTCTATAGACAAGGAAATGAAGACCTCCGATGTTAAGTCCTTTATCCAAGGTGATGGTGTTAAGGGGCAAAACTAGCCCTTCAGCTTAGGTGTGACAGGCTCTGTGCACCACAGTCTGAAGTGCTAAGCTCCCCCACGTTGTGTGTTCATGCTCTGCTCGGTGAGGCAAAGTAGGGCTGGCTGTGGGGCCTTCACTCGCGCAATTCTACCCTTGTGCTGAGCGGAAATAGTCTCACAAGCCACGCCTAACTTCTCAGAGCCAAAATTGGGGGAAGCTGGCCTTTCTTCTGAAAAACTGGAATTGGGGCATAGCATACAAGAGTAATAACACATACAGTTAAAACATTACACCCGCCTCCTTACCACTTCCATGTTGAATTATCCTTTGACTTCCCACAGATAAGCCTCTCCCTGACTGGCTGGGACCATGCAGACAAGCAGCAGGGATGTCTGATGAATGGAGAACTTTCAGTGAATACAGAGCCTTCAGAGAGAGTTGACTTGTCTCTCTCACACCAGCAGCCGAAAAATTCCTCTCAGAGCAAACCAAAGTCCCTTTGTGCATCAGACAATTCCACAGAGCGAGCATGCTCCCAATGGTTTGACAGTTCGAAATAAAACCCTCTAACAGGTTGGTATCAGTCAGACAACAACCAGGAAAACAGACACCACTCTATTTCAGATGAAATTTAATGCAGGAAATTGGTTATATGGGGGATGGAAAAGGTCAGAAGCTGACAGGGGATGGCAAGACCACCCAGAGACTGGCCATAGCAAAGAGCCACAATTGTCCCTAGGTCTAGATAGACGGAGGGAGGAGGAGGTTATTACTAGAGCTGAGGAACCAGGGTCACAAGGCAAAAGCTGGAACTGTAGGAGATACAGACATTGCAAAAGACAAACAAACAAACAAAAGACTCTCAAAGTAGAGAGAGGTAGGGAAGGAATACCCCAGATTCTCTCTTCCTCCTACCCTCCAATAGCCAAAGTCTCCCACTGGCTGCCCCCAGGCAAACGTAGGGACCCTAAGAAATGCAGCCCAAAGCACCCCCCGCCCATGTTAACAGAACAGGGAAACAACAGCAATGAATCTGAGGACACACAGGCCCAGAACCACCACAGTGTGGCTTTACAAACGCATTCATTCACTCAGTGAACATTTCTTAAACGCCCACCCTGTCCGAGGCACTGTCAGGTGTCCAGAACCTACAACACTGATGATACTCAGCCCCTACCTTGACAGAGAGTTATTTATAATTGTATTAACGGTGAGCTCGTAGCGGAGATGACATACGACTCAACCTGGGAGGAGCCTTGGATCTGGAGTCCCTTCGCCGAGATGACATTTAAGCTTCATCTCGAAGGATGAGAAGGATCCGCCATGTGTGGAGGGCGCCTGTTGTTTTCGTCTGCTCAGTAGCCAATATTCTCTGGGGGATGACCTTTAATCTACCCTCAGTGCCCGTGGTTTCCCACGGGATGAGCACATGACCCAAATCTGGCCAATCAGCACATTCCATTTTCCTGGCCACAACAGTTGGATGGGGCATGGACACCTGACCGAACTGACCCAATGAGCGGCAATCCTGGCCTCTCCCAAGATCCTTACGTGACACGGAGCCCTGTGTCTCCTGGTGTTGTTGCAATGCATGGAGGTGAGCCTGGAATGTGGGTGGAAATCTTGTCACTAGCAAGAATCAACATACCGAAGGACGAAGGATGAAGCCAACACGAAGGAAAGTGATCTGAAAGAGAAAGTCCTGATGGTATCTTTTGAGTCCTGGGATCCAGCCATTCCTGAAGCCAATAATTATGCAGTTATTTGAAGAAAAGAAAGTGGCTTTCTGCTTCAGCCCTTTTATATTGGGTTTCTGTCACTTGTAATTAAAAAGGCCTTGACTGGCAAGATGAGAAAAGGCAGAGGAAGTAAGGCTTGTGAGGAGAAGCAGGAGGGGGTGGTGTATTCAAGGAACCACAGATAGTTGGGTGTGCCCGGAGGCTAGAAATTTCTAAAAACAGGGGCGCCTGGGTGGCTCAGGCGGTTAAGTGTCATGATCTCTGTGTGGGTCACGATCTCGGGGTTGGTGAGTTCAAGCCCCGCATTGGGCTCCGTGCTGGCAGCTCAGAGCCTTGAACATGCTTTGGACTCTGTGTCTCCCTCGCTCTCTGCCCCTCCCCCACTCACACTTTGTCCCCAGCTTGTGCTCTCTTTCTCTCTTTCAAAATAAATAAACATTTAAAAAAATGAAAAGAAGAAAAAAGAGTGGGGCAGAAGGTGTGTCTGAGAAGGTGAATGTGGACCTAAAGAGCCTTGAAGCCTCAGTGGAGGACCCTGAACTTCCTCCCCAGAGCCCAGAGCTTCTACAACTTTCTACTTCTATCTCAAATAATCAGCAGGAGTTCTAAGTACCTCAGGTTATGTCCAGTCTCGTGGTGAGTAAAACACAGATGGTACCTTCCCTCAGGGGCTTACCATCCAGCTGGGGGACGATGAGGCAAAAGGGAGAAACTATCACTGATGATGTAACTACATGGATATTTATTGGGTATTTACGATGTGCCAGATACGCACTGTGTCTACGTAGATTTTTTCATGGAACCCACACACCCCTCCATGAAGTCGGTGCCATGCCATATTTTATTGATGATGAAACTAAGGCTCTGAGAGGTTGAGTCACTGGACTGAGGTCACACAGTTTGGGAGTAGAGCTAGAATCGGAACCCAAAGCGGTGTGACTACAGAGCCCACGTTCTAGAACCATTTTGCTGAGCAGGCAACTGACTTGCAGATGGAATGAGAAAAACTGGAAAGGAGGTCAAGATCGAGAGTCTATAACCGAGCTGTAAATGGCTCTGCCCCAGGTCTCATCTTGGAAGACAGCCCCAGCGAGGGCACGGCTGTGGGTCACGGGTCTGTGTGGCAAACAGCCTTTGTACCCACCAGTGGGCATCCTCATGGGCTCGGGGGCCACACGGCCCTGCTGAGGACACAAGTGGAACCCTTGTCGAAGGACACGGAGCTTGAAATGCAAGGAGAAGCAGCAGCAGGCTGCCATTGACCCCACCTGTCACATAATCCCGTCTCCCCTGGATGGTACCCCTTCTTCCATGGCCGTGACTGCCTCCTGGCAGGTACTGCAACTTGACCTCCCACTGCAGACCTCCCACCCCAGAGTAGGCTGCCCAGGGTGTGTTTGCTTTTTATTTTGGAGAAAGTAGACGGGAGTAGATTCTGAAGGCCACTCATTGCTTACCCGCCACAGTCCCTCACACTCAGAATGTGCATGCGTGTGCTGGCTCACATGCACACACACACACGCACTGCCCCCTGTTGATGCAAATTATGCCCATCCTTCAAAGCCCCCTGAAATCCCGCCTCCTGTGGTAAGCCTTCCTCAAGCACCCAAACTGGAACCCCCTCTCGTCTCAGAACTCCAAGAACCAGACTCACTTGGAGGAAACCAGGTTCAAAGAGACCACAGCCACAACCAGATTCCCAAGTGTCTCATGCTTCTCCCCAGACAGGCTCTCTTCCACGAGATCCAGAGCTCTGATCTTCTGTATCCCGTGGCTGGATACTTTTTGGTGCCTTGAAACACCTTTTAACTGGTGGATGGCAGGTGGCATTTATCATGTCGGTGTTGACTAACTGGGAACAGCCGTCCAGAGCGTCGTGTTGAGAAGGATACAGAGGACCATCACTTCGTGATCGGGGCCAAGGCTGACGACTGACGTCTACCATGGACACAAGAATGGACAGTGACATCATACACGCCAGGCATTTGCCACCTTCTTTTCCTGTCAGAAGCCTCTCCCACGTGTTCCAGGCAGAATCAGCTGCTCCATGACATGGATTCCCATGTATTCGAGTGCCTTTCCCATTGTGATGTAACCGTCTGTTTGCACGTCTCTCCTGTTAGATAGTGAATTGCATGAGGTCACCATCATCTGTGTGTCCGCAGAGCCTCAGTCGGTGCCTTGCCTGAACCAAGCAGATTTGCAATGACTCTGTGAATGTTGCGAAATTCAGACCTGTTAATGTAATTATAACTTCCCTAGTTTATATCTTTTTAAAATTTTTTTAATGTTTATTTATTTTTGAGAGAGAGAGAGACAAAGCATCAGTGCGGGAGGGATAAAGAGAGAGGGATCCACAGAATCCGAAGCAGGCTCCAGGCTCTGAGCTGTCAGCACAGAGCCCCACGAAGGGCTCCAACTTGCGAACCATGAGATCATGACCTGAGCTGAAGTCGGACACTTAACCGACTAAGACACCCAGGTGCCCCAACTAGTTTGTATCTTTAAACAACTTTCATGATATCCAACATCATATTGCACGTGTTTGGTATTTTCCTACCATGCCTAGCAGGGTGCTGAATTCAAATTTTAATTTAATTTAATTTAATTTAATTTGCTATCACTGGTTGAATGCTTACTACATGCAGGTGCTATGGTATGGGCTTCCCATATAGTGCTGTATTTATCCCCCATCTGTACCCTGCAATACAGCTATTAATCCTATTTCACAGATGATGACACCGAGGTTTAGAGAGGCTATTCAGCTTGCCCAAGGTCACACAGCTAGTAAGCAGCAGAGGTAAGATTTAAATCTGAGTCTCTGCGACAGCAATTTTGGCTGACCGATCACCATGATAATAGAGTAATGGTCAGTGGGGAAGCAGTGAGAATACCTACCTTTAAAATCTGGAAACTGGTGAGGTGGATGCTGGAGGTGTCGTGTTTTAGCTCATTAAATGTGGCACGTCAGCTCAGGCTTCACAGGGTGGCTGCCAAAGTCTGAGCCAGGCTGCAGTGGCCGCCGTGACATGAATGTCCGCGCTGCCTGGACATGAGCCTGCTGGGCCAGCCCAACGTGACTCAGCACCTGGAAACATGTGCTTCTTTAAATAGATCCTGCTCTCAGCTGGTTCTCGGGGCTGATCAATGCTTTACCTGTCACTGGAGGGCAGCAGCCTGGGGCTTGTTAAGCTGCTGTGCTGGGGTGAGGCAGAGGGACATAAGGGGCAGTGGAGGAAGGTCATTGGTGGCTGTGACCCTGCCAGAGAGTTAAGAGAATGACCAGGTGAGACAACATCCAGAAGCGGGGGGGGGGGGGGGGGAGGGTTGTCTGCACCCATCCTCCCAAACCGGTCTGTAAGGGTTTAGTGCCACGCCCCTCCTTTCCTCCAAAGCCCCTGCAACTTTTTGGAGGAACCATCAACAAGGTGGACCCGGGTCAGGAGACCTAGGTTCAAATCTCGGCTTTGCTGACCTTGGACAAGTCCTTCGCTTTCCTATCTTCTCCTCCGTCAAGCGTACTGTCTAATTACAAACGTGAGACAGGAGGCAGAAGAGAACCCAACTGCTCTCAGTGGAGGACGGCCAAACGACTTACAGTCCGTCCACACCATGGACACGTAACTGACAGGCGCCGAGATGAAACCATGTCTGGGCAAGGTGTGGCAGTGAGCTGCCACCTGAGTATTTTACATGGTGTCCTATATAGACACGTACACCAGAATATTCATAGACTAACTCAAAAAGAACACACACACACACACACACACACACATTCTGGTGAATGGAGAAGACTTAAGTTTTGTAAAAAAAAAAAAATTTAAGGAGACAAGAATAAGTCTTTAACTTATCTTTTACTCTATGCTTTAAAAAAATTTTTTTTTTCACTATCGCATGTTTCCGAAATAGCTTCCAAGTCGGCAACAAGAATCGCACATCCATGCTCCACAGAGAGCAAGGTAAGCCCTAGATAAACAGGTGTGCCAAAGACACAGACTGTTTCCAGGGGCCACAAGCTGGGTGTTGTGCACAAGTCCCCAGCCTCTCTGAGCTTTGGCTCCCGCTGCTGATAAACAGCGGCGTTCGCCCGTGGCTGGGGAGGAAGATCAAATGCAGAAGAGCTTGGAGAGCACAAAGGGGTGCCCACGGTCGTTAAGAACTTCTCTGAAAGAGAAGAACGAGTCTATAAAGGGTCAGCTGGATAAATTTCTGGGACTTTCTCTTTGAAGGCATTTTTCTTTTCAAAGGCATCCCAGCGTTTTGCGTGACCTGAATTTCACGGGTACTGGTTTAGGGCAGAGCAGAATGGGGCTGAAGGCCCAGCTCCATCATCCACAAATGTAAACATCCAAAGTCTCGGTTCCGTTACTGGGAAAACGGCAACCATAATACTTCACAGGGATCTTGCGGGAATTAAGTATGTGAAACTTTTGAGCACAGAGCACAGCACCTACTATGCGCTCCACGGGTAGTAGCATTTTTCTTTTAAACTTCCCTTAATTACACCACAAGCCATTGTGCTTTTATTTTTTTATTTAAAAAAAATTTTTTTTTTCAACGTTTATTTATTTTTGGGACAGAGAGAGACAGAGCATGAACGGGGGAGGGGCAGAGAGAGAGGGAGACACAGAATCGGAAACAGGCTCCAGGCTCTGAGCCATCAGCCCAGAGTCCGATGCAGGGCTCGAACTCACGGACCGCGAGATTGTGACCTGGCTGAAGTCGGACGCTTAACCGACTGCGCCACCCAGGCGCCCCAAGCCATTTTGCTTTTAGGACCTAGGAGTTCCATATACCCTTTAGAAAACCTGCAACGTCTGCACGGGGATGAGCGTACTTTCTGTCTTATCCACGGTTCCCTGGAAAGCAGAGCGTGGGGCAGAAGTGTATGCGTTCTGGGGCACGCGATCCCGGGGAAGCAGGAAGGGACACGAGCGAATGGCATGTGTGATGAAGCTGTGGACAGGTTGGCTGCTCAGGATCACAGAAGGTCTTGAGAGGCTGCACCTCGGAAGGGGCCAGAAATCATTTATCCACCAGCTCTCATGGGGTGTCAACACCCCCCCCCACCCCCGCCCGGCCCCTCTTTGATTTCAGAGGGGGTACCAACTGGACTTCACAATCCTCATGTCTCAGTGGATATAAGGGACCAGAGCAGCTGTCATAGCAAGAATGACAATAGCAAGGATGGTGGCAACAGCCATTGTCTCTCAGACCATGAGAACATTGCCAACTGTCGTTAAGCCCACTCTGGCCAGAACAAACAGGCAGGGGCATAGTCCATGGAAGGCACATAGGCTCGGGCTGCTGCGACTTTCATCCAGGTGAGAGCCCAGATGTGCCCCCCTTATAGTCACACGAGGATGTCAACCTGCCACCTGCTTGTCTAATGTCTAATGTGTATAGATCCTCTCCCGACCACCCATCTCAGAGAATGAATAAGGTCCTGGGGAGCATCCACTCCCACTGAAGGTCCCACTGAGGACTGACACAGCCCTCTGGATATTCTCAACTCTTTGCTCCAAAAGGCTGCTTACTCAGGCCTCCTTACCTCCAGCCTCTTGGAGAGCTGTCCATCAGGAGTGGCATTTAAATGTGAGATCCTGGGCTTCTTATCAAAGGACACGATGAACAACCACAGCCATGCCAAATCTATTCTTGCTTCGGCTGGGTTTTATTTGGGACGGTGAGCCATGGCATTCAGTGCCCCCTATTTAAATGCCTCTTGTTTTATTCATTCATTTATTCAGCAAATACGTACTGAGGGAATCAGTACCAAAAAAAAGACAATCTAATTGCAAAAATGATTAAAGGGTAATAAATAGGCAGTTCATAGAAATAAAACACAAATGACTCTTAAGCATTTGGAAAGATGCTCACTTTCACTCAAGAAAACAAAAGAGAAATGCAAATGGAAGCCACATGCAGATACCATTTTCCCCATCAGATTGGCAAAAACCCAAAAAGTTAATAACACATTTTGTTGGCAAGGTTGTGGGGAAACAGGTATTCTCAAGCACTTCTGCTAGGAGTGCTCCTATGGTGCATAATTTGACGACATCTATCAGAATTATGAAAGCAGATACTCTTTGACACAGCAATTTCCCTTCTGGGAATGTATCCTACAGAGATGTTAGGACTTATGCAAAATGATGTATATACAAGATTGTTCACTGCAGACTTGTAAGAGCAAAAGACTGGGAACAATCCAGATGCCTTTGAACAGAAGACTATAATAAATCTATTATTAAATTATATTAGATATATATTAAGACTATAATAAATATATGTAATATAATATATATGTAATGTAATATATATGTAATATAAGAATATATCCAAGCAATGACATGCTATGTAGATTTTGTTTTAAAAGAATGAGATATGTCTCATGGGGCACCTGGGTGGCTCAGTCGGTTAAGCATCTGACTTCAGCTCAGGTCATGAGTTCATGGTTCTTGGGTTCGAGCCCCGCCCGGGCTCTGTGCTGACAGCTCGGAGCCTGGAGCCTGCTTCGGATTCTGTGTCTGCCTCTCTCTGCCCCTTCCCCACTCTTGCTCCGTCTCTCTCTGTCTCAAAAATAAATAAAACATTTTAAAAAATGAGCTATCTCTCCATTCACTGATATAGAAAGACCTCCATGATATAGTGGCAAATAATAAGGCACATGGCATGCCCATGCTAACACTGCTTAATAAGCCACCCTAAAACTTAAAAGAGTAATCTATCACTCTCACGCTCTCAGATCGGGGGTTCTGTTGATCTCGACTGGGCTCAGCAGGGCAGCTCTGCTTCAGGCTTCAAGCTCCAGGTTCTGCTGAGCCTGTTCAACGTTCCTCATTCAAGGGCCAGGCTCAAGGGGACAACAGTTAACCTCCATGGTGGATCACGGAGCACAAGAGAGGAAAAGTAACGACACAAAAACTTTCCGAGACTCTCAGGCCTTATCAGCTAGCATCCCATTGGCCAGAATAAGTCACATGGCCAAGTCCAAAGTCAAGGGGTGAAGAACACTCTCCCCACAATGAGGTCATGACAGGGGAGTGGGCATATGTCACCACCAGAGGAGAGTGGAGAACGGAACCAACAATTCAACTAATGGTCCATAAATACACACACTCACAAATGATATTCAATTTTACTTCCTTTTTAAAATATTTTTTAAGTTTATGTATTTATTTTGAGAGAGAGCAAGTGAGCAGGGGAGGGGCAGAGAGAGGGTGAGAGAGAATCCCAAGCAGGCTCCGCGCTGTCAGCGCAGAGCCTGATGTGGGGCTCGATCTCATGACCATGAGATCATGACCTGAGCTGAAGTCAGATGCTTAACCGACTGAGCCACCCAGGCGCCCCTAATTTTACTTATTTTCGCCTAAAGACATCCTGGCAAAAAAAAAAAAAAAAGCATTAACAATGATATCCTGGACTAGGGGGCTGGGGAGAACCAGGTGGACAAAGGATGGGCAAGAAAGAAGATATTGCACTGTATATCTTTTGACTTTTTTTTTTAATCAGGTGGAAGGTTTACCTGTACCAAAAAAAAAAAAAAAAAAAAAAAGAATTAAAAATGCACAGCAAGTGCCAGGCTCTGGGCCAGGTGCTGGGGATAAAGCTGTAAGTCCAGGTGATTCAGGGAGGTTCTAAAAAAAAAACTGAGGTCCAGCCTCACTCCCAGGGAGTCAGACTGTAATTAGTGCGGTGTGGAAGAAGGCATATGTATTTTTTCAAGGTCTAAGGTGATCTTAGTATGAAGCTAGGGTTAAAAATAACTAGTCCAAAAAAAAAAATAAAAATAAAAATAAAAATAACTAGTCTAGTAAAGGGAAACAGATTAAAATAGATAATCAAATAATTAGTTGGCCTCATTGAACACACCACAGGAAAAATATATAGATTTCTTAGAGTACGAAGAAAAGCTTTGCTTTCCTTGAATAACTAAATTTTCTCTCTGTTATGTAAAAGTGTAAGATTTGGTACATCTCCCTTTTCTCTTTGGCAGCCAGGAAGCTCAGCACCAAGTCTGAAGTTCAACTGGAGCAGCTCCCTAAAGCCATAATGTCTACACATGTGTAGTCTTTTGTCTGAATAGAATTTCTGCCCTTCCTTATTTATTTCTTTGGGTGGATCTTGTATCTCTATTTCTATTTTGTCGTTGGTTCACGGTTTGTGTTCTTATAAGGTGTCTCAAATTTTTTATAATGTGGAGGAACGAAATTATCAACAACAACAACAATAATATAGTGCCTTGTGTTTACTTGCTTGGCACCTATTGTGCTCTGAGTGCTAAGGTAGGCACTTTAAATGTTTTATCTCCAATCATTCAAAAAAAAAAAACCCACAGGAGAAGTATCATTAAGTTCATTTTACAGATGGCAAACTGAGACTCAGAGAGATCAACTGCTTGTCTGGAGTCACACACTTACGTGGCAGGGCTGCTCTGTTAGTTTTCTACTGCTGCTAACAAATTACCACAAACTTAGTAACTTAAGACGACACAGATTTATCTTACAGTTCTGAAGGTCGGGTGTCCAAAAGGGTGATCAGGGCTCCATTCATTCTGGAGGCTCGGGGATGATCTTCTCCTGCCCTTTCCAGCTTCTAGAGGCTACATGCCTTCCTGGGCTCAGGACTCCACATCACTCCCGCCTCTGCTCCTTTTGTCACATCGACTACTCAGTCTGACCTTCCCGCCTCCCTTGTGATGACATCCCTCCTTCACCCCAGAAAACCCAGGATTAATCTTCCCACCTCAAAATCCTTAACTTAATGGCATCTGCAAACTCCCTTTTGCCATGCAAGGGCATATATTCCCAGGCTCCAGAAATGTTTGGGACCATTACTTAGCTAACCATGGCTTGGATTCAAACCCCAGACTTCTCTAACCTCTAATTATGTGGTCTTCCACAATACTTTGCGGCATCCACAAAATCCAGGCTTTATTTCTGTGAAATCATGGATCCCAGGGCCCTTCTGGGTCCATGAAGAGAGTGAAACACACTTCTCCGCAGATTGGACAAGACACAGGAGAAATACTGGCTCTACCGAAGAGACACTTCCCTGTTCCAGTTGGAGCTGGTCAAGCTGTTCAAAAGGTAGGACACCTAAGGAATAGTCTGCCACTATTCCCTGCTGTTAGGTAGGTGAGGCTTCACGATGTGGCTAAAAGTGGCTTTTCTGCATTATTCATCTGTTTCCTTTGTTGCCTCCTCCACTAGAATGTCAGCCCCAGGACAGTGGGGTGACATTCACACTCACCATAATATCCCAGAGCCTAAAGAACTGAGTAGAAAATTAGCATTCCATTGATGAATGCAAACCCCAAAGTCGCCTTGATTCCGTGGACAGGATTTCACCTGGGTACAAAACTTGAGGGTAAGAGAGGAGGCTGAGTGGGCTGGGCCCCCAGTCCCCCACCTCTGGGAACGGTTAATGTGAAAGCTGAGGTCCCTGGTCAGGACCGTAATGGGGGGAAACATGAGCCAGATGGTGTTTGCCTAGCTGTACCCTTCTGAGAACAGAGATTACATCTCTTGAACATTCTACATGAAGCATTCCGAATCGATCGTGCTCAGACATCAATAAAATCCACCTATGAAAAATTCTCCCACAAGGACACAAAGATAGATGTCCAAGGATATTCACTGCATTGTTTGTAACAGCAAAAAAATTGGACACAACCCAAATGTCCATCAATAGGGGTTGAGGGAAATGAATGATTGTATAGTCTCAATGATAGAATGCTAGGCAGCCATTATAAGAATGACATAGATGGGGGGAAATGTCCAAGATGCAGTGCTCAGTGAAAAAAGCAAGTTGCAGGAAAGTATATAAAGTATGGTTCTATGTCCTCTGTCTCTCTCTCTCTCTCTCTGAAAAATAAACATTAAAAAAAGATCTGTACATGGGGCGCCTGGGTGGCGCAGTCGGTTAAGCGTCCGACTTCAGCCAGGTCACGATCTCGCGGTCCGTGAGTTCAAGCCCCGCGTCGGGTTCTGGGCTGATGGCTCGGAGCCTGGAGCCTGTTTCCGATTCTGTGTCTCCCTCTCTCTCTGCCCCTCCCCCGTTCATGCTCTGTCTCTCTCTGTCCCAAAAATAAATAAACGTTGAAAAAAAAATTAAAAAAAAATCTGTACATTTTACTGTATGTAAATTATAACTCAATAAAGAAAAACCAATATATACATGCATTCTACTTCTTTGATCTTTGAGAAGCATTGAATTTAGGAGTGAAATAATGGAGAACGGAAGGTGTAAGAACTTTGTACTAGCAACACATATTACTTTAGTCATGAGAAACAAACGTTGAGGAAAACTCTTTCCGTGACCTTTTGTGGGAAATAGTGCAAACCCACTGTGAATTCGGGGGGGGGAAATGCAGGGCATCAAAGGGGCATCTGACAATGTAGCAGATCAAGAGAATTGAACCTCATTTGTGTTTCTTTTTTAATTTTTTTTTTAACGTTTATTTATTTTTGAGACAGAGGGAGACAGAGCATGAACGGGGGAGGGGCAGAGAGAGAGGGAGACACAGAATCGGAAACAGGCTCCAGGCTCTGAGCTGTCAGCACAGAGCCTGACGCGGGGCTCGAACTCACGGACCGTGAGATCATGACCTGAGCCGAAGTCGGATGCTTAACGGACTGAGCCACCCAGGCGCCCCTCTAGGTCTTTTTAATACAGCTGAAATAGTTCAATGAAATTTTAAGCACAGTAGAGAGAGTTTCAAGATGCTCCTTCCAAGCTCATCTCAGAAGACACCATTGCAGGAGGGAAAAACACACGACCTAGTCTCTCGTTGACTCTCCCACAGATGTTCTCTGGCTCACCGGCCCAGCAGGCGTAAACCAGCTCTCCTCTTACAGGGAAGCAGTAATGAAATGGCATCCCTTCTCACTGGCCTTCACCGTGCCCTGTGGGAGTCAACGTGGCACTTCCTTCTAAGTGCTCTGCAGAAACTTCTCGTGGATTCGGAATGCACTCAGTCTCGGTGCAGAGCGAGGCGTTAGAGATACAATTGAAATCATGGTACAAAGAAGATTCTCATACATATATCTTTAGGCCCTTATCTGATTATCCAGTGAGGATACATTCCCAGAAGTCCTTTATTGCTGAGTCAAGGAGTTTGTACATTCTGAAGGCGTCTGATCCTTGTGACCATATATTTTATCATGACGAGAATAATCATTAGCATTAGCAACTGCTGAACTTGAAGTTCATGCCAGGCCTTGTCTTCCTGTACCTTTTGAACAAACCCATGAGGCTGGTGTTGTTATTATACCTCATTCTACAGATGGGGAGACGGAGGCTCCGAGGGGTTTAGAACCTCTCACTGTCGCACGGCTAAAAACTGGCAAAGCCAGGAATAAAACCCAGGTCTGTCTGCCTTCAAAAGGCAAGCTCACACTCATAGCACTGTGCTGCCTGCTAATAACATGCCTTCCAGAACAGTCCTATTATTTCGTTCATCCAACCTACAGTGCATGGGGATGCCGACGCACCCAAACCGAGTTTCTCATCTGAACCACGTAAGGCGTGTGCAGTTGCAAACACCAGAAAAACCCAGTTCAAACTGACTTAACTAATAAAGTGATTCATCGGCTCAAATACCCAGAGGTCTAAGGGAGGCTAAGTGTCAAGGATGCCTTGACTGAGCAGCACAGTCGTGGCACCGGCGTGGAGGTCTCGCTTTTTTCCCCCTTGTCTTCTACGGGGCCGGCTTCAACCTCCATCTGACTCTCCTCCACGGTCTGAAGACGGTTCCCAACAGCTCCCAAGGCTGCGTGCCTTCTTCCCCGAGTCCAGACAGGAGAGAAGGCTGGCGTTGTAAGCCCTCTCAGGAGCGTGGGCGACTTTCCCAGCATCCCTCAGCTCCTCAGTGGCCTGAACTGCCCCACGTGTTCATCCTGAACCAGTGCTGTGGCCAGGAGGCAGGGTTATGGTGCTGAGTTTAAGCCTGAGCTGCCTATGCCCATTCCCCATCCCAGAGGGAAGGGAAATTTAGCTTCCTCCAAGGGCTATTAAGTAGAAAAGGTGAGGAATGAAATTCAGGACGCTTGTCAAGAGAAGAAAGGAGACTGGACGTTGGCTATTGGAGCATACACGCTCGGGCCCCACCCTTCTCCTCTTGGGCCTTACCCTTGTAGGGGGACCCTCCGTGCCACTCAACCCTTGCTCCTGGCAGGGAATTAACATCCCCAGGGAGCAACTTTCGACCCATGATGAGAGAGTAGGCGTGTCATCTGTGGCCATACCACCCTGAATGTGCCCAAGCTCATCTCATCTCAGAAGCTGAGCAGTGTCAGGCCTGGTTAGTACTTGGATGGGAGAGACTAGGTACATAAATACCCAGCTCCCTCAACCCTTAGGTGGGTCACAGTAGCTCCCAGCGTTCTCCAGGGGGACTGAGCTCCTGTTGCCCACAGTAATAACTCGTTCACCCTGTTTCGGCTTCCGCCTCTTCTCCCGTGTCAAGTTCCACGCCCCCCCCCCCGCCCCCACCAGTGTCTCCTAGGACCACCTCCTGGTAAACCACTTACACTCGACTCCCTGACCTGGGATGTACATCTAGGGGACACGAACTAAACATTAACACAGTGCAAAGTCCATCACGTGTTGGTTTTGGCCCCTGTCTAGTTTACGCACATTCTTTTTTTTTTTTTTTTTTTTTTAATTTTTTTTTTTCAACGTTTATTTATTTTTGGGACAGAGAGAGACAGAGCATGAACGGGGGAGGGGCAGAGAGAGAGGGAGACACAGAATCGGAAACAGGCTCCAGGCTGTGAGCCATCAGCCCAGAGCCTGACGCGGGGCTTGAACTCACGGACTGTGAGATCGTGACCTGGCTGAAGTCAGACGCTTAACCGACTGCGCCACCCAGGCGCCCCATAGTTTACGCACATTCTAAAAAGACAAAGTCGCAGCGTCCTGAGGCTGATGAGAGACGTCCATGCGGCGGCTCTCCAGTCTGCCGAAAGAACAACATCTACCACTAAGCTACCTCCTTCACCTGCAGTGTGAAGGAGAAAGGAGGCTGCCTTCCTTCAGAAGCCACTTTGCATGCACAAGTACCTCAACAGTGACCAGACGAGAATGCTTTACTAAGCGCCCCATCGTGAGACCGTCCCGCATACACAGACATCTGGACTCCGTGCTGAGATTCCTTTAGGAAAAAGAGAGAGAACTCTAAAAACCTGACTCAGCCCTTGGTAAATCGGGGTTTTTAATATTTCTCTTCCTGGGAGCATTTGCTACAAATGCACTATTGGTCTGGTTGAGAGATTAAAAAAAAAAAAAGAAAAGAAAAGAAAAGAAAAAGGAAAAGAAAAAAGATGCCCTTCCTCAAAATATCCCACACATTAATTTTTAAGCTCGCTCCTCAAAGATGCCATCTCCCCTTTGGTGCCAGTTAATGGAATTTGTAGGACAATAATTTATTTACTGACTTAATTAATTGCCACATAGCTTTGCATGGCTGGATGCAGCACTGGCCAGGGGCTGATTTCTATCAGGAAAGGGAGCGTGAGCTGCTTTGTCTCAGGGACAAGCCCTAAACTAAGCAGATTTCTAGCTCGGAAATGGTCCTTTTCAGAGGGAAAATCCTCTAAATTCTTTAAAATGGGGCCTGATTCCCTGAGTCCGAGACGAGGAGGGGAACCGAAAGCTCACTGAGTTCGACTGCTCCCTTTTATAAACGAGCAAGCTGGAGCCAGGAAAGAGAAATGGCCTGTCTCTAAGATTACCGAGTGAATTAGTGCAAAGCACCCAAACAGACTGCCTCCCAGCTCACTGCTTGTCCCACTAAGCCCTCTGCCCACACCCCAGGGTGCTGATGAAACAGACAAAATGTGTTCCCAGGAGGAGAGAATGTGAGCTGTTGGCTCAAATGAGTTGAAGGCAGAGCCGGGAAAAATGCCTGGCCCAGAATGCTCTTGAGAACACATCTCTCTCTCTCTCTCTCTCTCTCTCTCTCTCTCTCTAAGGAGACTGAGTCTGGGATAAACGGGAATTCTTGAGCTAAGTTGCGGAAGGTTACTTAGACCAAGAGAATCCAATACAAATGCCTTTAAGCTCTATGCACGCAGCAAACGGGTGAAGGAGGTGGTAGGCAAACATAAGGGAGTGGTGGGGACTGGGGAAGAAATGGCAATACGTGCCCACCTCAAGGATCTCCCTGCTAACAAATCGCTTCCATTTTTTAAGAGAGGCCAAATGTTATGCGAAATGTTATGTGAGAAAAATATTACAGGATATCTTCCAGCTTTTAAATCTTGGAAAATCGGGGGGCGCCCGGGTGGCTCAGTTCGTTGAGCATCTGCCTCTTGATTTCCGCTCAGGTCATGATCTCACACTTGGTGGGTTCAAGCCCACTGTGTGGGGCTCTGCGCTGGCAGCATGCAGCCTGCTTGAGATTCTTTCCCTCTCCCTCTCTCTCTGTCCCTCCCCAGCACATGTGCTCTCTCTCTCTCTCCCAAAATAAAGTTAAAAAAATAAAAATAAAAATTTAAAAATAAAAATAAATAAATGAATCTTGGCAATAATTTTTAAAAGAGCATAATTTTTAAAAGAGCAAAGTTTAAGCCGCCTATAAGCCAAACACAGTGTGCCATCTCCAAAGATGTGAGTTTATAACTGCTGGTACAGAGTATCGACAACGGACGGCAAATCTGGTCATTCATTTATTCAAACATTCATTCATTCGAGGTTGAGCGCAGTGGTCCTTACATCTTTCTACACATTAGAATCACCTAGGAAGCTTAAAAATCCCGATGCCCAGGTCACACGTCATAGCAATTACACCAGAATGTTCGAGGGTGGGAGCCAGCGATCAGGATGTTTTAAATACCCCTGGATGATTCCAACGTGCAGCCAAGTTTGGGAAACTGCTATATTCTACAATGAGCCAGGCTGTGGGTTAGTTAGCCCCCAGGGACGCAAGCATGACCAGGACAGACATACTCCCCACCCTCCCAGGGCTTAAACCCAAGTGAGGGACTCAGGTAAGTATATGTGGCCAAGGCTGCTGGCTGTCACCAGACCTGATCTCCGCATCTTCCAGGGCATGCGGGGGTCTAAGTTTCCCAGCCTCTTTTGCAGTTAGATGTAGCCACAGGTCTGAATTTTGGCCAACACGATGTGAGCAGAAGCCACGTCACTTCCCGGGCTGGCCCATGAAACCACGAAACCCCCCCCCCCCCAGTCTGCACCTCTGTGTCTTTCATTCCTGCCGCCATATGTTGAGGATGCCAGAGTCACTGTCAGTCCAGGTGGATGGGTCCACGGATGACTGAGAACCACTTACTGACCTAGCCGTCACCCCTGAATTATTGTTGAGATCTTAGCTAAGCAATACACTAAGCCATTCTAATAGAAAGACTACAACAGCCACAGCACCAGATGCTGTGGGGACACAGACACAGGTTGGGAACATCACAGAAAGCCTCCTACATATTCACGTACTCCTTCATTCAACAAATGTTTACTGAGCACCTGCTATGCACCAGGCACTGTTCTAGATGCAATTAGTGAAATCGGCAAATCATTTATTTGTCATACAAATCCCATTACACGTTCTGACAGCCACAGCAGTGAAGGCAAGACTCAAAACCCTCTGTCCTCGTGGAGTTAAGGCTCCTCAAAGTCCAAGTCAACACTGAAATGCAGACCTGAAGGCTGAATAAAGCAGGCAGGAATCTGGGGAGGGGGCACAGATACAGTGCTCCTGGGAAGGGGCACTAGCTGTGGGGGTGAAAGAAGGGGGCACTTTGGGGAGCGTCCAGTAATTGGGCCCCGCTAGGAGAGGAAGGGTGAGACAGAAACAGAGAAAGACCGAGGACGAGAGACGTCCAGGAGACAGAAAAAGACAGAAACTGGCAGAAACGGAGACAGAGAGGGAGCAAGGCAGAGCAACTGTCAGAGACTGAAACGGACAAAGAACCAGAGAAACAGCAGAGTGGAAAGATCTGACAGGGACAATGAGACGGGGACAATGAGACAGCCACCACAGAGCCACCTCCTCCCGATCCCCAACCTCGTGGCCTTCTTGTTACACAGAAGACAGATGTCTGCATTTTACCGAAGTTTACTTCGCTTTGTTGAGAAGGTAAATATTTGATCTCTCGCAATGCCCAGCGGTTTCTCCTACACAAGGAGGGCATATTTAATTAGCCTGAGAGCAAGCCCCATGCTTGGCTGGGGCAGAGCCGGCCTTCAGGTCCGTCATCGCCCCACCTGGGGCTTGGGTTGAGCGACGGAGGGCAGGGAGTGGGCATCGGGAGACGCCAGTTCTAGACCCTCCCTGACTCTGGGTGGTGGTGGGGTCTGTGCCTCAGTTTCTTCACTGGGCAAAATGAGTGGGTACTTTCCCACCCTGACTTTCTGTGGCAGCACTATCAAGGTCTGTGATCAGATATTTAATTCTGAAATTGTTTCATGGATGTCTCCCGTAGGAGAGCTTGAGAACAGGTTGTGTGTGTCTTGTTCACAGACAGGCACAGAGTAGGTGTTTGAGAGCACTGGTTTGTTAGAGGGAGGGAGGGGAGATGGCGGTGGGGGAGAGAGAGAAAGGAAAGGAGGGAGGGAGGAAGGGGAGGAAAGGAGAGGCGGGAGGGATGTTAAACATGTCATGAGTTGTATGGCCAGGAAGAAAGGAAGAACAGGCTATAAGGGAATGGCCCTCCCTGGACTTAAGGAAGAGAAAGGCAGCAGGATGGGTCTGAAATGGCCTCTCTGTGTTTCCCCAGGAAGCTCATAAACATTTGTGCCTCCGGTACGGGCATTCACAGCTCGGCAACCGTGAGCGGATGGAGACTGGTGTAGAGAGGTGGCCACCCCCAGGAAACCACAGTGCTGCGTGCCCACCGCCTGCGTGCTGAGGGATAACTGCTAACAGGGCAGCATGAGGATCCTGGCTCCCCGAGACTTTGGAGCCCAAGCTTCCTTGGGGCTTGGCGATGATTCCCGAAAAATCCCTAAGTGTCTGTTCCTCTCCCCCCTCCTTCTTAGGGCAGAAGTCTAGAATTGGCTCCTTTCTAGCTAAAACTGAGTATTTTCCAGACAGTGGAGGCCTCCGAGTTTCAAAGGGTAGAAGGGACCACATGAGGAAGTGACAGCTCGTGTAGCAAAAGACTGGGTGGGGATCCAAATGCACAAAGATGCTGATGATCCATGGGCCCAAGTCAGTCTAAGTAAACATGAGAAAATGAGTAAATGGGAGAAACAAAGAAATGTTCCTTAAAAAAAAGAGTTAGGGGGCGCCTGAGTGGCTCGGTCGGTTAGGCATCCGACTTCGGCTCAGGTCATGATCTTGCAGTTCGTGAGTTCGAGCCCCGCGTCGGGCTCTGTGCTGACCGCTCGGAGCCTGGAGCCTGCTTCGGATTCTGTGGCTCCCTCTCTTTCTGTCCCTACCCTGCTCGTGCTCTGTCTCTCTCTGTCTCAAAAATAAATAAAACATTAAAATTAAAAAATAAATAAATGAAAATAAAAAACAAAAAATAAAAAAAAAGAGTTAGAAAATCCTGGGTGGCTCAGTCAGTTAAGCGTCTGACTTCAGCTCAGGTCATGATCTCGTGGTCTGTGAGTTCGAGCCCGCCCCGCGTCGGGCTCTGTGCTGACAGCTCAGAACTCGAAGTCTGCTTCAGAATCGGTGTCTCCTTCTCTCTCTGCCCCTCCCTGCTCGTGCTCCCTCTGTCTCTCAAAAATAAATTTTAAAAGTTGAAAAAAAATCTTCAATAGCTGCTAAAACTAATGGGTGAAATTTTGATGAGCAGCAAGACATTTACATAGTCTCAAAGCCTCTCCTCCAGAGCTTACTTACTATAAAAGGGGAAACAGTAACCTTACAGTGGAGAAACCTGTTGACCATGCTAACCGAGCCATCTAAGTGAGCCTCACGACAAACAGGACAAACCAACAGCTGAAAGGAGGCACTGAGGAAAAATTTCAGCATCATCTCTGCGCTGTTACTGGCAAAAGTATACAGCCTGAATCTCTAATCATGGTCATCGGGGAGGCTGATTGAGGGGCGTTCGACAAAATAACAACAAAATAACAGGCCTGAACACTTTGAAGATGTATAGGTCGCGGAACAGCGAAGGGCTGAGAAGCCATTCTAGAATAAAGGAAGCTAACAGAGAGACGGCAACCGAATGTGATGCAGAATCCTGGACTGGATTCTGGAAAGAGAATAAAAGGATATTACTGGGACAGTCGACGAAATTTTAAAACAGACTGTGGATGAGACAATAATGTTATAGAGAGATGTTACATTTCCTGATTTTGAAACTGAATTGCGGTTATGTAAGAGAATGTGCTTTTTTCCCCGGAATACAGACACTGAGGTATTTAGGGGTTAAGAAAACTAGAAGGATCTGAACATCAAAGCATCAGGGATGGTTTCTGGAGTTCAGGGACCTGAGTTCCAATCTCAGATCTACCATATCCTGGCTATGTGACCTTGGGCAAGCCACCTGACATTCTGAGCCTCAGTTTCCTCGTCTGTAAAGTGGGGCTACTCATGGGGCCTTTTTTCATGGGATTATTGAGAAGATTTGATGAGCCCCAAGAACAGCCTCTGGCGTGTACAGATGCTCGATGAACGTTAGCAGCTGTGAAGCTACAAGTACAGAGATGGGTGAGACCCTCAAAGTCTTCTGGTCCAATTTCCCTTTCAAATATGGGTCTCACCAGGAAATGCCCTCTAAGCAAAGAAGCAGGATTCTAAATACCACTGAGACAGTCAGGGCGGTAAATGCCTCAGTCTAACCGCTGGTTTCACAAAAGGCGAATCTGAAGCCTAGAACCTTCAAGGTCAGGTAGCTTACCAGGTTCAGTCTGACTCACCAAAATTTTAATTAACACCTACTATGTTCCAGCCCAGTGCTAGATACCGTGGGAGTTTCAAAGATAATCAGGCTCAAACACTAAAAGTGTAAAAGTGTAGGTGTACAATTATTATAAAGTGCTGACGAAGACAAACTGGAAGGAAATCTTGCCCGCATCTCCCCGTGAAACCTCACCAGTCCCCAAATATGCATCTTTAAAATGCCCATCTCTTGGTCTTTACTCAAAGCCTTGTCATACTGGAATGTCAAACCCTTCCCCATTTCTCTCTCCAAATTTTGTCATGCTCTTACTTTAACACCTTCAGTGGCTCCCTACTGCCATCAGAATAAACCCCAAACTCCTTTTCAGGGCGTACTTCAGCCCAACTACTCAGAACAGCCCTGTGAGTAGGTTGACAGTCAAGCCAGGAAATTTATTGAGCACGTACTGTGTGTGCACGAGTCCCTGTGAGGGTACCAGGAGGAAACAAAGTTTGCCTCGTTGCCTTTACTGTTGGCAACTTGCACCTCACAGGAGAGGCAGACCTGCTTTAAAATACAGTCAGCAACACTGCGGAAACAATCTGCAGGTTTCCGCAGGTGTGATCCACGGAGAAAGCCCTGCGTCTCACTCACGACACTAATGTCACACAAGGACGCCTGACTCATGGTAGCACATATGTTGTCAATACTCACATCAAACATGCTGTGGTGTGGGCTGCCTGGAGGGAGCCAGCATAAACGGCGGGGGAGGGGGGAAGCTGGTGTTTCATGCTGTGCTGGGCAGAACACCACCCCCCCCCCCATATGTCCACAGCTTAATCCCCAGAACCTTCCATGGTCAAAGGGACTTTGTGAGATGTGGTCTGCAAGATCTCAAGATGGGGGAGTTCTCTTGGATTACCGGGGGGGGGAGCCCTGGATATAACCCAGGGGTGCTTACAAGAGGATGACAGAGGGAGCTTTGACTTCAGAAGAGGAACCAGGAATGAGAAGACAGAAACAGGAGGCTGGAGCGATATGGTGGCTGTGGACTATGAGGCAAGGAACATGGCGAGAAGGTGGAAAAGACCAGGGAATGAAGTCTTGTGGAACTATTGCCAACACCTTGATTTTACCCCATTTTTGGACTTCTGACCTCCATGACTGCGAAATAATAAATCCGTGGGGCTCAGTCAGTTAAGCGTCCAACTTTCGGTTCAGGTCATGATCTCACCGTTTGTGAGTTCAAGCCCCACGTCAGGCTGTGTGCTGACAACTCACAGCCTAGAGCCTGCTTTGGATTCTTTGTCTCCCTCTCTCTCTCTCTCCATCCCTCCCCCGCTCAAACTCTCTCCCTCTCTCTCTCTCTCTCAAAAATAAATAAACATTAAAAAACTTTTTTAAAAATGAATAAAAATCTGTGTTGTGTTAAGCCACTAAATTTGCGGCGCTCTGTTACAACAGCTGTAGAAACTAACAGGCGGGCTTTATTCCACAGCTCCTTGGTCCCCATGGGACTGTGAGGTCAGGAGTAGCATTTACCCGGCAAAGAACTTGTCTTTCTTCTTCAGACCTGGAGGGACAATGATCACACCAATAGGAGCCCAGGATAAAGCGCCATTTCCTGTTGGTTCCCCCAAACCTGCTCACGGTTTTGGAAATAGCGCCACATTAAAACAGTCCCTCAACTAACCCAGGCTGAGAATGCCAGCTGTTTCCTGCCAAGACCCTCCCTGACAGACTCTCATTAATCCCACTGCCTGGGGAAATCCAAAGGTTCATCCCTAGACTTCTGCATATTCCGGCACCTTCCAGAACATTCCTGTCCCTTGATTTCTGCACATCCCAGAGGTTGGTTTCCTCATGGCCCTCTCAGCATCCTCGAGCCGGGTGCCACAGATGCTTCCTCAGATACACGAGCTTTATATACAGGACTGGCGGCCTGGTCACTCCTTCAAAGCCCCGGAAGAATCTACCGATAGCAAGAATTTCTTCACTATGTGATCTCTAACTGAATATTCCACAGGGGGCACAAAGAAGAGGTGGGTATCACAGCAACATAAACACTGATTAGTGGTCACTGTGGACATCACCAATCCTAAAAGATTTATTAGGCTTTCACTTGGGTCTTCAACTGCCCCGTGCTTCCCTCCAGCTTGCTCAGGCATCTCTTCTCTGTCTCCCGTCTCTTCTTCCCTACACAGTCCTCAAAGCTTTGGAGAGAGTCCTAGGGTGTGCAGGCAGAAAGCTCATCCCCTCCCGCAAACACTCATCAAAGCAATCTCTATGCCTGTGAGGAATTCCGTGCGGGGAGAAAATGCATCTTACCCCTCAATGCCAATGTAGCATGAGTTTGGAGCTTGGGGGTTGAGAAGCAGACCAAACTGAGAGAAGGTGGGAAGAGAGAGATCAAGGAGCAAGGAACCCTAGCAATATGGCAGCAGGCGGGAGCCCAAGAAGGAAGACAACTGATGAGAAAGTCCCTGTCGTGGGGATGGCTAAGGAAACTTACAATGTTGAACATCAAATGTTAACCTGTTTCTTTGTCTGGCTTGAGCTGTGATCCAGCTCGGCCATCCCAAAACTTCCATGAAGGTCTGCTGCACATAACTCACACAAATTGTCTATTTTGATAATTCTTTGAGGCGTCCAGGAGAGGCACTGTGTTCAAAGCAAGGCAGAGAAAAGACAACAGCTTCAGGAAGCAAGATGGCACATGAAGCCGCCTGGAATTCCAAACAAGAAATGACCGAGATTACAGGAGCCCTCCAAGAATTCTCAGATATATTCAGGAAGGTCGGAATTCCTACAATACATAGGATGGGAGCTTGGACCATTCTGATTTTGATTTTATTTTTTTTTTAATTTTTTTAATGTTTATTTATTTTTGAGAGAGAGAGAGAGACAGACAGAGCATGAATGGAGGAAGGGCAGAGAGAGAGAGGGAGACACAGAATCCGAAGCAGGTTCCAGGCTCTGAGCTGTCAGCACAGAGCCTGACGTGGGGCTCGAACTCATGGACCGTGAGATCATGACCTGAGCTGAAGTTGGATGCTTAAATGACTGAGCCACCCAGGAGCCCCCTGATTTTGATTTTAAAGTGAAAGGTGTCCCCATGGACAAACGGGATACATCGAAATAGCCCATGCGAGTAGCACTTTCAGACTTTGAACATGAGTCTAATGGTCAAGGTGTCCCAACCATAATGCAAAACAGAGCTGTCCTTGGATCCCTGCTGAACTGGGGTATTAATTACATGCCTGCAAGACAGTCAGAGAGAAGGCTAAAATTAGCCAACAATCTGATATGTTGACACCTGGCATCAGTAACTGAAGCTTCTACGAAAGACAGATTTATAAGATGAGCTTATGTTTCGTGGGGCTCTCAGGAGCCCCAGGAGATTCGGAAGGTTCAGCATTTTCTCTGCATCCACATGGCTGTGAGTGGGGAGGAGAGATGTTGGCTTGCCCACTCCTTGAGGTCGAAGAGGGGAAGAAAAGAGATGGGCTGAAGCAGTTGCATTGAGCCCCTGGTCTTAGTCACTGGAATGTGCTTTGCTGGTGATATTCATTCATATGCATGCCCAGAACCAATGCTTTTCAGAAAAGTA
This sequence comes from Leopardus geoffroyi, assembly GCF_018350155.1. Taxonomy (NCBI): domain Eukaryota; kingdom Metazoa; phylum Chordata; class Mammalia; order Carnivora; family Felidae; genus Leopardus; species Leopardus geoffroyi. Next base: position 10,450,027 of record NC_059339.1, on the reverse strand, counting down.
AAACAAAATACAGCTCTCTGGCTAACTATGGAATTAATGATATTGCTTAAATTGCTGAAAAGTCATGCCTTGGGTCTCTGATAGGGAAAACCAGTCTTATTATGTGCCAGAAACTGAGCCAAGGGCTTAACTCAGTTAAGGCTTAACTTAAAATGATCTCATTTAATCCTCACAAAGAGGTGGTAGGTACCACCATTATCCCCATTGTACAGATAAGGACACCAAGGCTCCAGGAGGTGAAGCTGCTTAGCTGGCTGTCTCGGGCAGGATTCTAATCAAAGGGTTAGGAATCATTTCAAGGATTTAGCACAGAGAGAATTTAATGCAGGGGATTGCTTACATGGGAGCAGAGATGCAAAGACCATCCAGAGATTAGCTATAGCAGAAAGATGCTCTACCCCTGGCTGCTGGGATGGAGGGAGGAGGTGTTGTCCCAGAACCCTGGGGCCAGGGTCACCTGTTGGAGGCTGGAAACTTGAAGGAGTTTAGCAAAGCTGCCAGAAGCTGAGAGGGAGGGGGACAAATACCCCGGATGGAAATCTGAGAAATGCATCCTGTTGGGATGAGCCCCCAGGACCAGGACAGCTAACAAGTGGCTTAGCCAGAATTTGAACCCAGGTCTGATCCAGCTTGGTAAACCACAGCTCCCTTCATGGAAGAACACAGCAGCCAGCTTCAAATTTCTCCAGGATGGCACCTGTAATCCCTTGTTTCCGCAGGGGATGCTCAGATGCTTCCAGACAACACTCCCTGTAAACACAAGGGGGCGGGGGTCACACAGAGGCATGAGTCTGAACCCTGGCTCATGTGATAGCTCTTTGTATGACGTTGAACCAACAACTTCACTTCTCTGAGCCTCAAGTTAACTCCTCTGGAAAATGGGCGATAGAAACACACACCTCACAAAGTGGATTTAAAATTTACAGAGCACCTGGTTCACAGCAGGTGCTCAAAACAATAGAGCTAATTACTACCACCATCATCAACAACATTATGTAACCTGCTCACAGAATTATCATTTTACTTACAGGTTGGATGCTCTCATGAGAGGAGACAGGGCTGGCAGAGAAGAAAAGTGAATTTCTCAGTCACGTCTACAGAGCTGTCCCAGGCATTCTCTTCAGAGACCCCAGTGCTGTCAACCAAACTTATTCAAGTTCACGAACAGCTCCCGGGAAAGGATACCTAGGGATGCCACAAATTCTGTTTAATTCTTCTTGTCTTTAATGAGTGTACTTTCCTCACGCTGTGACCCTACTTTGCTTTCCTTAGAAAATTATTCGTTAGGAAAGGAAGAGAAAGCCAAACACCTAAGCAAACAAACCCAGCTCGCAGAACCGGCAGACCTGTTAGAGCCTTGGGTTTAGAAGGCCTCTGGTGGGGGGGGGGGGGGGGGGTGGGGAGGAACACAAGGATGATGAAATGCGTGAGGCCGGCACAAATTGAGCGCAAGGCTGGCTGAACTGCTTTGCTGTGGTGGGAAGGGTTTTATTCGTTGAGCATGAGACCAGCCATGAGTCACGTACTCTTTCTGATTGGGCTGGAGGTACTGCGGCTCGCCAAATGATGCCCCCACTCACCTTGTAGGGGGACCCTCGTCGACCCCTCTACACCCATGCAGGTGGAGGACTGATGGAATCATCTAAGACATCCAAGGGCTACTCAAAGTGTGGTCTAAAAAATGCTCTACTCTCGGGGCGCCTGGGTGGCTCTGGCAGTTAAGCATCCGACTCTTGATTTTGGCTCAGGTCGTGATCTCACAGTTCGTGAGTTCAAGCCCCGCGTCGGGCTCTGCGCTGACGGGGCAGAGCCTGCTTGGGATTCTCTCTCTCCTTCTCTCTCTCTCTGCCCCTCCTCTGCGTGAGCACATGCTCGATCTTTCTCTCTCAAAATAAATAACTAAACTTGAAAGAAAAACAAAAGTATCAAAAAATAAAAGCAGAAAATGCTTATTCTCTGTACCGGGTTGAATAGTGTCCCTGTCTGCCTAAATACAGGTCCACCTGGAACTTCCGAATGTGACCTTATTTGAAAATAGAATCTTCACAGGTGTCATTGGTTAGGATGAGGTCACATGGATTAGACCAGGAAGTTTATGGACCAGCATAGGTGCATGGACCACACTTTGAGTAGTGCTGGTCAAAGGCACAGTGAATGAGGATTTGGCCCCATCCTTCTCCAGTGGTTGGACTCCCCAAGGGAGTTTGTCATGCTGGCTTCCCTAGGGCCTGGCACTGACATTTGGGAGTTTTGGGGTGACAATACACACTAGGTACAATAGCAGGAGGAGGGGCGGGAGCAAGCTCAACCCTGAGGTCTAAGGAAACTATTCTTCGTATCATTAACGCCATGGTCTAATGTACCTTCTCCCTTCCCCCCACAACTTAGTACTTAATCAAGATTCCTAGGGATACTTAAGGCATAGTGATTTTGTTTTTTTAATTCTTTAACATTTATTTATTTTTGAAGGAGAGAGAGACAGAGTGAGAGCAGGGAAGGGGCAGAGAGAGAGGGAGACCCAGAATCTGAAGCAGGCTCCAGGCTCTGAGCTGTCAGCACAGAGCCCGATGTGGAGCTCGAACTCGCTAACTGTGAGATCGTGACCTGGGCTGAAGTTGGACGCTTAACTGACTGAGCCCCCCAGGCGACCCTAGAGCTTTAAATCTTTTAAGTTATTCAATCTGCACAAGTTCATGAGGTGGTCATGTTTACTACCCCACAGGTAACCACCTGTGGTTTTTGTAGGGAAACGCATTTCCAGACAGCTGCTGTCCCCCAAATCCGTATCACAGCTCTTCGTGTGCTCAACAAATATTCACGGAGCACCTACTGTGTGCCAAGCCCAGTACAAGTTGCTGAGGCCACCAAGGTGAATGAGACAAGTCAGTCTGGTGAGGGGATAGACAGATCAGCAAATAATTAAGCAGAGTGATACAAGATACCCAGACAAGATGCCAGATAAACAAAGAAGCGGCTAAGCAATATTCTCAACCAGGGGTGATTTCGCCCCCAGAGGACACTGGGAAAAGTATGGAGGTATTTTTAATTGTCCCACCAGCAGTGGTGGGTGCTACTGGCATCTGGTGAGTAAAGGGGGCTGCTGTTCAAAGTCCTGCACTGCCCAGGACAGCTCCCACGACAAAGAAACATCCAGTCCAAAAATGTGCCGAGGCTGGCTCAGTCGGTGGAACATGTGACTCTTGGCATTGGGGTTGTGAGTCTGAGCCCAGTGTTGGGTGCAGAGATCATTTAAGTTTTTTTAAAAAATTTAAAAAAGCAACAAAATGCACCAAGGTTGAGAAACCCTAGGCTAAAGGAGTCAAAGTCAAAGTGAATTTGAGAGTCAAAGTCAAGGTGAATTTGAGAATTTGAGATGGGCTTTGATGGAAGTGTAGGAGTTTCTCAGGTAGAGAAGATTGGGAAAAGCAGCCCAAGCAGAGGGAATCGCTTATGCAAAGGCAAGGAAGAAAGTAAAGGATGAGGCATGTTTAAAGAATAGTAACAGTTAAATATGAGCCATCAAGTAGGGTAGGGCTGGATCCCAGGGTGCTCACTACATAGTTTGAATTTCATCCTGTAAGCAAAGGGGAGCTATTTTTTTAATGTTTATTCATTTTTGAGAGAGAGAGAGAGAGAGACATAGAGTGTGAGCAGGGGAGGGGCAGAGAGAGGGAGACACAGAATCCAAAGCAGGCTCCAGGCTCTGAGCTGTCAGCACAGAACCCGACGTGGGGCTCGACCTCACGAGCTGTGAGATCATGACCTGAGCCTTAACCGACTGAGCCACCCAGGCGCCCCCTATGGGGAGCCATTCAAAGTATTTGAGCCAGGGGGACAACAGGCAGGTCAGAAGTGAGAGATAGTCTTGCAGGAAGAATTAAGGGAGGAAAGGCAAGACCAGGGACGGGAGGCCATGAAGTCAGGCTAGTTCCCCATACCATCTCTGCCCCCAGCCTCTAATTAATCCCAAATTCTGAGCGCCTAATCTCTGGCAAATCCAACTGCAAAGTGTCTTTCTCCACCCCAGACTCTGCCAGGCACGGATTCAAAAAGCAATTAGCCTCTGCTGACACGGCAGTGACAGAGACCTGCCGTCCCTGTGAAATCCTGACTTTGACAGGAAAAAGCAAGCAGATTTCCAAACCCCTGCCTGGGGGCATTTCCAGCCATTTTCATCTAAAACAGACTTTTTCCTGCTCAGTTTAACTAAGGAGGTAAGACAGAGTCCAACTTGAGCTCTCATTAGAGGCTCCCACATACACATACACACACACATACACCCGTTTCTAAGGGTATGTCCCCAACACCTCTGCCTGCCTTTTCCCCTTCATGACTATTGACTTCGCCTGTAGGTGGTTTGAGGGTCCTAGTAGAACTCACTAACCTTACAGCCTCCCAGATATCACCGAGACCCTCCCTCTGGTAAATCAGGCCACTGGCCATTTCTGCCATCAGCCCGGATAATCGATACTGCACTCTCGGATCTAGTCTCCTCCTGGGGAGTTTTCCTGAGCCCTCTATGTCTGCTCTGTGACAGACAGGGCTGCCAGTGGCAGAGCTGACTTTCTAATTCGGGAGCCTGGAGTCATTCGCTGTATGACTTGGGCAAATGAACTCCCACTGTGGGCCTCATTTCCCCCGTCTGTACAATGGGAACTATAAGGCCTCTAATTTAAAGACTATTGCCAGGATTCGTGGAGATCGTGCATGCAGGTTGCTTAGTGTGGTGGTCGGCATGCAATAAACACTCAATAAATCAATATCGTTGTTAACAAAGTCACCTAATGCTGCACGGCTTTTCACATTCTTCTATTCCTTGCTAAAAATTCTGAATGCACAATAGAAAAAGGTGGAAAGGGACGAAAAATTGCCAAAGTCCTTCTATGCATCTGCCGTAGCTGCTCTGTGTATATGTGTCTCCCTTCCATCCCCTCATGGCAGCTGTAGAGACCGCTGAGACCTTCAGGAAGGAATTTCCTTCAACTCAGAATCTTCCAGATCTGTGACAGCGTTCAAGCCAAAGCCGCTGTCTTCCCAGGCAGCCCGCAGCCAATGACTGAGCACGGCAGGGGTGCGAGGGCCGGGCCATTCCTGTCCTACCCAGGGTTCCTCCAATGGGCAATCCTTCCTCCAGAGCCCCCACTGAGTTGACCAGGGCTTGGTCCTGTCTGCATTATGGCTTATAGGCTCTCCTTGGCCGGTCCTGCTTCCTCCGCCCCCCTTGATTTTTCACAGGTGTTAATTCCCAATAAACCCCTTGCACCCACAATTCTATCAGTGTCTTCTTGGAGGACACAACTGATGCACCTCACAACGCTTGATGGTGTGTGTGTGTGTGTGTGTGTGTGTGTGTGTGTCCCAAGCTTGTTTCTTTCTGGTAGCATAGAATTATCCTGGGCTACCCATCGTATGAATTAACCTTGCGGATCACAAGATCCTCATGTAAAGTGGGAGATCCAAGAGAAAAAAGGGAAGTGTGCCAGCACCCAAAATGGTGCCCCGTGCATTGCAGGAGCAGCTCGATACGTATTTGTTACATGAACGTCTAAACTGATGGCTTTAATGCAAGGGCGGTGCTCTGCATCTTACAGAAATGAAAAGCATTCAGAGAGTCAAATTTCCTTTTTAGCCTAGATCCAGTAACAACAGCAGCCAGCGTCTGCTGAGGGTTGTGCTGGACGCAGAGATGTGCCACCCAGATCCGCCTTCAAGGAAAGACGTGCCTCCCCAGCTGTAGAGCCATTCGTCCAAGGTCATCAGCATTGATTGATGTGGAGCCCAGGGACCCAGCCATCTTGGCCATCCCCGCTCCAGAGCTCCCTGGGGGCTCGGCTGAAGCAACCATTGGGCCTCCACTGAAGCTTCTACTCCTCCCCCTCGGGTTTTCTCCCTTCCAATGGTGTTGATCTCAGGAGCCCTCCCTAATAAACATCCTGCCGGCAATCTCCAGCTCAGAGTCTGTTTCCCGGGGACCCTGGACGAGGGTTAACTATGCTAAGAGCATTCGTGCTCATAAACTCATTGCACTCTCTCCAGCACCCCAGAGCTAGGAGTCACTGATCCCACATTGCAGATGAGAAATCCGAGGCTCAGAACGGTCACACGGCTAGCAAGCAGAGGGCAAGTGTGCTCGAGCCTCCCAAGTCGGAGATTTTAAATCTTCGGAAATGAATGTTGCTACCCTTCACCCGCACGCCCCGGCTTTCACAAATAGCCCAGCCCAGCCCTTGAACATCACCCTGGGGAGCCCCAGTGGAACCCGCCACAAACCAGAAATGCCAACCAGGTAATGCTAAAGGTCATTTTGAAAGGCGTCATTGCTGAGTTGATAATGAGTTCGAAAAGATGTTTAATCAAATCTATTTATCTGATTGAAGCCTGAACGTGAGAAATGAGCTTGAGACTTTCCACAGCCTGCTGGAAGCCTGTCAAAATAATCAAGCAAACACACAAGATATGTAGCTTCTTTATGGGCTTTTTTTTTTTTTTTTTTCACTGTCTCACTGGGCAAGAAAATGGGAGAGAGAAAAAAAAGGACAAGGATTGCACCAATTTGATTGAAATATTTGTTGTCTTTGGGACCAAAAGAAAGCCTCTCTCCATAATTAAATGCCATTTTTCTAGAAGACTTAATTAGAAAGCCTTCAAGGGAGAAATCCCCCCCACAGCTATGCCACGATAGGACCATCTGAGATTGCTAAATTAGAAGCTAGGGGTAGAAAGCAGGAGGCTGAGGAGAGTCCCCAACAGAGCAGAGGTGGGGAGCAAGGAAGGGGGGCCATCTTTTCCCGACTCACCATTTGTTCCGAGGTCTCTAAAATGCATCCACAGGTGATTAGGCATTTCCTTTATGCTTAGTAGAAATACAGAGCTGGACACTTATTGAAGCTCAGAGGCTGCATAATAGGTCATTTATTTCATGCTTGATGGGCATTTTTTAGCATGCGGTGGGGGGGGGGGGGGGGAGTCAAATGACCGTTACTATCTGACTCTCTGACTGCCTAGGGCAGGCATTGACTCTGCAAAAAGACAGTGATGGAAACCTACTGCGTGTATTTACTGGCATATTTCTCTCTCCTCGAAATTTCTCCGTCTCCCTCCCTCTCTCTTGTTTTCTCTCCCTCCTTTGAAATCTCTCTCTCTCTCTCTCATATACACACACGTACCACAGAATGAAATGAACTACAGAGATTAGAACTTCCCTTCCCCCCTCAAATGAAAACCACTCCATTACTGCCCCATCTTCCATATTTAGCATCTCAAACTACAGCCGCTCCAACACGGAGCTCATACAGAGGATTAAGGACAGGCCAGGATCGCTCTGGAACCCTGCTCGACTCCTCCCTTGTAGGAAATTGCAGAGGCTTCCATAGTGATGCAGAACCGGCCCTGCCTGTTCATCTCTGTCACCGCTCCCCCCTGCCCCCGCCACCGCCACCAGAGGCCCCATAAACCAGCCCTTAAATGAACGGCCACTGCATGCCCCGTCATGTTCTTCCCTCATGTGGGAAGCCCTTTCGTGGTTCTCACCTCCTTCGGTGGCACGGGGAAGGAAATGGTCAGAAACTCAACTTCTACAAACACTGGCTAACCCTGAGCTCCACGTGCCAAGGGCCATGCCAGGCGTTTCCAGGGTCGCGGATGAGAAAACTGAAACCCATGTCACAAATTGGGGTCTCCAAGAGCAGGCATCAAAATGGAGTTTGGGGGTGCAAGATGTTCACCAGGGATCAACGCTTGTCAAAGGAAGAGGGAGGACGCAGGAAGGGGCAGAGAGCGATAGACGGCAGCCTGCGATGCTGGCCCAGCAAAGCATCAGCCACCTACCCAGGAGCTCTGGAGCCAATACCGTCCGCGGGGGTCGTCCCACGTAAGGCTGAAATGGCCAGGCTCTGAGCTTCCAGGAAAGGCAAGACCTCAGACAAGGTGGCTCTCTGAAGCTGAGGCTGACCCTTAACGGGTTGAAGGCCAGAAGCCCGCTCCCCGCAGCCGGGTGGGAAGCCCAGCCATGCACCCCGCGTCTGCCTCGCCCACCCAGCGCATTAGCCTCCTGGGGCTGCCGTACCCAGCACCACAGAAGAGGGGCTTAACCCACAACAATGCACTATCCCATAGTTCAGGAGGCTGGGCACCCAAGATCAAGGTGTCAGCTAGGGCCGTGAGAGTCAGTTCCAGGCCTCTCTCCTAGCTTCTGCCGGTTTGCTGGGATCTTTGACGTTCCTTGGCTTCTGCTGCCTTCTCCTCATCTCTGTGTGTGTCTGTGTCCAAATTTCTGCCTTCTTTTCTACAAGGACACCAGACCTACTGGGTAAGGGGCCTACCTACTCCACTAGGACCTCATCTCAACTAATTATGTCTGCAATGACCCTATTTCCAAAGAAGGTCACATTCTGAGGTACCGAGGGCTAAGGTTTCAATCTATGGGGGGGGGGGGGAGGCGGTAAATACACACAAAAAGGGTAAATAACATGCCTGCACTCACACAGATGTGAGCAGCAGAACCGCCATTCAAAGATCGTTCGACTTCTGATGGTGCCATGGTCAAGATCATATTAGATGACACAGCCCGCTGGATTCCACACTGTATCAGGAGCTGAGCAGCTTGATATCCTTCACTCTAGTAATGCAACCAGTCAGCACCCAGGAGTCAGTGGGTTCCTCGGCGCCACCTAAGGTGGGTGGTGAATTCTTTCAAGGTTAAATACTGGGAACAGTCTAATAGTTAACAACCACCTAGAAGACATTGGGTCTTGAGTTTTATGGCTTTCAGGACATTTTGGTTCCCTAGCAAAAGCTATGACTGCTGGGAAAATACATATATAAATTTATATGAATTTTATGTGCAATATATGAATATGCACAAAAATTTTTTTGCATAGAAGTTCAGGGCATTCAGAATGTCCATCTATGATCACCAGCTTGAGCAAGGGAAAAAATAGAAGCTGAAAAGAGTGTGCAAGAAGCTATGAAAATATGAAAGAGAAGTTAAAAGCTGGGATCTTCCCACTTTGTCCCACAGATCTGGGGACAGTGTCTTTCATGAGTCTAGTGACCTGGGAACAGGTGAAAGTCCTACTTTCGTGATTTGCCACTTCGAGCCTGATGTCACCAGCAGGGAAGGAAAACTCTACTTCTATAAGAGAAGGGAATCCACACACAGGATCCCAACCTTGAGGGGCTCTTAACTTGCATTTGAAAATAAAGCCACGTCAAGGTTTCCCTCTTAGAGGATGAGCTGGCAGGAGAAAAATGAATACTTTGGTTTTCCTCTTCCTCAATTTTTGTTTATTGAACTGTTGGGCTAAGGTCTGGCTTCAAGATAAACTAGGTAAGAGAAGAAATCATCATCCCAAGGGTTAGTATCCAAAATAAGTAAAGGACCTATAAAAGTCAACACCTGCAAAACAAATCATCCAATTAGAAACGGGCAGAAGACAAGAACAGACATTTCTCCAAAGAAGACATCCAGATGGCTAACAGACACATGAAAAAGACATTCATCATCACTCTCATCAGGGAAATCCAAATCAAAACTACAATGAAATATCATCTCGCACCTGTCAGGATGGCTAAAATCAACAACACGAGGAACGACAGGTGTCAGCAAGGAGGTGGAGAAAAAGGAACCCTCGTGCACCATTGGTGGGAACGCAAACTGGTGCGGCCACTGTGGAAAACAGTATGGAGGTTCCTCCAAAAGTTAAAAATAGGACTACCCTGTGATCCAGTAATCACACTACTGGATATTTACCCAAAGAATACAAAAACACTAAATCGAAGGGATACATGCACTCCTATGTTTATAGCCACATTATTTACAATAGCCAAGATATGGGAGCAGCCTAAGTGTCTGTCGATTGAGCTGAAAAAGAAGAGGCAGTATATGTATACAATGGAATATTATTCGGCCATAAAAAGAACAAAATCTGGCCATTTGCAATGACATGGATAGAGCTAAAGAGTATAATGCTAAGAGAAATAAGCCAGTCAGAGAAAAGACAAGTACCATATGATTTCATTCCTATGTGGAATTTAGGAAACCAAAAAAAAAAAAAAAAAAAAAAATGAGCAAAGAGAGAGAGAAATCAAGAAACAGACTCTTAATTATAGAGAACAAACTGATGGTTACCAGAAGCAGGGGGGCTGGGTGAACTTGGTGATGGGGATTAACAGGTGCACTTGTTGGGATGAGCACAGGGTGATGTATGGAATTGCTGAATCACTATGTTGTACACCCGAAACTAATATAACAGTGTCTGTTAACTAACTGTATTTAAAATTAAAACTTTTAAAAAGATTTTAAAACATTATGCAGCATATATGAAACCAGAAAAAAAGAGTATTAAATACTTTATGAGTCCAATCATATAAAGTTCTAGAAAATGTAGTGCACTATAAAGGAAAGTATATCCAAGTTTGCCCAGAAATCCAGAGAGGGTAGGAAGAGAGATAATAAAAGTATGAGGTAAAAGAAGGAGAAGGGGAAGATGAGGAAGAGGAAGAGGGAGAAAAGAAATCATCATCTCAGGAGAAACGTTAGTGAAGACTTTTTGTTGTTGCAAAAACCCCTACTCTAACTGGCTCAAGAAAAACAGAATTTGTTGTTTCATTTACTGTACTGATGTGGTCTTCAGGTAAGGTTTGATCTAGGAACTAAAATCACATCATCAGTACTGTCTTCTTTCTAACCTTTAGACTCCAACTTTGCTACTTGATTTTATTCTTTGACTCCATGCAATGCTTCCAAAGTTTTTAGGGTCCCAACCCTCCAAGTTCAAGTCCATGGGAAAAGAACCCCGATAGAAGTTTTCTCATTTGGTTCAAAAAAAAAGTCTCATTGCAATAGTCATGTAAGAAAATGCTTTTATATTTTAGAGAAGCAAACAAAAATACTTAGGGGTAAAATGACAAACATTTGGAATTACCCTTAAGAAACCACAGCAAAAATACAAAAGTAAGGGAAAGATAAAGCAACGGTGGCCAAACTTGTATAATTCCTGACTCTGGGTGATGAGTATGAACGGGTTCCCTATACTATTATTTCCACTTTGTGCTCACTTCCAAGTTTTTATAATAAAGATGTATTCCAAGAGTCCTGCCCCTCAGAAGCTCTGATACTATCACATGCCCCTCCTGTAGCCAATCGGGGTGGCCCGTGGAACACATGCCTTTGATTGGTCACACCTGAGCTGGTTTCCTGCCCCTGAGCCAAGGACGGAGCCAGTATCACCTGAAGCATCTTCAGGAAGTAAATCCAGGGCTTTTTACTAGAGAAAGGGCTGCAAAACCACAGGTGTCTTACCTCCTCCCACCACCTCCACCAGCATGGGCTGTGGCCCTGAGAAAGTGATGGAGGTCCCTTTTTACCACGCAGCATCACAGAGCTCCTTTCTTTTCTCCCATCTCCCCATCGCCTTCCTAAGAAGTCGGGAAAGCGGTACAATGAGGTCATGGAGAGCAGCCCTTGAAAGCTGAAGACGCAGTGGGTCGTCAAAACATATTTATTGCTCCTCTACTGTGAGGCAGGCACTGTGCCGGGCAGGGGGGGCACAGCAGGGAACAATAACACAGTTGGTACTTTAAACAAGTACTTAATATCTCCAAGCCTTGGTTTCCTCATCTGTAAAATGGGAATAGCAACATAACAATAGATTTAGATTTACTGATATGTATATCTATTGATAGATGAAATAGATACAGATATAGAGATATAAATATAGATATAGATATAGATATAGATATAGACATTAGGGTTACCAGACAAGAGACAGTAGATATGAAAGATTTCAATAAATAGTAATCATTATTTCTCCTTCTGTCTCCCCTTCCTCCTCATTGATTCTTAGAGTCCCTCTCCTAGTATCTAATAAGTGCTGCCCCTTGACACTTCTTTATTATTTAAATAACTTCTATTTTTTTATTTGTTATATATTTTTATTTTAGATTTACTATTATTTAACTGATAAGTTTACATCAGTTAAGTTTAGATTTAGCTGAATGTTAACAGAAACCAAATAATAATAATAATAATTAAGGCTCAAACAAGATGGAGGTTATTCATCTTTTGTGTAAAATGATTCCAGAGATCGAGAGTCCAGGGCTATTGTGACAGCCCTTACAAAGTCACTAACAACGCAGGCTCTTTCCATCTTTCTTCTCTGCCACCTTTAGCATGTGGCTTTCACCTTTAAGGTTGCTTCATGGTCACAAAATGTCTGCTGGAGCCCCAGCCATAACATCCACATTCTAGGCAGGAAGAACTGAAGAAAAGGAAATGGCCAAAGGGCTCCTATCTCTCAAAATGGCTCAGACTCAAAAAAAAAGAAATAAAAGAAAAGAAAAGAAAAGAGAAACAAAAAGTCTCAGCCTCCTTTAAAGAATTTTCCCAGAAGTGCCACCCAACACTTCCACTTATATTTCACTGGCCGTTGCTGTCCACAAGTGAAGGCGGGGAATGTAATTTTTCAAATTATGCTGATGTATAATAATACTGATGTCCAAACACTGTCAGGGTCTATTGCCGATTACGAAGTGGAAAATGGGTATGGAATTTAGATAATTTACAGTAGAGTATTCCTTAGCATTCCTTAGAAAGTACAAATGCCAGAAACCATATTTTCACTTTATTAAACCACTTCCTTGCAAAGCTTTTTCATAGCCTGCATTATTTACTCCTAAGTGAGAATTTCTTTTGGGTCTGGGCACATTTAGTCCCAGATCTGCCTACAGAACCCGATGAGGATGCTGTCTCTGACGAGCCACTCATTCCTTTCCAAAGGAGATGATTTCAATGACCAATTTCACATCTCTCAGACCTAAGGAGAGCTTGCCAGAAAGATCCAGGCCTAAGGAGCAAAAGTTCTCCCAACGAGCCTCAACTCCACATCCAGGGCGAGGAGTCTTCTCATCTGTAAGTGAGGGACAGGGCGATGGCAGATTCCTCTGGCCCCTTCCAGCTCGGTCATTCTATAGCACTTTTATATAGTCAGTCATCAGATCACCACAGGTGCAGCCAGATTTGATCTCAAAACCACTTGGAGAAAAAAAGATTCTCTATTTTTAAAAAATCCGTTTCAACTCGACTTAGAGCTTTTTTTTCTTTTGTTAATGGAACTTGGAAATGCATGAAAATTGGAGACCTAAACTCTTGGATTAAAACACACACACACACACACACACACACACACACACACACGCACACACACACACACGTTAAAAGTTCCATTTCCCAGCTGCCTTATCATCATTTCACTGGGTCATATGTAGCTTGGGATTACAATATCTAATGTGGCCATATCTTGAATGCAATTACCGTTGCTATGGTGGGTTCCATAAGTATGCATTACTGAGACTCACAGTTCTTGCCAGTGAGTTTGAATATCTAAATAAAGTAGACGACCACTAGAAAAAAAAATCATTATCTAATCTTATTATTCATTTATACTGCAAAGAGCCATTTAAGTACAGCAGCCTACCTTCATTTTTCTAATAAAAGGATCTTATTTTGCTTACAATTGTTAGCCCAACAAATCTAAAACATTTGACTTGAACAAATACATTAATGTTTTCTAATATATTCCTTGGAGTCACAATATGGCCCCTCCATCTGTTTGCTTCCCTGAAATATTGCTACCCTGAGCTGTTGTTTGTTTTCTTGCTGTTCAATTTAAAGCTTAACATGCTTCCTATTCCAAGGGTCAGATCTGTTAAGAGCATCCGTTGTGACCCAGGTGAGGCACATCTGGAGATTCATAGACCCCTTCGGGCCACTGAAGTGCCAGGAAAAGCAACAAAGGAGTAATTTTCATGGTGGCTAACGTCGGGAGTAGACGTCTAGTGCATATCCACACCCCTGGAGGAATTTATTCTTCTATTTGGAGCTTCTGTTTTCACCTACAATTTATTGGGCACTTGCCAATAAGCCAGACCTCTGATAAGTGGCTTATGTGTATCAGTTCACTTAATCCCCATAGCACCAAGGTATGGATACCTTAGTATACTCATTTGTCAGATGGATGAGAAACCAGAGCTCAAAGGGGCTAAGTTATTATTCAAGTCTTAGCGGTCAGTGGTGGAGCTGGGGTTTAAACCCATGTATGCCTGACTCTGTAACTCCAGCCCTACATACTGTGATAGAGGGGACTGTTGTCATAACTCCTCACCCTTTCCTAGACGCGTGCCCTTGGACAGGTAACTCTGCAGTTCCTCCCACAGAAAAGAGATTCCCTTGACTTTGAGCTTGGCCATGTTGCTTGATCTGGCCAATGTGATATGTGCAGATATTACACAAGCATAGACTTGAAATGTGTTGCACGGATGGGCTTGCCCTCTTGAGATTCTGCCAATACTGAGAAAAGAATATGTCTTGGCTGGCCCACTGGTCCCAAAAGGAGAATAAGAGACACATAGAACAGCCAACCTTCAAACTTGTGAGCCAAAATTAAATGTTTGCTATATGCCACTAAGATTTTGGGCTTGTTTGTTATACAGCAATAGCTAACTGATACAAAACCATAGTTTACTGTGTCTTGAGTATCATAGATATTCATCACAACAGGGAGGAAAATTCTATTCTCTTAATTCAGTGATGGTCACTGATATTATAGGACAAAGAAATTATATAGCCACCAACATATGGAAGATGGCACCTGCCCACCACAATCTGATAGCCTAAGATGTGTTGGGCCCATGTCACTCATCATTATGTTCAGATGCCTGGGCATGATTAGCTCACATGAAACCTTCGAGTCTGACATTGAACTTGGCAGGATTTAATCAATTCTTCCAGAAATCTCCAAAGTCAGACACACACACACACACACACACACACACACACACACACACACACGGGTCTCCCTATCAATCAGGGAGACAGCTGCCAGTCTTAAACCTCAGTCTGCTTCTCTGTCACTGCAAAGAGATTCAAGAAACTACTTGAGGGCAGAATAAGCCTGAAATATACTGTGAAGACAGTAATTCTGACATCTCTTTTCTTCAGAAAGTCTTTTGGTGCAGTGAGAAGGAAGAAAGGGGAAACGCTGCAGGTTCAAAGATAAAGGGGCAGGAAGCAGGTGATACATGAGGAAGAAACTAAGAAATAAAAACAAAAGAGTGGTCAGATTCAGCCAACAGGATGCTAAAACGTCCCCTATTCCACTGGCTCGATTCAAGTTCCACAGAAGTCAAGGCTGCAGTTTCCATGGAGTGCTGGAGTAGCATCTACTGTGGTTCCTATCAGTATATGAAAAGACGGGCAATCCCTCGATCAAACACAAGAACTCAGACCGGTCAGCTACTCTCATCTTCTCTGTTTTGACATCCTATCCAGTAGTCATAAAGTATTGGTCAACTGCCCTAATTTATTGCACACCACTCTTGTATGCAGACCAGCTGATCCCAAGGTGGCTGCTAGCCATCCATTCGTTCCACAAATCTTTATTGAATGCCTGCTCCTTGCTGGAGCTGCAATGGTAAACAAAGCAGATGTGCACAAGACAGAGATGGCCCTGCCCTTACAGAGTTTTCAATCTAGCGGAAGAGAAATTAGACAGGCTATTACATAACATGTGATGTGTGCTCTTATCGGGGAACGAATGGAACTCAAGAGGCAGGAGGTGTCTTAGGCTGGGTTCGTCCGGAAGCAGACCCTGAGATATTTATTTAAGAGGCAATCCCAGGAAACCCTGGTGGAGAAATGGGGAACTGAGACACGAAAAGGAGGACACTCCATAAAGGGCCCATTGCCAACTCATCCACCAGAGCTTATTCCTGCCAGGAAGACCTAGGAGTCGGTGTAGAACACATGCCCCGATTATCTTCTCTGTGGGGTGAGGGAGCTGGGGTATGTATACACCAACTCCCACATAATCAATGCTTGAAGGCTGCTTCCAGGTGGCATTAATTCCCTCGCACCAGCTGCTGTGGGAAAGTGAGCACAGGTGGCCTTGAACGGGCAGTTGGAAGCTGGGCCAGTGTGCACCGAACTGAGAAGGGGTAGGGGGTTCTAGGCAAGGCACAAGCACCTCCAGTTTATATATGAAAAAAAAAGTGAGGTACAGAGAGGTTAGGTATCTTGCCCAAACTACACAGCAGAAGAGTGGCAGAGCTGGGACTCAAGCCTGGGCTCCTAACCACTTCCCTACCACCTCTCATAGTATCAAAGATTTGAGCTTTATTCTAAAGGCAATGGGAAGCGACGTAAAGGTTTCAAGTGGGGCTGGACGGTGGAGAAGGTCATGTGCTCATGTGGCGGCCACGTCAGAATAGACCAGAGAAGGGCAGAGTGGAGGCAGGTTTGAGGAAATCAAGGTAGTTAGATGAGTGGTGGTGGAAAAGGTGCTGGGAAAACCACCCCTAGGTTATTTGCTTCACAGCCAAGTACAACCAGAGATTTGAACCTGAGGACTGTTAAATCGCAATGTCTTCTCTGGAAGTGCTCAGTGTATCCAGAGCCCTGTTTTTGTCCTTCTCTTTACTCCGTGCCTACAGAGAAGAACGGATTTTAAGCGGTTGGGGATGCCAAGGATAGCATATCCCCTCACCTTCGTCTGACCACTCTTTTCTTAGAAAAGTCCTTTATCCCACACAGTCATTCCATGGCCCCCTTATAATGTTACTGAACCCGTGTCATGAGTCTAAGAGAATGGCTTACTTTATTACAATCCAAAGACCCCCACCAGGCTGCTCCCAGCCCTCCAAGCAGGAAATCCCCTACCCTAGAAACAAGGACTGGATATAAGAAGGAACATGAAGCAAGGTTTCTTAATTTTGACACTCTTGACATTTGGGGATAATAATTCTTTGTTGTGGGGGGAAGCCTCGTGCATCGTAGGATATTGAGTAACATCCCTTTACCCACCAGCTGCCAGTAGCACCTTCCCAGCTATGACAACCAAAAATGACATTGCTAAATGACCCCTGGGGGACAAGACTGCCTCCAGGCGAGAACCACTAGGACAGAGAGTTATAAATGCGTCTCTATCCTGGGAAACCATCACCAAGATGAAACCCTACCAACATCAAGCACAGCCATAAATTCTGTAAAAATTAAATCAAACACCTTTGGAAGGTTATTTCAAGGAGAGAAAATCCATGGTGCAGACCTGAAAATCACCTGGCTTATGCCCACGGCAGACATCACCAATCAACTACTGCTCTCCTTCCTTCTAAGCCTGAAGAGACCTCTAGCTTTCCCTGTGCAGCTCTGAAGGCAGCCAGTGCCAACTGATTGAAGTCGGTGTAGGAGAATCACATGTACTTTTGTCCTGTTGCTTCCCTTGCCACCCCTGCATTGAATTACACTCTTAGAGAGGGGTCTCTACCTTCTATCTCCCCCAACACAGCCAATAGATGCAACTCCCTCCTCAGCAATGCAATGGCAATAATTCTCGTCTGAAGGAGGAAATGCACACTCCCTATGGAAAAGTCCACGTTCTGGGAAAGGATGGGGTGTGTGCATGTAATGAACCCCACCCCCACTCTCATCCCGATGGCCTTGGCACCCTATCTCCCAGTCGGGAGTCACTGCTATAGACTGTAGACGTGATTCCTCGGGGAGAAAAAATTTCTTGCCTTCTCTACGTTTGTCCTCTACGAGACCACGAGAATATTACATATGCACGGAGCCCTTGATATAGTCAATTTTCTTTAATAATCCAAATATGGATTCAAACATGTTTTTAACTTAATGCAATGTGAGTTATGACTTTTTCGTTTGAATAGGTCAACGTATACGGTTGGCTAATTGAAAGCAGAGCTTTCTCAAGCTCTGGGCTAGAATAAATTTCTCTCTCGTGGCACTCCTTCCTGGGAAAAACTAAGAGCTATATTTGCCAAGTACAGTTAAAAGGGAAAAAAAAAAATCGCCCTCCCCTGTGACCTGTGTAGATGACACGGGAGGACAGGCTCAACTGTTAATGAGAACCTAAGCTGTTGCAAAATTACAGAGAATGACTTTTGTCTGAAGGAGAGAATTCAAGTTTCCAAGCGGAGCCAAAATGCCTTCTAAATATATAGCACATCTACACACTATTAGAGTGTGTAAAACGGCAACAAAATGACAATCCCAAGGGCTAGCGAGACTCCAGAGCAAACCGGAACTCTCACACGTGGTGGGGAGAAATACAAGAAACACAAGAAATACCGCCACCCCGGAAAACCGTTTCCCAATTTCTTACAAAGTTAAGCATAGAGTCCCGTTCAAACCAGAGAGCCCACTCCTAGGTACGTATCCGAATGAGATGAAAACCACACGCTAGCACAAAAACCCACGTACAAACGTTCATGAGGGCTTTAAAAACTGGAAACAGCCGGAATATCCCTCAGCTGGAGAATGGACAAAGAACCTGCGGGCCATCCATCCACAGCATGGAATACTACCGGGCAACAGAAAGGAATGAACCACGGATTTGCACAGCAACACGGATGAATGTTAAATGCGTTATGCTAAGGAAAGGTGTCAGATTAAAAAAGACAGATATATAGTGCATTATGCCACTTATATGACATTCAGGAAAAGCAGAAGTGCAGGAATAAAGTGCAGATCAGTGGTTTTAAGAAGTGGAGGGTGGGGGGGAGGATTTTAACCACAAAGCAGCAATACGAAGGAGTTTGGGGAAGGGTAGTGGCTCCTGTATCTTGACTAAGGTAGTGGTCACATGACCGTGTATTTGGCAAAACTCATAGAACTGTGTACCTTAAAAGGGAATTTCACTGGACATAAATTTAAAAATGAATGAAAACAAAACAAATTGAGAGTAGCCTCTCATGTGACTGCACCATCTACAAATCCAGAATGTTTTAGGACGTTTCTCTGAGCCTCATCTGGAAAACAGGGTTACTTCGCAGGCTCTTAAGAGGAATAAGTGGGACCAAGAATTCAATATGCCTCAATAATTGGTGTTTATTAGGGGCGCCTGGGTGGCTCAGTCGGTTGAGCGACCGACTTCAGCTCGGGTCATGATCTCACGGTTTGTGGGTTCGAGCCCTGTATCGGGCTCTGTGCTGACGGCTCAGAGCCTAGAGCCTGCTTCGGATTCTGTGTCTCCCTCTCTCGAAAATAAATATTAATTTTTTTTAAGTTGGTGTCTATTATTATTCATTTAGCCAACCCTTAACCTGGGCAAGGCTCCAGTTTCTAGGTTTACTTGTCTGTGTCGTTCACTGGGTTATATAGACTTCTACTGGTCAGGGAATGTGCCAGACATATACCTGTGCACACCACGGTGCCCATTCTCATACTTCACACAGGCAAAATGATCCATAAGTTTTTGCCAAATGGAAATGTTGTGGGAAGAGACTGATAATTGTCTTCCAGCATCCATTCTCCTCAATTTCATCATAGAGTTTTAGCTGGAAACATGGCTGCCTAGCTAAAGACTACATTTCCCAGACTCACTGCAGCTAGGTATGGGCATGTGACATGGTATAGCCAATGGGGTGTGAATGAAAGTGAGATGCACCCTTCCCATTTGTGCCCTTAAAGGGACAAGGGTGATGCTGGCTGGAGAGGCAGGACCAGAGCCATTGCCTTGGTCCCAGAGACAGAAGTGACAAATGAGGATGGAAGAAGTGTCCCTCCCCTATATCAACAGACTGTGGCAAGAGTGAGAAATGTATTGTTCTTTTCCTAAAGCCACTGTTAAGGCAGGCAAATGAGTACCCTAACTCACACAAATGGATGTCCACTGTGCATACTGTTCCTTCATCCAGTTGTTCAAGGATGTTTCATTGTTGGTGGCTGCTCTGGGGGGGGGGGGGGTGAAAAGAGGTCTATGCCTGGTCTTTGACCATTGTGACCTCATAGTATAGTTGGGAAGGGGAAAACCCTCCAGCCAAAAAAAGTGGTTTTTTTATTTTAATTTTTTAACATTTATTTATTTTTGAGAGACAGAGAGTGGGCAGGGGAGGGGCAGAGAGAGAGAGAGAGAGAGAGAGAGAGACAGAATCTGAAGCAGGCTCCAGGCTCTGAGCTGTCAGCACAGAGCCTGATGCGGGGCTCGAACCCACGAACCGTGAGACCATGACCTGAGCCGAAGTTGGACACTCAACTGACTGAGCCACCCAGGCGCCCCCCAAAAAGGTTTTAAAACAATACACAAATTAAGTCTTGAAATAATGCAAGTGACCTTCATTTGCTATTATCTGAATGCCTTCTAAGTGCTGGGCACTGTTTTAGATACTAAGAACATAATAAGGGAAATAAAGTCAGAGTCTTTGCTCTTTTAGTGCTGACATTCAAGTGAGGAGAGAGGAGGAGACAAGACAATAAGCAAGTACATCAACGAGAAAATGTTCGAGCAGCAGTAAGTGCCTGGATACGAATAAAACAATATATGCCGACAGACAGGGACTTGAGGGTTAATATATACAAAGTGGTCAGGGAAGGTTGCCCCAGGAGGTGGCATTTAAGTTGAGACCCTAATGATGAGAAGGAGCTAGGTGAAAACCCGGGAACGGGTGTTATAGGTAGAGGGCACAGCCGATTCAAGGGTCCTGGGGCAGAAACAAACCTGATATGCTTGCAATCTATAGAGAAAGCATGCCCTCCTCAATTGGCCATTTCCTTGTCCACGGCAGACATGGCTAATCAACCACAGCACTTACAGAACCCTCACCCATCACTCCATCCGTTCCAATCAATCCAAGTGGCATATGAGGCAAGAATTGAGTCAGCCTCGAATGGATTTAAAGGCTCCCTTCACTGACCAAGAAAAGCAGAAGGAGAAAGTCCCACCCTTGAAAATAACATAATTGGACTTTTATACTTTCTTGCAAACAGCTCCGTCCAAAGCCTCTCATTCAGCAACACGCAAATGGAGCTTTCCCCTGAGTCCTGCACAGCACAGAGACCCAGACCTGAAACTAAAATAAGGCTTTGTCCCTCCTGCTCACCCGCTGGCAGATTGATGATGATCGTGCAGGCTGAATCTGTCTGCCTGGAGTGAAGCTGGGGTCCTTCCCCATAGCCCTCGCGGCAGGCAGCTCCTCACCTCTTATAGGAGTCCGCTCTTTGCCTCATGGATCATGTTCTAAATGATACCCTCTAACACGTGAGGTCCTGCCTCGAGATGCACCATCGTGACTACATGATCCAATCCCAGGCACAGGCGCCCTTCTGGGGTCTGAAGCCCCTAGGAGACTGCTTGTGCGCCATCCATCATGCGGGGTTCAACCCTCGGGGATGGGCACGCTGGGCCAGATCCTTCATGCTAATGACCTTGGTCGGGCATTTTCTAGAGGCCAGAATCTATGCCAAACACTTCCCATGCCAGCCTCCCCTAATCCTCATATTAACCCCATGAGATGCTCTTATCATCCCCATTTTACAGATAAGGAAACTGTAAATAAGATAAGGCACACAGGGTCCCCAGGGTGGCTCAGTCGGTTAAGCGTCCGACTCTTGACTTCAGCTGAGGTCATTATCTCACGGTCCATGGGTTCGAGCCCTGCATCAGGCTCTGCACTCACAGTACAGAGCCTGCTTGGGATTCTCTCTCTCCCTCTCTCTCTCTGCCCCTCCCCCTCCCTCTCTCTCTCTCTCTCTCTCTCTCTCTCAAAATAAATAGAAACAAACAAAAAAAGATAAGGCACACAGGGAGGTTAGGCAGCTTGCCCACTGTCACCTGAGAAAATGCCAGGAATTGAACCCAGAACTCAGCACCTGAATACAGCTTCCCCCCCCTTCACTAATTCAATTCTCTTATTTCAATTCCCCAATGTATTCAGTTTCTCTTAGTTCTCCTGCACACTTCCTACCCCCATCCTGTAACACAACTTCACTCAAAACAAAGAGAAAAACTAATTTCAACTCAGAGCTACCTTCTGCCATTACTTGAGTCCTTTCAAATTGGGTGCCTCTCCCCTTCAATTTATTCATGCAACAAATATTTATTAAACATCGACCATATGCTAGGCACGGCCAGCTGGTGGGACTCTTGTGACTTTGTAGCAGATAATTCTTTCACTCTTACAAAAGCATGATTGTCAAAAATGGCAACATGGCTCCAATATTTATCCTTAGGCTACACTGTTCTCTGCACCTCTTACGGAATCCTCCTCAACACAAATATTTTCCAAAAACTTGGGCTGAAACAAGCTTGGGTTGATGTCTGGGGAAAAGACAGTAAAAACAAAATATGCTTCCTTTTCCATGCATTGTTGGTTTTACTGCAAATCCTCTCAGCTACTTGATTTTTGAAAACAACATTCAACTAGAGCCACACAGACCAACACAAATGGAGCTCAGCCATGACGTTGAGTAAGAAAAGCTGGTTACATAGAAGGATCTGTGTACTTTGTTGTCATTTCAAGAAGGCAATGTGCAAAATAATACAATGTGTTTTGTTGTGGGATGCACACATAAGAACAAAGCATAAACACGCGTATGAGAATTAAAAGCAAGATGTGGGTTACCTGTGGTGGGGACACGAGGGAAGAAAGACTGGGGTGGGGACTCCAATTGTTTGGTAGCGTATTATTCCTTAAACTGAATGCTGCATTCAGTAGCCCGAATATATATATATATATATATATATATATATATATATATATATATATATATATATTTTTTTTTTTTTGGTAGGCCCGAATATTTTACACATTTAAAATGACAGCTTCAGGGGTGCCAGGGTGGCTCAGTTGGGTAAGGTCCGACTTCAGCTCAGATCATGAACCCGCGGTTTGTGGGTTCAAGCCCCGCATCGGGCTCTGTGCTGACAGCTGAGAGTCTGGAGCCTGCTTCGGATTCTGTGTGTGTGTGTGTGTGTGTGTGTCTCTCTCTGTCCCTCCCCCACTCATGCTCTGTCTCTCTCAAAAGTAAATAAACATTTAATAAATAAATAAATGAAATGACAGCTTCAAAATAGACACCTAGATAAGTTACACGGTTTCTACTGGGTGGACCCACAAGAAAGAGATTGCTGCTGGAAGACCATTTTAACCTACCAACGGGCAATTTCATATGTTCATCACACAACGCAGATCTGCAATGCACCAGTTCATCCAAGCTCAGCCTTTCCAATAAATCTCCGTTAAGAATAATTAAGAATAGAAAATAGCGGTGTGGGTGGTGTTCTGTGTGTGTGTGTGTGTGTGTGTGTGTGTGTGTGTGTGCGCGCGCACGCGCATATGCTCCTGAACTCCAGTTAATGCCAGTTTTCAGGGGACAGAACTGAAATTAATCTCAGAGCTAAAATGTGCAGAGAATAGGAAAGAGATCTTAGCAAAGAGCAGACCAATGGAGCACTTGCACCAGCAATCAGCGTGGATACACCTTCATTCCTCTCGCTTGCACTGGTCAACAGAACCCACTGAGCGAACGGCCCTGAACCACCGTGCTTTGTCATTTCTCAACATCCTGAAGTCCAGGGAGGCAAACCCTCGGCCATTAAAACCATGAGGAAAGGGGCGCCTGGGTGGCGCAGTCGGTTAAGCGTCCGACTTCAGCCAGGTCACGATCTCGCGGTCCGTGAGTTCGAGCCCCGCATCAGGCTCTGGGCTGATGGCTCAGAGCCTGGTGCCTGTTTCCGATTCTGTGTCTCCCTCTCTCTCTGCCCCTCCCCCGTTCATGCTCTGTCTCTCCCTGTCCCAAAAATAAATAAACGTTGAAAAAAATAATAAATAAAACCATGAGGAAGGCTTTATTAGAATTCTAAAATAGGCCACTCGTTTCTAAGGGGCTTGAGTAGACTGTCATTATCTTATCCCCCTCCCCAAATCTATTTATGTCAAGTAACGGAACTTATTCCAAGAACGGAGGAATAATGAGAAATCTGTATTGCATAGCTATCATTTCACCCACTTCTCAGTTCTCTCCAATTGAGAGCTGTCCCCAAAGTGATGTGCTTTTTTTTTCCTCAAAGCTTTAAAGAAAAAAAAAAAAAAGAAAGAGAAGAAAGAAAACAAGTTTTAACAGAGAGCGGGAGGGAGACCCAAGATTGCAGCACAAATGATCAAAGTGAAACAAACCATGCTTATATAGGGCAATTGGGGTTTTAAAACTGGAGTGCACACCAGAAACGCTCCGGGAGCTTATTAGAAATGCAAATTCGTGCCCCTGCCCAGGTTCTGATTCAACAGGCCCAGCCAGGAGCCCAAGAACTGTGCGGTGTAAGAAGCATCCAGGGTGATTCAGAGGCGGGGTGTTTATAGAGACCTCGCCAGAAGAGAAACGTGGTAGGAGGGTCTGGCCACCCTAGAACTGACCTGTGTTCCCCCCAAACATCCTTCTTGATCAAGGAAAGGGTAGAGCTTGGAGCTCCCTCTGAGCTTGAGAAAGCATTCTGAACTAACGCATTCCAGCTGCAGAGTTATGTAATCGCTTGTTCATTCACTTATTTCCTTCAATTACCCGCTCCACAAATATTTTTGAGCACCTACTATGTGCCAGGTGCTATGTTACAGCAAGAGACCCATGTTCATGATGAAGGGGGGGGGGGGCGTGAAGCATAAAAAAAAAAACAAAGAAAAAGAAAAAAGAAACTACAGATCAGCGAAAAATGGAAGGATTTTTTGTTTTTAACTTTTTTAAATCACCAGGCAGCCTACTGTGGAGACATAGTACATAATTTATAATGACTACTTTACATATCTTTCTGCTGAATGTACCTAGGTCCTTTTTATTTTCTCTTCCGGACGATAAGCTCCAGGCAAAACCATCTCATTTGTTACCTACGGCTGGAGACTCAGCACACTGGGGAAATTGTTGCTTCTAGCTTTGGGGGCTTTGAGGCTATGTCACAGCGCGGCAAACATGATTGGTCCCGAAAGGGAATTGCAGAGGCCAGGCACTGAGGTCTTGGAACATGTAATGACCGCCTGGGGACTTCATGGGGCATAGGAAACAGCCTGATTCGCCTTCGCCTGTGAGCTTAGAACTGCCCCCTCGCGGGCCTCTTCGCTTGATCGCAGCTAAACATTCAGTCCTAGGATGACCGACAGTCCCTGTTTATCCAGGAATGGTGGGGCTCGGGGGACATGGAACGTTGAAGGAAGTCCCAGGAAAACCGGCACAAGTTGGCCACCCCACCTAACCCCCGCTCCAAAGGTGCCAATTAAAGGATGAGAAAGACAGCCAGCCATGACCACAGGGACATTGCAGGTGCTTAATAAATATCCGTGGAATGAATGAGCAATGCACAGCCCAGCATCTGACACAGAGCACAGCTAGCAACCTTCTTATTACTATTACTATTATTATTATTGAAACTAATGATTAAGCACCTACCCAGCACTCTTCTTAAATACCTAGTGTGGCAGACATTCTCCGAAGTCTGGTTTTAAAATTTTTATTTTATTTTATTTATTTTTGTTTATGTTTATTTATTTCTGAGAGAGAGACAGAGTGCAAGGGCGGGAGGGTCAGAAAGAGAGGGAGACACAGACTCCGAAGCAGGCTCCAGGCTCCGAGCCGTCAGCACAGAGCCCGACGCGGGGCTCGAACTCATGAACTGAGAGATCACGATCTGAGCTGAAGTCGGACGCTTAACCGACTGAGCCACCCAGGCGCCCCTGTTTTTAAAATTTTAAATGAAACCTCTGATGTCATGTTGGCTACACACGCCCATCGAAGTGGGCTGCAGCTTAAGAGATTAAGGGTTCAGTTGCCTTTTGTTGTTTGGGTTTGTCTGGGGGTGGTGGGGTGCCATAAAATTAAAGGAAGCTGTTTGACAAAAACCTCACCTAATTGCTGTTTACTTGAATTCTCTGCATTATGTATAACTCGACTCCAGTAAATGACAGTGAACATCACAGCTGTAACAGAGCTTTTGTTTATCTTCGTATCTATATAGTTCTTTACAGGACTAGGTCTGGGAGGGAAAGAAAACAAGAAACAAAGGGGAACAAACGTGTCTGTGAGGTTTCCTGACTGTCCCTTCCACCGGGAGGGTTTAGGTAATTCTGTTTCCACATGAGGGTCTTGCCCCCCTGGACTGTTTGATAAATCCTTGAGGTCATGAAGATTAGATACTTAGAAGCTCACCTACCAATAAAGTCTATTTTTTTTAATGTTTACTTATTTTTGAGAGAGAGAGAGAGACAGAGCACAAGCAGGGGAGGGGCAGAGAGAGAGGGAGACACAGAATCCAAAGCAGGCTCCAGGCTCTGAGCTGCCAGCAGAGATCATGACCTGAGCCAAAGTCCAACGCTTAAACAGCTAAGCCACCCAGGCGCCCCCCCCCCAACAAAGGGTTTTAGGCACAAGGCAGCCCCCTAGAGCCGAGGGGTCCCACCCTGCCGGTCACTACAGAAGGTCATCACATGACGTCCCTTTGTCAAGCAAACGGACCCACAACTACACTGTTTTTCCTCCCTGTACGTCCTTCCCTCCCACTGGGCCTAACACTGTACTGAGCACCGTGTGGGCTCTCCACAAATGCTTAGTGACTGGACGGATCCCTTCGACGCCCCCTTCTGAATCTCATTCATGACCAACCAGCCACCTTTGAAGCCAGTTCCAGGGCTGGCCCTCCTTTCCTTCTCAAGAGCCCTACAGATGCAGCTGTCCACTGGACAACTCCATGCCGCTTTTTTCCTCCTGGTCCCGGAAGACTGTCCTGTGAACACCTCGACTGCTCCTGGGAGAGAAAAGTCAGTGAAATTAAGGTTAGCTGCACTTCTTGGGCATATAAAACCTCTCTCTGCTGTGTGAATGTCCCCAAAGACCTGGCCGTATCTTGGGGTTGCAAATACCCTGTGATGTGAGCAAGGTGAGTGTCGTAATCGCTACAATATATATGCCAGGAACAGAGCTAAGCAATATACATATATCCTCATTTATCCTGACAAGCACTCTGTTAGTGGTTACAAACACAAGCTTTGAAGTCAGATCTGGGCCTATTTAGATCCCAGTTCTGCGGCCTATTGGGTGCCCTTGGATACAATCTTCCTAGACTCCAATTTTCTCACCTGTAAAGTGGGGGTTAAAAATACCTAAGAGGCTTGGTGTGAGGAGTCAATGACAAAATGTATCTAAATCCATGATCGCAGTCAATGTTTAGGCAATGGTGTTCATGACGGTGATTAAAAAGAAACAAGCGGAGGAAGATAAATCAATTCAAGAGGCTACTTAACTTACCTAAGGCCACACGGCTAATCCGTGACAAATATGGGACTCAGAGCCAGGTTTAGTTCATTTCCAAACAACTTTTAGCACCAGAAGATTCTCTTCGAACATCTCACAACTCTGAGCATTTGCATCCCACCTCCTATACAGTCCTACTCTGAAGGAAGCCCAAATGAACACTTTGGGTGCCAAGGAACACTGTTTGAAAATGGCTGCTGCTTTTAATAATTAATAACCACTCTAATTTCAGATCACTTCCTAGCTATCACAAGAGATACGACGCCATCTATTGCCATAAAAATGCTTGCGACAACCACCACCAACATTGGCTGCTCACGCATCTGGAGTCCGCCGAGGGTTGACCAATCCAAGGTAGGTTCAACACCACCTGTCTCTCATCTTTCTCGAACCAACAACCAACCCAAGAAGGGCGACGGCAGAGGCACAAGAGAACACGAGGGAACAAACACACCCAGAGAAACAGACTCCGAACAGGCACATTGTTGCCTCTGCCTTGCTCTATTGGCTGAAGTGGGTCACATGGCCAGGTGCAGAGTCAGAGTACAAGACCGTAAAAGCAGACGGGCAAGGGAGTGGTAGCTTAGGACTCACCAGGTCCTTGGATGTGCCGAGAAGCAAGTTCAGATCTCCAGGGGCTGACGTGTGCCACGTTGGATTGTCAGAATGTTTTTTTCAGCCTCCTCGCAGAAAGTTTGGCAAAGGCTCCCGTGAGAAGTGTACGTCCATCTCTGGCTCAGCTATTCTCCCTGCTTTTCAACCAGGCCAGTTATGGTCAGCCCTTTAATAGGGCCAACGGCAAGGGAAACAGTGTGAAGGCTGGAGAGCTGCTCCCTGCCAGCTGTGTGCTCTTGGTCAGGACCTTCCATTTCTCTGAGCTTCAACGTCTCCGTTATAAAACGGACAATTACCCCTGCCATCATCTCTCTGGCTGTGGCCACATTAGACCATCTAAACATGTTTGTGAGGCCATAATAATTCCTGACCTCCTGGGCAAATCTTTGGAGGTGCTCCTTTTAGCCCAGCTCCTAATACCACACTCTGCCTAGAGTTAACTCAAAGAGAACTTGTTCAAGTCTGACAGTCTGGCCATTTTCTTTGACCTTGACAAAGGGTGGGAAGGGGACACTGTTTCTCTCATCATTTGCCCGAAGACGTGGGGAGTGGGGACACGGGGGACGGTCCCTGGAATATCCTGAAACCTAAGACAGTCTTGGCGTGGCTCCTGTCTGTAAAATGGAAAGGGAAGCAAACACAAGAAACGCTGAAACTAAGCCAGCTCGTCTGCATCCAACGGCAACTTTTGTCCTCCAGACTTTTCCAGACGCACAGGCAGCTTAGTTGGTATTCAGGTGGTGGCGGTGCTTGCTGAAGCCATCCAGCCTTTATCCCAAGTGGAGTTCCCTAACCCCACCCCGCCCCCCGCTTTGTTCTTAATCCCCAAAAACTAGGGGAGTGGAGGGAGGGGAGCTCGTTTCTGGTGAACAGCATATAGAACTCTCTGTAGCTAACGTACTCAGAGCCCAGATTAGGTGACATTGTAATTACAAGAACGTGGGCCCCGATGTGGGTGTCTGGGTGGACGCTGAAGCTAGAGGAAATGTAAGGATAGACTATTTCATCCAGGTTCTCTCTGCTCCTAACACCACATCGCCTCTTTGCTGTGTTTCATTATCGTGTCCTTGTCCTGCGCCCTGCAGCCCCTGGTCAGTCAGTCCTGGGGATTGGAATGGGCATTAGGACTCATTCAGCTAAACTGGGACATTGTGCCCACTCTATCACTCCTCAGCCCAAAGCTGACATAAACCCACCACACTCCGGGCAAGTATCCTCCCACGCTCTGCTGAAATACCTCCGATGACAGGGAACTCGCTAAATCTTGAGGCAGAATGGTCTGTTGTAGGGGATCTTTAGACCACACCTTCCTTAGCTTCGACCAAAGATCCCTATACCCTGATTCTGGTTACATAAGCCCCTCAAACTTCATTCTGTCTCTCCCCTATGACTCTCCTGGGGGCATATGAAGGCAACTATCACCTCCTTGCTGAGAAATTATAGGCCATCAAGCTTGATCTTTTTCGGCTTCTCACCCTCTACCCGGTCCGCGTCACCATCCACCGTTACGCCCATGCCCTTTCCTTACGTCTAAGGAGTACAACTGCCTCTCGTTCTGTTCAAAGCAACCTTTCCACCTGTTCTCACCTCCATCTCCTCCTGCCCTCTCTGTCACCTTAGTGATTGAACTGGACTAGGGAATCGATTTAAAAAGAGGAAAGGTTCACACCCAAAGTTTATAGCTTGGGGGACTGATTCAATGGTGAAGCCATCAGTGACAACAGAGAAGAGAGGAGCAGGCTGGGAGGGAGACGATAAGGTTGGGGTGGGGCCAGACTAAGTTTGAGGCACCTGGGGACATCCAAGTGGAGACGTGTAGCAGGTGGCTGGACATTAAGATGCGAAAGCCTTGAGAGAGAGGTCTGGGCATGGGGATTAGGGAATCATCGGTGCAGAGAGGTTCTTGGAACATGAGGTGGGATAAGAGTGCCCAAGTAGGTGTAAAGAGTGAGAACATCAGAGACCCAAGGATGGCATTTGGGGGAACCTCAACGTCTACGAAGTAAGCACAGGATGATACAGAGATGGGAAAGGTACAAAGGCAACCAAAAAGATTTAGTAAAATGAAAGCCAGAGGCGGAGAGAGTAGGGGAGGAGTGTGGCCAACCTTGTGTCAGATGTGATGTGAGGTCCATCCAAAGAGCACATGCAAAATGTCCAACCTACTTGACTGTTGGAAGATTGAGTTTGGAGAATGTGACTACAACAGAGGGATGGGACAGGAACCAAACTGCAGGGGGTGAGAACAGGAGGAAGGGCAAAATAGGTTCCCCTTTTGAGCACATATGAGCATAGGACGAGTTCCGAGCAGGAGTTTCTCATCCAGGGGCTGCATCTGTTTCCTTGGGTTGCCATACAAATAACCACAAACTCAGTGGCTTAAAACAAGAGAAATGCACCAAGGGTGTTGACAAGGTTGGTTCCTTCCACAGGCTCTGAGGGAGAATCCATCCCATGCTTTTCTCCTAGCTTTTGCTGGCTATTGGCAATTCTTGGCACCCCTTGGCTCGTAGACCTATCAGTCCAATCTCTGCTTCTGTCTTCACATGGCCATCCCCTTGTGTCTCTGTGTGTATGATTTGAATCTCCCAGTCTTCTGAGAGAACACCAGTCATTGGGTTTAGGGCCCACCTCAAATCCAGAATGATCTCATCTCAATATTCTTTTTTTTTTAAATAATTCAATATGCTTAATTACATCTGCAAAGATCCTATTTCCAAATAAGTTCACATTCACACGTATGAGGGGTAAATTCTTCAACATGTCTGTTGGGACCCCTATTCAACCCAGTACAAGGGTCCAAGTGTGGCTGTGCAGATAGAAAAGAAGCTTTGATAACAAGCCCCTCCTCCCTCACCAATCTATAATGCCTAGAACACAAATCATCATATTAATAACTCAGTAAAGATTTATTTGTTTGCGGGGGGCACCTGAGGGCCTCAACTGATTGAGCATCCAACTCTTGATTTCGGCTCAGGTCATGATCTCATGGTTCGTGAGACTGAGCCCCTCATTGGGCTCTGAGCCTGCTTGGGATTCTCTCTCTCTCTGCCTGCCCCCCACTCATGTGCGTGCTCTCTCTCTCTCTCTCTCTCAAAATAAATAAATAAATAAACTTTTTTTAAAAAAAAAGATGTATTCCAGGGGCGCCTGGGTGGCTCAGTTGGTTAAGCATCTGACTTCAGCTCAGGTCATGATCTCATGGTTTGTGGGTTCAAACCCTGTGTCGGGCTCTGTGCTGACCTCTCAGAGCCTGGAGCCTGCTTCAGATTCTGTGTCTCCCTTTCTCTCTGCTCCTACCCTGCTTGTGCTCTGTCTCTGTCTCTCTCTCTCTCAAAAAGGAATAAACGTTTAAAAAAATTTTTTAAAGATGTATTCCTTTGAGTAAACGGTAATGTGAAAAGCCTCAACGGGGGTAATATTCGTTCCACACTTACCGAACTCTTCCTACGTGCCACGCATGTTCCTTAAATCCTCTGACCCAGTCCCACCATTCTTCTCCCCAGAGGTAGGCGCTGTAATTATTTGGATACTGAATGAGATAAAGACAGAGATGGAGAGAGATTGGGGATGGGGAGGGAGCAAAAGGAGATCATGTCTATCGGAAAGGAAGGCCTTAATCTGCCATTCAAAAAGGAAAAAGAGCCTCAGTTATCTAGAGCCGCGACTCTTTTCCAGGGGAAATCTCTTCTTCTCCTGGAGTTTTACATGAGCCCAGCACATTCCAATGCGGCTGTCTTCCAAGGAACACTGTTCTTGGAATCAGTAGTCAGCACGACCTTGCAACTAAGACCGTGAGCATCAGAGTCAGTCACCCACGACTGCATCTTTGTGGTGATGCTTACTGACACGTGGCCGCTCTGGGCCTCTGCTTGTGCATCTGGAAAAAGGGCATGAGAACAGTATGCGTCCCATAGCACATGCAGGACTTTACCCGCTCAAAGCAAATCCACCCCGGATGTGGGCACTCACTGGATGTCTTTGGGCCACTTCCTTAACCTCTAGGACCCCATAAAATGGGGATACCCCCACCTGTCTCCCAAGATTATGCAGAAATGAAACAAGAGTATAAATATCAAAGACAGAGACAAACAATAAAGTCTGATCAGTAACTAGCAATAGGAATCAGAACTTGGTTTACAATCTACGTTGGTTCCTTTCGCTCAAAATTCATTCTCCTATGAGCTCTAGCACCTGCCTCTTTCGTGATCAACTTTGGAGACTGGCCAGATAGACAATAGCCTCGATTTATTTTATTTTATTTTTTTAGCCCCAATTTTTTAAGTAAGGATGAATTTATTTACTCTGGAATGAATAAACTCTGTTTTTTCCCTTCCAAAACGGTCACCCTCTTCTAAAGAAAATGAATCCCCAAATGAGGTTCCAAATGGAGTCCCAAAACGGCAGAGTGTGGGGTAAGCCACACGGCCTCATGGATTTGGTTTAGGACCTATACCAGAAGGAACACCACTTACCCAGGAACCCATAGCCCCAAACCTTGTCTGTGGGTTAGGGTTGCTAAAGTTAGTAAATACAAACAAAGGATGCCCGGCTACATTTGAATTTCAGATAAACAATGAATAGGTTTTCTTGTCTAACCATAACCCATGCGATATTCGGGACATACTTACGTTGGACTAAAAAATTACTCATTGGGTGTCTGAAATTCAAATGCAACACGGGAATTCTGTATTTTATGTTAACAACTCCACTATGGATTTCATTCCCAGATTGCATCTAAAACTTCCAACAAATTGCTAGGACGTGAGACTTCAGAGAGAAGGGAACGACGTGGATGAAGTGACTTCTGAATTTCCTGGATGGTCCTAGGTACTTTGGATACTTTTCCTCATGGCATCTTCACACACCTTTAACAAAAGCCATATGGGTCAGCATTATCTCCCGTTTTACAAATGAGGTGATGGGAGGGTGAGTAGTTCATCTTAAAAATCTAAATTATCTGGGGTGCCTGGGTGGCTCGGTCAGTTAAGCGTCCAACTCGGATTTTCACAGTTTGTGAGATCGAGCCCCACATCCTGCTTGGGGTTCTCTCTCTCCCCCTCTCTCTGTCCTTCCCCCATTCACACACGTGCTCTCTCTCTCGAAATAAATAAACTTTTTTTTTAATTAAGAAATAAATCTGAAGTAATTATCTAGGAGAGTTTCATGGAAGGTGAGGCTATTTCGAGCCAAAAAGAATGAGAAAAAAGGGAGAGGATCCAGGAGTGAGAAGGCCTTGTCCTGGGGATATTGAGTGTAGGGAAGAGGACATTTCTCCCGGCCCCTCGTGGGAGAAGCTACTGACCTGAGGACTTGTCAGAGCCTAGGATGCCGCCTCGGCCACTTTCACCAGTGAATTGTAACACCGTGTTTCCTAGGTCTCTCTCACTCTCTCTCCCCTCTTTCTTCTTTTCCCTTTTGCTGCTGCTGCCGCATGATCGTGTCAGCTTGGTGGGCAGCTGGTGCTAAAACTGTCACCTGGAGGAAAGAAGAGGTCCTACTTGGGCCTGGAAACTAAGTCGTTTGCCTCAAAGACCCACATCATGGGGACAGGGCACTTGTTGGCTAATAACCAAATGAAACTTTGATCTATTTGTCACTGGCCCTTGTGTGTGTAAAACCACAGTTAGGGGATGGAGTGGCTAGGCTGAGCAGGATCTGGGCACTCCCTGGGTCCTCCCACCAAATTCCACTAGACCAGCATGAGTCTGGTCTAGTCAGGGAGTACGGGGAGGAAGGAGCCAGGTGAAAAAGAGGCACGTTCGGTATCTGCACAAGGCAGCAGCCCTCCTAAGAGGGGCTGATGTGCTAACAAGCTCGTTGACTTAATGATGAAATGCCTTCAGCTTTAAAAGGAGTTCTGTAAGGGTGTGCAGGTTGGATGGGATACCGGTTACGAGGCCCCTGAAGGACTCCTGGCCTTCAAACAGCAAATATGAACTGGGCGTCTTCTAACTGTTGAGTGCAAGGTACTATTCTAGATGCTGGGGATACAGCAGAGAATGAGAAAGACCTGGTCCCTGCTGTCCTGGGGGACACAGACGATTAGCCGATAAACAAAAAAATAAGCACAATTTTTTTTTTCAGTTGGCAGTAAGTGCTTTGAAAAAATAAAAGTGAATGATGGGACGATGGGGGGGAGGGGAGCAAGGGAGCATCTCTGGCTTTGACAGACACCTGAAAGGTCAGAAGGGGCCAGCCATGCAAAGATCTGGGGATAGAACATTCCAGGCAGAGGAAAGAGTTAAAAAAAAAAAAAAGGTGGGGTGGCGGCGGGGGGGGGGGGGGGGACCTGAAGAGAGAACAGACAGACCATGTGGCTGAAAGTGAAGAGGACAGAGGAAGGGGTCAAGGTCAGATTGGTGGGAAAAGGCCTATTCATGCCGGGCCTTGCAGGCCAAGGTGAGAAATGCAAACTTACCCCAAGTATAAGGGTGAGTCTTTGGCTGAACAGCAGTGGGGAGGACAGGTTCTCAAAGTCACTGAGAAGTGGAGCAGAAAGGGCCTTAAGACACAAGGAAGGGAAGAACCCAAGAGGAAAGCTGTTCCAGTTGGGTTTGCTTCCAGGATGCTGATTATGCCACGTTTACCAGCGGGTAGGGGAGCTGTGTCAGAAGAGGTGTGTTCCTGCGTCTTCCTCTTCCACCGGCCCCATGTGGTCAGAGAGGTGTGGGATTCCAGGACGCATACCGAGTTTGGGAAAAGGCGGAAAAGCCCTGGTAATAAGCCAGGGATCCAGCCAAGCTTCCCAAAGAGCCCATCCAATCAGCCAAACCCAAGCCGATAATAAAATGGCATCTCATCCTGTGTCCCCTACGGTTTCACATTTACTTATCTCCATCAGGGACCTTGGGTGAAAAGGGCTGACTGGTCCAAGGCTGAATTCAGGTATCGAATTCAGATACCATCTAAAGCTTCCCAAAGCTCACAATGGCCCCTAATGCGCATAGAAGAAATTCTGAAGGATACACTTCAAACTGGTTTAAAAACAAAAAAACAAAAAAACAATTGTCTCCTTGGAGGTGAGATTACAGATGGTTTATACTTCCTTTCTAGGCTTAACCATATTTTGCAACTCTGCTAATATCTGTTACCTGAATGGCAAAAATAAATATATCAGAAAGACGACAGTTTACACAATTAGATGGGACAATCCCCCTGTGTTGTAAATGCTCCCCATAGTTTGGGAAGAAAACTAAAATATTCTTAAGGAAAACGTTCCCTCTCTATGTTTCAAAAAGGTACGAGCTCCTCTTTTACGAAATGCATGGTACCCAACAAGTTAAGATCTGCATTTCTCCAGGATGTAATATTCACAGAACATAACCTTATCCCCCCAAAAACTGACCTTTGAGCTTTGTGTTTTATTACCTTATTTGCTTTTACAGCTCTGTTGTAAAGATGTTTATTTTCAGCAACATGGGTGATTGATTCTCCCTCATCTTTCCCTGTCTGCCTTCTCCCAGTCCCGAAGTGCCTTTGAAAGGCCCAGGACAAAAACCAGCTGTCAGTAATGGTAGATGTGCTTCCCTGTTATGGCAGTGTCTGTGCTTGTGTTCAAAGGACTATTTCCTAAATTTTCTTTAATGTTTGTTTTTGAGAAAGAAAGAGCGTGAGTGAAGGAGGGGCAGAGAGAAAGGAGGCACAGAATCTGAGGCAGGCTCCAGGCTCTGAGAGGTCAGCACAGAGCCCGATGCAGGGCCCGAACTCACAAACTGTGAGATCCTGACCTGAGCCGAAGTCAGATGCTTAACTGACTGAGCCTCCCAGGTGCCCCCAAAGAACTATTTTCTTTTCTCATGTTTCTCCTGACCAGTTTCAAATGGTGGTTAAAAAAAAAATGAACTTGACAATTGTCTGACTGAAATTAATGCAGGTTTCCATCTTGTAATTGGAAATCATCATATATCAAATTTCTCACTGAGAAGCCAAAACTCAGAGCTTACAAACCAGCAGTCTCAGTGGTTAAATTTGGCTGCCATGTGTGTTTTATTTAGCGCCTAATATATATAGCCTGAATAGTGCTTTCAGTTGGAATTTGTTATCAATATTTACAAATTGGGAGATTTTACTCCCCAGTCTGGATTCCCAGTTTCTCTTGAAAAATCTGAGGATGTAACAATCCTGTGGGTTCCTACAGCCACTTGGCAAGCCCAGCTTAGAGCTAAATAACAAGGCACGGGCTCTCCTGTTTACCAAAATCCCCACCACTCCCTATTGTCTGCCAATTCCAGGACCAAGTTTCAATTGTCATTTATCTTCTTAAATCTGGATCATTTACTTGTCCAGGTTACCTGCCAGGCCTCTGTAGATATCTGAGTTTGCAATTTGTCATCTGAGTCAAATAGAACCAAATCAGAGATGTTGTTTCATTGTTTCCTTCGTATTTCAAAATTGTATCTGTGCTTTAAATTGCATAAGAACAAAAACATTGTGTAGAGGGGATGATAGAGAATGAGAAAAATATAAAAAGACTAGCGGGAAGCCCCTGAATAGACACATCGTCTCTCTATGACTCAGCTTCTCTGCTTGTAAATTTTCATTTAACAAATGCTTAGTGAGCATTCCCTATTTTCAAGGCGCTGTGCTGAGGAGGGAGGGGAGGACGGCTTATGCATTAGATCAACTTTAAAGCATGCCTGCAATTCTCTGACATGCCTCCCAGTGCTGGCGTTGGTGAGGATTAGAGATAATGTATATAAAGGGTATACATATGCAGAGTAGCTACTCATTACATGGCCAGGACTATTATTACCTCCCAGGACTCTGGACATGATCAAGTTGATGCTACGTGGGAACAGGTTTTGGAAAATTTTAAATCCGTTGTAAATTCAAGGCTTTATTATTAATAACCTCAAAGGAAATGAAAACTATGTTGCCACTACTCTGTCTACTTACTACGTGGGATCCTGTTGTTTTGTTGAAAGCCGTGCTTGAGGCTCTGAGTTGTATGAGGTGAAGAGTAGGCAGAACCCCAGTGGGCAAGGCAGGTCTAAAGAATGTAAAGCCTGTGTGGCTCTAACACGGTCTTGAGTCCCTGAGTTAGGGCACAAGACAGAAGGGAGCATGGTTTCCCTAGTTTTATCAGAACTCTGCTCCCTGGCAGGTAGGGGCAAAAAGAAGTAACCAGGACTTGGATGGAAAACCCAGGAGCCAGGGAAGAACATAAACCCCCAGTGGCACACAGGACTGCCACATAGGCTTGTATAGGTTGCCCACTGCACAAGAGCACTCAGCTAACACAGCAAGTAGGGGGGTGAGATCCAGAGCATACTACCCTTGCAAAGGCTACATCCACCCAGGGAAGGGGCACCATTTTCCAATTCCCGTGATCAAGCCATATGAGCTAGTGATGTCCTTGGTGGCACTAACCAGAGAGCTGTATAGTAAGGGATCGGCACTGACCATAAATCCATCTCGGCTTTGGCGAGAGTGGGGGAGGGATCATATGCAAATGCCCTACTATCGGGTAGAACCGGGCTTATATGAGCATAATGACCTAGATGACTACCATGAACAAGCTCACATATTGGCTAAGAGGGAAGACTCTGGTCTCAGACTAGCAACTGCATTCCGCCTGGTCACTTACCAGTGACTGTGGCCAACTTGCTGAGCCTCATATTTCTGCATTGATCAAATGGGAATAAGAAAACCTACCTCGCTGCAGCACTGATCCAATGAGTAGATGCAAACAAAACCCACTGTGCAGGGCTGAGCTAGTAGGTGCTGAGTAAAAGTTTGTTGCTGCTGGTTTTCATCAGTATTCGTATTTTCAAATAGAGGATGAAACCTAAGTGCTTTAACAGGCTTGTGTGTTCAGCGGCCTCATTGTCCAGAGATAGACACGAAAGAACAAGAACACAGTGGACTATCCTTTGAAGAATGGGCAACCACTGAAAACCATAGTCCCTAAGGTCCCCGTCAATGACAGATTCCAGCCACTTCTGATTATCCCAGCCTCCAGGAGTTCCTCTAAGTCAGTGATTCTGACTTCTTTTGGATCACAACATCTCAAAGCTTGGAACTTCTCCCCAAAATAATACACACCTGCCCCCCCCCCACCATTTTGACTTAATTCTGGGGCGATCTTCTACTTCTGAAACCCCGCGGACTGACAGTTCGTGTATCTCAAGTGAGGACCCCCCAATCTGTAAGTGTAAGGGTCTGTCCTTCAATTCTAGATGTCGTGTCCTTTCTTTTTTTTTAGGTTTATTTATTTATTTTTAAGAGAGAGAGAGAGAGAGAGAAAGAGCATGGGAGGGGAGGGCAGAGAGAGAGGGAGAGAGAGAATCCCCAGCAGGCTCCACACTGTCAGTGCAGAGCCCGACACGGAGCTCAGTCTCTTGAACCATGAGATCACGGTCTGAGCCAAAACCCAGAGCAGACGCTCAACCAACTGAGCCACCCAGGTGCCCCAGATGTTGTGTCCTTTCAGCGACACCCAAGGTTCACAACATTTTCCATGCAAATGATTTGAGGGTATAACTATGCATTTATATCCCACTACATGATTTTGTATCAAAGTGTTCATAAATAACACTGAACGAGACTTTGAGAAATATTAAACTATTCTGCGGCTCTCCCCTTGCACCCCTGGGGCTAGACCACAGTGTGACTGTTTAGGCTGGAATGTTCAGGAGTTGAATTCCCACTAGCAATTATCTCGGCAAAAAGTTTTGGATAAGCAAGGAAATGAGGTGGGCCTTGGGACTAGGGAAGGAAAGAATCTCTTTCTATATCTGGTCTAAAGGACACTGGCCCAGGTGCCAATACATGAAACAAGAGCCAGGCATCACCTGGTGTCCATCAGAGGTGAGCAGGTGGGGCTGGGGCAAACAGCAACCCCACACGTTTGCTTCCGAAGCAGTAGCAGCCCATCAGGGCAGCAAGAGCGGTGAAAGGAAGCAGGCCATCGGTCTGGGGTCGGGGATGGAAAATTAATTATGCACATGTATTCCCTTCTCTCCTTCGACGATAGCGTGAGTGGCAGATAATATTCACTGGTGGCCCAGTAGCCATTCCAAATCTTCTTCTCCCTCACCACCTGTGCCAGGACCTCCCTCTCCCAGCTGCAGCCCAAATGCCCATGTGATTCTGTCCTGGCCAATGAGGGCCTTTGGGAAAATCTCTGACTTCCCAATAAAAGGGACTCACATGGCCACGACAGCCCTTTTCTTCCTTCCTGCTTTGAATGTGAATATGGGGCCCAGAGGTGAGGAGTTCATCTTGGGAACACGAAGTGACTAGCGTAAAGATGAAAAATAGACATGCTAAGGAGGCCAGAAAAGAGAGATAGAAAGTGCCTGGGTCCTTGATATTCACACTGAAAAGCCAAACCAACACCAGCAACTGCCCATCTCCTGACGTCATTTTGTGTGAGAAAAACTAAACCCTATTTATCGCAGCCTCTGTCAGGTTTTCTGTTACTTGCAGCCAAATGCATTCTTTTAGGATTCGATGAAGGGGTTGAAACTGAAGAGATAGTCACGGCCTGCCAGTTATCTACTGCTGCAGAGGAAATCACTCCCAAAACCTAGTGGCTTAAAGCAACAACCATTAATTTAGCTCACAATTCTGCAGGATCAGGCTTCAATTATTTCAGCCAGGCTCTCTCATACATCTGAAGGCTGGAAGGTTGGCTGGGGGCTGGTTGGTCCTGGATGGCCTCACTCACATGTCAGGAAGGTAAGTGAATGTCAGCTGGGGGGATGCCTAGGCCATGTTCCTCTCATCACCCCCCAGGCTAGCCCAGGCTTACTCACACGGCAGCAACATTCCAAGAGCAGAGAGAGAGGTCAAGCCCCAATGCATACACACTTTTTTTTTAACGTTCATTTATTATTGAAAGACAGAGAGACACAGAGCATGAGCAGGGGAGGGGCAGAGAGAGGGGGAGACAGAGAATCCGAAGCAGGTTCCGGGCTCTGAGCTGTCAGCACAGAGCCCGACGTGGGGCTGGAACCCACAAACTGCGAGATCATGACCTGAGCTGAAGTCGGTTGCTCAACCAACTGAGCCACCCAGGCACCCCGCATACGCACTTTTCAAGCCTCTGCTGATATCATGTTTGCTAAGTCCCCATCAGCCAAAGCAAATCACATGGACCACTCTGATTCAAAGGGTGAATAAACAGACTTCAGATCTTAGGGGGCCGTGTAAGGTTCTGCAAGGGCATGGATACCGAGAGGGGGTAATGTGGGCTGTAGTTTATGATCTACCACACATGTGATACAGAGAAGGAAGGGACCATCATCTGAACAAATTTCAACCAAATTCTGGAAGATGGAA
Source organism: Leopardus geoffroyi (assembly GCF_018350155.1). Taxonomy (NCBI): domain Eukaryota; kingdom Metazoa; phylum Chordata; class Mammalia; order Carnivora; family Felidae; genus Leopardus; species Leopardus geoffroyi. The sequence goes on along the minus strand of NC_059339.1, from coordinate 10,410,042 downwards.
AGTAGAAGAAACTGATATCATAGTCAGAAGAAGCCAATTTGTAGTAGTCACAGAGGGAGTGAACTAAGGAATTAAGAGCAGGTTGGCGACCCACAAAACCCCAGAAGGGCTTGGAACTATGAAAAGCAAGACATCATTGGATGTCTGATTCCCCTGCCCACAGTCACTCCCCCCACCTAGACTCACAGAGCTCGGACAGGAGATTCTAGGTTTCTTCTCTGGGGAAAAGAGTGGCCTCTGGGAAAATCTTCTATGCTCTGAATTTGGGGACAGCAGACTCCCCATCCAAACACCCCAAACAAAATCTGCCAGTTGGCCACAACTCACAACTCAGATATCTCCCTCCCTCTCTCTCTCTCTCTCTCTCTCAAGTGTGGGGAGGTAGCCACAAATCACCAGCCATCTGAGAAACCCCTCCAATGTAAAAGAGATCAGTTCAAGATAAGCCACAGCAATTTTTATCATGAACAACTGGGTCCCAGAGAAGGGCCATTCCATGAGGGTCAGCAGCCAGCTCAAAGCCTGGGAAGATCTGGTAGATATGTTCTAGACCTGCTCTGGGTAACACCAGACGAGGCTAGAGGATCCTTCTAAAGACACTGATTCCTGGCAATTAATCAATAGTAATTCATTCAATAATAATGTGTACAGAAAAGGTGTGATCTCATTGTCATCACAGATCTGTGAGGCTGGGGGTGGCAGGTCACACTTCATAACATACTTTTAAAAGTAACAAAACAGGGGCGCCTGGGTGGCTCAGTTGGTTGTGTCCAACTTCGGCTCAGGTCATGATCTCACGGTTTGTGGGTTCGAGCCCCGCATCGGGCTCTGTAATGACAGCTCAGAGCCTGGAGCCTGTTTCAGATTCTGTGTCTCCCTTTCTCTGTCCCTCCCCTGCTTGCTCTCTATCTCTCTCAAAAATAAATAAACATTAAAAAAGTTTAAGTAACAAAATAATGATAATTTGTTTCTAGGAGGAAACGAGAATGTCCATAAGCAGAGGTAGAATCTTTGTCCGTAACATTCTAATTGTCTATTCATAGTGTTATCATCTGTCACAATGGAGTATCAACAAACCATTTATGTTGTGTTTCCAGACTTGGAAGCCACCCTGTACAGCCAAGCAGATCCTCAACAAACAGAAGGGTCAGTCTGGAGAAGCAAAATGAAGAAAACCAAGTCTAAGATCACAGGACAGAAAGGAGGGACAACAGGATTCAGAATAGAGGGGAGGACGCTGCTCACTGGATTGGGCGATAATAGATGCTTGTTATAGGCTACGTGCCCCTCAGCCGAGGACATACAAGAATTTCTAAAGGGATTCCCTGTCTAATACCCTTTTTCCTTAGTTACAGAATTCTGATTTCCTTCCAGAAGTCAGTGTGCCTGACTAAAATGTTTCCCAGCCTCCCTTGCAGCTAGGAACGGGAAAGACTTCCCGAAAAATCTCCTAAAGAGGGGAAGTAGAACCTTTTTCCACTCCACTCCTTTCCTGCTTCTCCCTCCCTGATATACTAACCAGATGCTGGAGCTCGAACTGCCATCTTGGATGAGGAGGCAAATTTGAGCCCCCCACCGTCACCACTCAAAGCCACCTGTTGTGAGTGTTAGAGAAGAAAACCAGGAGGAGTCTGGGGTACCAAATTTGTGCTGCTGACTTAGCTCTTCTGCTGTTTTTGCTGCTGTCTGGGAGAAACAGAATAAACTTCTTGTATCAGACAGAATAAGCTGGTTTACGATGAAACAAAGAGCCCCCCAAATCTCAGTGGCTTAAAATAAGTGGCCACTGCCAGTCGCCACGTGGGAGGGAAGGAGAGAACGTGGCAGGTCACGCACTGGTTCTTAGAGCATTTGCATACAGCCCTTCTACTAACGTTCCATTGGCCGAAGAGAGTCACATGGCCACACTCAACTGCCAAGTGGGTAGGGAGGACTGATTCCACCATGGGTGTTGAAGGCAGAGAGCCAAGGTGAACAGTGCAAGAAACTGGCACCCCTCTTTCCAGTGTAAGCTACCAGTTTGGGTTTTCTAGTACATGCAGGTCAACGTGATGCTAACTGGTACCGGGGACCAAGCTGTCCTCAAAAGTTCCATCCCCATGTGGACCAATGAGCTGCACACCATCCCCCTGAGAGAAGCGGGAAGTAGGAACCCTGTCACCCTCCTTTCTTCCCAGCAGTGGAAAAACAGGACAAGAGCAACAGTGACCGGGACTTATTAAGCCCAATAGCCACCCCCACTGGTGCTCCCGGAGGTCTACAGGCACAAGGGCACACAGCTAGTCAGAGGCTGAGTGAAAATGGAACCCACGCTGACGGACTTTGGGACCAACCAGACCCCAAGGCCTGACCTTGACTGCCCAGCTGCTTATACTCACTAACCTCTGTCTTACATTTGGCCTTAAGCTCTTCTTTCCAGCTCACCTTTTAACTCAGGCAAATGAAACCCAAAACTGCCCCTCAGGTGATGGCGACTGCCCTTACAAGACCTCCCGCCAGCCCAAAATACCCAGATTCTGTGAGCTCACCTTGTTTGCTGCAAATAAAGTTTACTTTCTGCGACAGCTCTCCTTGGTGCATCTGTGACTCCCCAAGGAGCAAACTCACATTGGTTCAGTTACAACTTGACTTAATCTCAGTGCCTCAGAGCTAGCTACCGGCTAGATTCCCCAGATGCCCAGATCCGAGCCTAGGTCTCCACCGGAGCCTGCCGTCCTTCCCCTACCAGCCAGAGCGTCCTTCCTGTCCTAGTGCAGACAGGTCGCCCTGATGGCCCTTTCCCGCTTCGCCTTCGGACCCAAGATGCTGCACCAGAAAATCTAAAGGGTCCTCTTTGTAAGTTTTGCCCTTACAAATAAATCTTCTCTTCACTTTCATTTCCAGCCAGAGGCCACCTCCTGGCTTCCTCCCCCTATTTCTCTCATTTGCCCCGGCAATATGGCATTTGTTAGTGATAGTAGCTAAGTGGGGTTCAAATGAGGGCTCTTCTGAGTACTTTTCCAGCGAAAACAGTACTGGAACAGCGCTGGCTTTACGCCAGGAGTCATAAAGAAAAATATTTCTAGATTTGAACACAAGTTTCTTTCTGTACAAGTTGGACATCAAAAAACAAAGTAAAAGACAAACACGAAATCGGAAGAAGATAGGTGTGATGTATAGGATAGAAAATGGTCTGGGGTGCCTGGGTGGCTCCGTTGGTTGAGCATCCGACTTCGGCTCAGGTCATGATACCATGGTTTGTGGGTTCAAGCCCCACATCGGGCTCTGCGTTGACAGCTCAAAGCCTGGAGCCGGCTTCACACTGTGTGTCTCCCTCTCTCTCTCTGCCCCTCCACCTCTTGTTCTGTCTTGTTCTCTCTCTCTCTCTCTCTCTCTCTCTCTCTCTCTCTCCTCTCTCTCTCAAAAATAAATAAACATTAAAAAAGAAAGTGAATTAACATCCATAATACATAAAGGACTGAAAATCAACAACAAAAACAACAAGAAAATGGAAAAAGGAGCACCAACTTAGGAATAGATACTCAGCTTCCCTAAAAACCAAATAAATACAAATTTTTTCATCAGAGTAGCAAGAGAATGATCTTCTGCAGAATTGGTGACGGTCATTAGAAATGGACACGCTCCTGTATTGTTGGTGGAAGTCTAATTAGAACAATGTTTTGGGAAAACATTATGGAATGTCTACCAAAATTTTAACATCAAGTTGTATAGATTGAGTATCTACAGCTTTTTGCATGCGAATCACTTGTCAGTAAAGGGGCTACATTTTAAAACAAATAAATAATGTGCCTACTTCCTAGGGTGGCTGGGACACAGTAAGTGCTCAAGGAATACCCAGGAAGCAGATCATGGGGCTGCCACCAGGGCTCTGTTAATAGCGGAGGAACATTTTTTCCCCCAATGGCCTAAACTCTGCAGGAGGAATTTTTCCACCCACAGTGATCTTTCTGAAACTAAAGCCTCCCCCTCCAGCCTCACTTCCCACTGCTCTCCCCCTCCTTCACACCACTGCAGCCCGGAAGCACTTCTTCCCCATTCTTTGACGTCCTGCCTCAGGTCTCTGCCCCTTCCGTGCCCTCCACCTGGAACACCCTTCCCCTGTCCTTCCGGCATCGGGTTTCCCCTGTGCCGCACATCTCGGCTGAACCGTCCCATCCCAGGCTTCCCTACGACCCACTCCAAAGCTGGCTGCCCCCTGTCGTCTGCATCAGACACTTTGCTGCCTTCTCCACACCTGGTACACTCAGCATTCCACACGTGTTCGTGACACGGCTTCTGTCCACCTCCCCACCCTCACTGGACTGTGGGCCTCAGGGGCGCACAAACATGTCTGACTGGCCTCCACCCTTGAATGCCAGGCATCCGGCACAGCAGGACCTCACTGAGCGTTTGACACGGGAAGGAGTGTCTGACTCACTCCAGGATCTCGCCGACTTAGAGTGGCTTCCCACCAAGAGAGAGAGTGGGACCCGTCACACCCGGACGAGTGTGCTCCAGCCCGCAGGAGAGGCAGCCTTCTCCGTGGAAATTAAGTGGGCACTCCGACGTTTGCAAGAAAGAGAAAAAAGGAAGCAGGGTGGCTCGCAGCCCCAGAGCGGAGTCGCAGAGCCCCAGGATGCGGACCCTTTACCACGGGCTGCAGGGCCCTGTCGCGTCTGGCACGCGGAACCGCGGCCCTCTGTTTTCTGGCCTGCTTCCCCGACCAGACTGTCAGCGATGAAGGCGGAGACGTGAAGACGCTGTGACAATGCTGGTTCCCTCCATTTCCTCTGTCTGAACACACGCCTGACGTGGAGTCGGCACCCAATCATCACTCGTTGAAAGGCTGTGAAATCCTGCCTCTTGCTCCCTCCCTGCTTCCAGCCCGTTCTGCAAAACAGGTGAAAACTACTAGGATGTCCAGACCCTTAAAGATTTTAACAGGAGATCAGTCCAAACGGGGAAGGAATAAAGGTGTTTTTCCTAATAGAAAACCCTCTGTAGCATTGATTTTGTTGTCGCAGACCGCATTTATTTTTGTTATCTCTGCATTAAAGGCAGAGTGAGATCTTAGATAACCAAGGCAGAGCAAGCTCCAAATATCCTTTTTCCCCTTGCCCTCGCGGCCACACTTGCATTTCGAATTTCTGGTTCTGGGTTCTGAATTGTAGGAAAAACCAAAGAATAGGCTTGATCACCTGGACAGAAAAATTTATTCTTGGGTTTCTTTAATTAATGACAATAATAATGGTTGCCTGGATGGCTAAGTGGTGGTGTGCCAGGCCCTGTGCTGTGTGCCTTGCAAGCCCCACATCCCACTGAAGCCAGGGCTCCATGAACCAGGGGTTGTTTTATTCCCATTTTACAGAAGAGGAAACTGAGGCTTGGAGGGATGAACAGGCTGAGCAAGGTCCCTCAGGGAGAAAATGGCAGACTCATGCCTAAGTGATGCCAACTCCCAAGTTCAACACCAGGCCCCATGACGCTTGCTTTGTTTTTGTTTTGTTACCCTTGACAAGAGCTGGGTCAGATCCCTCCTTCACCTGCAAACAAGACCTGACCTCACAAAAGGGCTCTCACAGGTCAGCCTCTGGAAACCACAGGGTTACTTTCTAGACGGAGTTCTTTTTCCAGTTGCCTGATTTTGCGGGGTCTTCACCAGACTGGAACCTTCTTTTTCTGAGGCCATAAAGAAGTTCCATCACAGAAAACCAAACCCCACTGCAACCAACAGTAATTGCTGAACTAGAGAACCCCATGTGAGAAGAATCCAAAAATCCCAGGCTGGCTGGGACGCATTCTGCTTTTAACAGGGCAGAGAAGTTATTGCTACCTTCTCTGGTTCCCCCTCTCCCTCCCTCCCTAATACTGTCATTTCGTCTTTTCCATCTGCCCCCTTTCTGTCCACCCCAGTCTCTTAGAACAGCTCGCCACAACATCAGGATGTCTCTCCCAACATTTGCACAGAGCAGTTCATTTTTCCGAGCTGTTATTAACACTCCAGCGGAATGCTCTAAGAAAGAGACAGGCCTGGTCTTCTCCAAGCCATTAGAGCACCTGAATAATTTACTACTCCCAGAAAAAGGGCCCTTCCCCAGCACAATTTCCTCCCACACCTTCAGATTTCCTCTAAAGAGCTCCTGTCGCGGACAGGAAGGAATGGAGCGGCCTTTGAAAGGAAGGCTCAGGCTGGTTCTTATTGGCATCTAAAGTTATTATCTGGGGGCCAGAATCCAATTTGGAGATCAAATAAATTCACAGCAAAGTTACGGTTCAATTTGTGAATTTAAGCCTGCTGGAGAGAGAAGCAAGAGAGCAAGTTGGCGAGAAAGCCCAGGGCGGCTCTAACGAACGGACGCAGCTGAACACTCTTGCACCAAGTGTTGATGGCTCTTTGGGAAAAGCCAGAAATGAACACGCAGCCTGGATGATGTTGTGAGACCAGTCGGTGGGAAAGCGAGTTCGATTTATAAACATTCAGCTGGCATCTGTGCCAGCCTTGGACCCATTTGCCCTCAGAGCTATCCTTCCCCCACTCTGCTCTGTGTCACATGGACTACATTTCCCAGACTCCCTTGCTGTCTCCAGGTTGGGTTAGCCAATGAGAGCCCCTGGAGGAGATCAGAGGACGGGAGGAAGGGAAAAGTCAGGGCATTTCTCCCTTCCTCTCTGCTTCAAGTGGCTTCTCTGGAAGGAGTTGCATCTCCTCCACAACTTCAGCACGGGCTAGGTAGGCCTGCCCTGGCTCCAGCTCCCACCACAGGCTCTCGGCTCCTGGACTCTATTGACACCCACTCTGTCCCTCTAGTTGTAGCGATGGCAGCAGCAGCTTCCTGTAGGGTTAATCTGATTCCCTCACCACCACCTGTTTAACCAATACCTGAATTTAATTCTCTTTTAAATACTCAGAATAATTTCTATTTTTCTTTTTTTTTATTTTTTTTAACGTTTTATTTATTTTTGAGAGAGAGACAGAGTGTGAGCGGGGGGGGGGGGGAGGGGCAGAGAGAGAGGGAGACACAGAATCTGAAGCAGGCTCCAGGATCTGAGCTGTCAGCACAGAGCCCGATACAGGGCTCGAACTCACGAATCATGAGATCATGACCTGAGCTGAACTCGGACGCCCAACCGACGGAGCCACCCAGGCGCCCCTAATTTCTATTTTTCTATTAGGACCATAACTGATAAAACCACTGATACTAATACAATAATATAAGATTTAGGAATGCAATTTTGCACAGAAAACAAAGAATACCTGTGCCAATAATTTAACTCTACAGGTATACACAGAGCTGAAAAACAAGACCTCCCAAGGTCAAGTATTCTCTTTCTCTCTCTCTCTTGCTCTCTCTCTCCCTTACACACACACACACACACACACACACACACACACACACACACACTTTCCAACCAAAGTTTTCCCTTCTTTGGAGTAATACAGTGAAAATAAAAAGAATGGATTTTTGAATCAAGCCAACTTGGGTTTGAACCCTCAGCTCTGCATTCACTAGCTAAAGGACCTTAAACAGGTCGTTTAAGCCTCCTGAGCCTGTTTTCTCATCTGTAAGAGGGGGAAAATAATATCTGTGTTTTATAAAGTTGTTTTAAAAATTTAGAGAGCACAGTTCCTGACGTGGAGTTAATTGTTAGGCAAATGTTGGTTCTTTTGACCTGAAAAAAGTTTACAGTCATAACAAACACATTCTGGGGGTAGCAAGCTACCTCTGACACTCTTTCTAACACTTCTGGTCCTCTGAGGACCTTCAAGAAACATGAACGGGTGCCCTCAGCCCCTTGGAAAAGCCACGGTGCCTCCTGAAAAAATTCTGGAGATAAGCCTAGAGATAGGCTTATCTCTAACTCTAAATAACTCTAAATAACTCTAAAAGTTATTTCTTTTAACAGGTAAGTAGCAAGTTCTGCCAAATCATAAAACTTTCGACACGTAAAACCTGCCCAGTGTGGTCAGCTAAGATGCTTCTGCAAATGCCGTCCCCTTAGAGCTGGGGAGAGATCGCCACTGTTTGACAGGTTTGGAAGCTGCCCCGTGGGACCTTACTGCTCAGAATTCTTTAGTCTCTGGTTGTTGTGACAGAACTGAAAAGCCAGCCCTGACCTTCTCTTACGATGTTTAAAATAAACCAAGGAAGGAAAGCCCCCGAGTGCGAATGTTGATTGGGTCTTGATTTTCTTCCAAATAAACCCCGCTTAAAACTTTCTACTGCCCATCAGATAAGGGATTATACCGCTGCTTCTGTATCTCTTTTACAGGAGCTTCCTACATAAACACTCTGATAGCTGGATCCTCAGGATGCAACTCTGATTCTGATATCTTGACGGATTCCTGGACAGGGTCAGAGATAACAATTCTACACATTCTCTACCTCCAGATGGTCATAGGAAGGTAGCCTGGGAGGGCTGGTATAACTCAGGAGACTTGAAACAGAGAGAGAGAAAGAGAGAGAGAGAGAGATTGGTTCTTACTGGTTCTATTTTTCTGGAGAACTCTAATACAAAGCCCCCGTCTGTTGGCCTCCAAAGACTGGGCTCTTGTATTCTGCCACTCTTTGAAGTGCCTCTAATTTCCACACTACAGATATGGTCTTTAGTTTATCAACTGGTACTTCTTCATAAACCTCCAGCTTGCCGGGGGAAAATGCACAAGGGAACACAGATCTTGTTCTTCCATATCCATCCTTCCCTTCTTCCTTTAGTAAGAGAGTCCTTCAACCTTAACTAGGCACACAGCCACCGACACTAAAGACTATCCTTCCCTTACAGCTAGCTGTGGCCATGAGAAGTCGGAGCTAATGAGATGTGAGCAGAAGTGGTGTGTGCGACTTTAGAGCAGTTCCTTTAAAGGGAAGCGGCATGCCCCCACCTCCCCTTTCCTCCTTACCACTGGAATGTAGATGTAATGGCAGGAACCGGAGCAGCCATTTTAAGCCATGTAATGATAACCGTGAATTTGAGGATAGCAGAGCAAACAAAATTTTTAAATGCCTGCTTAGGACTCTACTACTGGGAAACAATCACATCAATTCTGACTGTATTCCCAGACTTTCCCTGAATAAAGAAATAAACATTTATCTCATTTTTACATCTCTTTTTCACAGCAGCCGAAGCTGCATCTTAACTAATATAAAGAGTCCAAGTAGGAATTGGCCTCTGCCAATTGCTTCTATGTCCACTTTTCAAAGTCAAACACAACCACCCACTACCTTTTTAATCTGTTAATCATAAAAATAAATGACTCATGGTTGGTGGCTCAGAAATCAGAACAATGTCTTAATGCCAAGATTTTTTTTAAGTTTATTTATCTTGTGGTGAGAAGAGGCAGAGAGAAAGGGAGGGAGAGAGAATCCCAAGCAGGCTCCGCACTGCCAGTGCAGAGCCTGACACAAAGCTCGAATTCACAAACTGCACGAGCATGACCTGACCCGAAACCAAGAGTCGGATGCTCAACCAACTGAGCCACCAAGGCGCCCCAATGCCGGGATTTTTTTCACAACCAAACTCATACATCTCCCCTAACGGTTGATTAATTGCATTCATGGTCTCAGTTAATGACTTCCCAGTATCCCTCAAGAGGTGGTCTGCTTTCCCAGCCCTTAAATCTAGGCTGGCTTTGTCTTGGCCATTAGCACATAGCAGAAGTGATAGCATGCCAATTCCAAGCCAATGCTTCAAAGGACTTTGGGTTCTTCTGTGCTGTCAGCCTGAGAACAAGGCTGGAATAGAGGGTCAGACATTAGGTAAAGCAGATATTCATTCCACCCAAGACATTCCTCTTCATCTCCCCTCCAGCCAATCACAAGTATTTTAAAAATCTGGAAGCAGACCAAGCAAGCATTTAATAGTGACTGGCTTTGTGCAGTTTAAGGGGATTGAGGGTGGGGTGTCACTTTTTATTCTATTTCTTTGTGATTTGGATCTATTTATTTTAAAAATGGGTATTATCTTTGTAATTGAAAAAAATAATCACTGGTAAAACTTTTAAGCATCAATGGTCACAATGAGCTGATGGCAATGGACTTCTAAGGCTTTTTCACCATCGTTTTTGTTTTTTATCACAAGCCAGCTTTGTTTTTAATTATTATTTTCAGAGTCAACTGCTAGTCCATCTAGCCTGTCCAAATTAAGAAAAGGATCCCCTTTTCTGACTCCATCCAGGTGGTAAGCAGTGTATGGGCTGGACTTCAACCCCCATTCACAACCTCTCATTTTGAATAGTAGGCATCCTGCAAAACCATACCCACTAACTCTGGTTAGCAGTGATGCATTGCTGCCTTTGGGGATTTGGATGAAGTAGGGAATTTGAAATAGAGAGTAGAAGAAAAATTCTTATTCATTTTTCATTGCTCATGAACCTACTGAGAAGACAAATGTCTGCATACGAATCCATGTTGGTATTTTGCTCCAAACCCAAGAGAATAAAAGGCATATGGACTTCTGAGAGGGTGAAGCAAGGTGATTCCTTCCTCCACCAAGCTCCCTGACTGGCATCTCTTTGCCATACTAGCCACTGCTTTCTCACTTAGTTCACTTAGACCAGAAAGAATCTTGAATTTGGTGGAGGAGGGGGCGTGGAGCCCTTCTGCCTCTGATTCTCCCAAATCTCAACTATGAAGAGGGAAACTATCACAGCCTGATTTTGACACCCTCAACTGCCTGGCTAGACTGTAGCAGTGAAACATGAGAGGTTTGGGGGTAAGGCCCGTACCAACTATAGGTGTCAGACCTGGGAGGCATGAGCTGGTTCCAAAGTCAGGGAAAGTTGATGGCAATGAGGGCTAAAGACTGTCCAGGGAAGGAAATTCAGAATATGGTCACCAATCTAGTGGAATGAACAGACCCCTAAGAGGCAAGGCTTCCAGACATACCCTCCACTGTCCCTGAATCATTAAAATGCCCTGGCACCACACAGCAGAGAAAAAAAGATATAAGCTATTAAGTTCCGTTTCTTTCTGAAACAGCAGCAAGAGAATTTCCTGTCAGTGACCTACATTGTGACTGCAGCCATGGCTGAATCTGCAGAACCTGACTCCCAGCTCAGGTAAATGCAAGACATCAGAATCCTCTGATGTAACAGTGCTTGTTCCAAGTGAGTTGAAAGGGGGCTGGTCTGCTAGCCTTGAACCTGATGCTTTGGACTCCAGATTCACTTAGAGTCACCTGACCAGAGCATGCTTTGTGCCTCCACTGTGACCACACAAAGGTCACATATAGCCCAAGAAGGCTTTACAATAGCATAGTAGCTTTCCGGGAATCTCCATTTTTTTTTTAATCTGTGTTTACAAAAACAGTCAAGGGTGATCGTTTGCTTCTTTCTCAAATGAATTCACAACTGGGTTCCGATAAACAAGTGTAATCTCCTTACACAATTAAGCTTTTGTTTATAGACCATAAACTCAGAGGATAAAAGAAATCTGAAAAAAGACTGCTAATAGCTCAAATCAAGCAAACATTTAAATGCAGGCAAACAGTAATACTACTACTACTAATAAAATCTTATAGAATATCTAACCTTATCCAGGCACTGTTCCAAGCCCTTTATTTGTATTTATTCATTTAGTTTTTATAACATTTAACCTCTGAGATAGGGACATGTATTATCCCCATTCTACAGATGAGGAAGGTGAGGCACAGGCTGTTAAGTGATATGTCCACTTCTAATAAATACAGCAGATAGGATTTAAACCTGGATGTACTGAATCCTGTAAGTCAGTGGGAAAATATGGCCCCCTGACACAGAAGATTCAAGAGTTCAGATAGGATCAAATAGTTTCTAACACCACTTTCCTTGCTGATATTCCCTGTGGGTACAAGTCATAAGGAGCCATATCCCTGTTTCACACAAGCATTTGTTCTTGGATTTTCTTTTTTTTTATTTTTGTAATGTTTATTTACTTTGAAAGAGAGAGACAGAGACAGAGCATGAGCGGGGAAGGGGCAGAGAGAGAGGGAGACGCAGAATCTGAAGCAGGCTCCAGGCTCTGAGCTGTCAACACAGAGCCCAACGTGGGGCTCAAACTCACCAACCATGAGATCATGATCTGAGCCAAAGACAGATGCTCAACCAACTGAGCCCCCCAGACACCCCTGTTCCTGGATCTTAAGGACGGCCATCCTACTTTTCAGACTCCTTCAAAAGCAAAACCTGAGATGGGGACTTGGATGCAGAGTTTATTTGGGTGGTGACCGCAGGAAGAAGGATGAGGGAGTAAGGGTGATATGATGAAGAAAGAAAAGCCATTAAAGGTGTGCTAGGGAACTGGTTATCTCTGTGTGTAAGTAGGGTTCAATTTTGCTGGGGAGCCTCCAAGGAACTATGTAGAATGCAGAATTGATCCATTGGCTCTTGTCTCCCACTGACTGAAGACTACTCCTGGGAATATTAATGCCCCAGCCCCACCAGCCCGTGCATGGGTTTAGTGGCCTTCTACACTATGGAAAAGAGCTTTGAAGCACAAAAGCATAGAGATCATGCAGTTATGTGCTTGGGGTGTGGAGCTGTCCGTCACTGAGGTGCTGAAATCAGGTACACAGAGTAGAGTGGGTGTAGCGTTGAGCACCAAACTCCTCTCCTACAGTGACTGGTGGGCTACATGTCTTGCCGCCATTGATCCAGAACTGAAAGTTGCCCTCCTCTCTAGGTTCCCTTCTGAACAAAATGAGTTTTTAGGTATGGACATGTGACCCAAGCTTAGTAATCAGAGGCCTTCCTTGGGTTTTTCTTCCATGTGATGAAGACAAGAACAATTCACTAGAACTCAAACCCTCAGTGAGTCAATCCAGCAGCAATACCTGTGTGGCTCCTCCAGACCTCTAATAAATTATACAAAGAAGTGGTGTTTTTTCCAACTATCACACCTGGGATCCACTTCCACATACCTGGGTAACTATAAATAAGCCTTACTGGCTTCCCTGTATCTAGTCTGTCCCATTTTTCAACCTACCACTAAAGGCTGTTTTCTGGAGAGATAATCTGATCAGCCATGTTGTTTGGAAATCCCCCAAATACATCCCCACTGCCTTAGGTGACATAGCCTGACTTACATTGTCCTTCCTTCTTCCTTCCTGATCTGACCTCTGTCCTCTCTTATCTCCAACTTCATTTCCTCACATCTCTCCATATGTACTTTATCCTTTTACCTGTAAACCACTTGAAATCCCAGCATTTCCCTTATATTTCTGTCTTTACACTTGCTGTTCCTTATGCCTGAAATATTTTGACCTTTCCATGTACGTCCTTCAAGATCCAACCCAAGAATTATCCCATTTGGAAACCGCTGGCTTTGGCTTCTCAGAACACGCCCACAAACATCTTTCCCCATCCCTAGCCTATCAGTCAACCAGAGTCTTCCGTCCTTCTGAACAAAATGGAATCTAGGAATGGACAAGTTACCCAACATTCACAATCCGAGGTCTTCCTTGGGATTTTCTGTTAAAACTAGTGAGGAAGACAACCTCTTTTTCTGAGTTACAATGTTAGAGAGATGTGACTCTACAGCTGTCTGAAGCGATGCTTCTAACCACATGGGAACACTGAGCCTGTATTCTGAAACTAGGTCAATACACTGGGGCTATTAGTCTGGACACTTGGTTTCAAGTGACAGAAACCCAATTCAAACATATTTAAGCAAGTAAAAAGGAAGTTTATGGGCTCACATTATTGGAGAATCTAGGAGTATATATTCAACTCAGCTCAGGCGTGGTGGAATTCAGGAGCTTAACCAATAATCTCTCTCTCTCTCTCTCTCTCTGTCTCTCTCTGTCTCTCTCTCTCTCTCTCTCTCACACACACACACACACACACACACACACACCCCTCCTACCAACTGCTTGGCCATTTCTTGCCTCTGCTTGACTTCACTCTACATGATATGGCCACCTCCACCCCACACACTCATTCTACTAGCTTAGCAACAATGAAAAGCATACTTCCTCTCTCTTTTGTCATCATTTTAGCAATCCTAGAGAAGACTCTGATTGGCCCATCTTGGTCATGTGCCCACCTCTATAGCTTGGGGTTCAGGAAGAATGGGTCACCATGATTCATAACCCTCAGGACCATAGGGCAGGAGTTGGAAGACTATGGCCCAGGGGTCAAATCTGGTCTGCCTCCTGCTTTTTTAAACATAGGTTTGTTGGAATACACTCATTCATTTGCATATTGTCTACAGTTGCTTTCATGCTATGATAACAGAGGTCAGTAGTTATGAAAAGAACTGTGTGGCCTTCAAAACCTAAAATAACTACTCTCTGGTCCTTCAGAGAAAATGTTTGCTGACCCCTGTCATAGATAATGGGAGGCTTGAGTTCCCCTTCTTGCTTAAAGCAAACTCCAGCCCTTCTTACTGGCTGTGTAACCTTAGGCATATCACAGCCTCTGAGCTGAGGGTCCCTTACCAATATGTTGGAAACAGCAATACCTTCTCCACAGGATGGAGAGGTAGATGGATGGCTGGATGTGTGCATGCATGCAAGCAAAGGACCTCCTACTAAAACTTATTTGTCCAACAGTGCATTCCTTTGGAGTTAGGTTTAATTGGGGAAATGGTTAATCTGGAACGAGCGGAATGGGAGACATGCCAGGAAAATGCTCCTCTACAAAAAATAAAGAGCTTAATACAGGGTCACGACACAGTAAGCACTCAATACATGGTAGACAAGAAAAGAAAAAAGTTAATGGAAATCCAAAGAAAGCAAAGCTGCCCCACTGAATGAAAACAAAATAAATAACTTTGTAAAGGTACAGACTGACTTTCAGCATTTTGTCCTGCCTCCTCCCTGCTGAGATCCTGAAGCAATTATGTCTCAATCAGAAGAATGCAATTTTTCCCCATTGTGAAGACAGGAAAGGAAGGTCTTGCTTTGATGTTCAAACGCCTCATGATTTTTGGGTACAGCTGCAGGTAGCTACTAACCCGGAATGCAGTGGGTTGCTTATTGTGATGAGGGAAGGAGGTTTGTTCAAAGCTACTGGGGAAACAGAGCGTTTTCATTTTAATCAGAAGTGCTTCCAGAATAACTCTTCCTTAATTGCTCACAGAAGGTAGCACATCCACTTTTAATGGAACATTCTGAAGACTGAACAAGAGACAAAACTTTAAATGCCACATCTGCTTCCTATCAAGAGCCTCTTACTCTTTCTGGGACTCAGTTGCCTCGCTTGTAAAATGGGAAGGCAACTCTTCACTTCTGTGACGATCTCTCCCACAGGCAGAGACCGAATTGTGTCTCTCATTAATACTCCCCCACTTGAAAGAAACACAATGTTTTCTGAGACCTAAACAATCCCAGAAGCACATTTACCCCTGACTTACCATGGACTAGGTTCTCTGCTAGGTGTACATTGCTCAGCAAAATCCACATGTCCACCTGAGAAAGCAGGTGCTGTAACCATTCCCTTTTTCAGATGCAGAAACTAAGGCTTAGAGACCTGTTCTGCCTTGCCCAAGGCCATCCACCAAGTCAGTGGTAGATCCAAGATTGGAACTTGGGTCTATCTGACTTGAAGTCTCTCATTCCTAACCATTTTATACTAGAGGAAACTGAGGCACCAAAAGGCTAGGTGAAGCAACTTACAGTCAGATGACTCCATGGGAAAAACATTTTTTGGTACCATACTCCCAATTTCTCTGTAAGGGTGTGATTATTTCAAAAAAAAGTTTTCTATTTAGGTAACAAAGAACATTTATCTACTGTGTAAGATGTGAGTGCTAAGAACAGTGCCTGACATACAGTAAATTCTAAGACTAGCTGTTCTCCTTATCAGTATCTTCTTCCTCCTCTGAACCTGAGTAGAGAGACCATGAGGCACCGGCAGGTAAAAGTCAATTAATCTGGCCATCCAGGCACCAGCCCAGCAGCAACATTATCTATTAACAAATTGATCTTGCCCCAATATACCAAATACTTAGCAGCCACTCCTACAGAAGCAGCAAAACATTTGTTTCCTTTAGAGCATTTTACTGGCAAACAAGTCACACGATCCATCAGCAAATTCTGTCGGCTCAGCCGCCAGCACATATCCAGAACCCAAAGGCTTCTCATCCCTCCGTGGCTAACACCCTGGATCCCGTCCCCGCCACCTAACTGATCCCCCTGACTTTACCCTGATATGCCTCGCAGTCTACTCTCAACACAGAAGGTGGTATAAATCCTGCTTTTAAAAGGAAAAAGAAAATCAGATCCCATTATTCCTCGGGTCAAAATTTTCCGGAGATGCCCTACTTCGGCTCAGACAGGAAGTCACTGACTTTGCTGTGGTCTGCAAGGCCCTACGCAGTCCGCCCCCAGGATCTCACCAGCTTCACTTCCTCCCGTCCTTCCTCCTGTTCACTTTACCCCAGCCACGCTATTCCCAGAGCACGCCAGGGAGGCTCCTACCTCAGGGCCTCTATACTGACTGTTCCCTCTGTCTGAAATGCCATTCCCCTTAATCCACACAGCCAACTCCCTCCCCTTCTTCAGGTCTTTGCTCAAAAGTCACCTTCTAGGCATCTGACCCCCACCCCCACCCCCAGCTTAATACCACACCTTTGTCCCTTTCGCCCATGTCATTTTTCCCTGACCATCTTCACCTTCTAAAATCTCTGTATGATTTACACATTTTATTGGTTGCACTGTTTACAATTATCATAACATTAGCTCTTTGAGGGCAGAAGTATTGGCTGCTTATTTTCACCAAATATCCCAGCACCGAACACAATGCCTGAAATATGGCAAAAGTAATCACTATACATGTGTGAAGAATGAATGAATGAATGAATGAATGAATGAATGAGTGCCTTTGGATGAGGCAGAGGAAAGAAAGAACAAATGTGCATGAAAGCCACCGCAGGTCAGGGGTGCCGTCCAAGGACAGAGCTTCATGTTCTCTCTCGGGTCCCTCATCAGCCCGCCAACCCGCCCACCCACTGGGACCTTGTGGTTATGGACACAAACACAGGAAGCGACTGGTGTTTCAAATGAAGGTTCCAGTCTGGTTGTTCCTCAAAAAGAATTGCCATATGATCCAGTGACCCACTAATTCCACTTCTCACTGTATACCCAAAAAAATTGGAAGCAGGAACTCAAATATTTGCACGCCCATGTTAATGGCAGAGCTATGCACAACAGCCAAATGGTGGAAACAACCTGAGTCCATTGACGGATGGATGGATGGACAATGCGTGCTTCACACACACAATGGAATGTTATCTCAGCCTTTCAAGAGGAATAAAATTCTTTTTTAAATTGTTTTTATTTTTTACATTTCAGAGAGAGAGAGAGAACAAGTGGGGAAGAGGGGCAGAGAAGAAGAGAGAGAGAGAGAGAGAGAGAGAGAAAGAGAATCTTAAGCAGGCTCCATGCTGAGCACAGAACCCAACAGAGGTCCCAAGCCCATGACCCTGGGATCGTGACTTGAGCCAAAATCAAGAGTCTAATGTTTAATTGACTGAGCCTCGCAGGCGACCCTGAAGAGGAATTAAATTCTAATATATGCTACCATGTGGGTGAACCTCAAAAACGTTATGCTGGGGCGCCTGGGTGGCGCAGTCGGTTAAGCGTCCGACTTCAGCCAGGTCACGATCTCGCGGTCCGTGAGTTCGAGCCCCACGTCGGGCTCTGGGCTGATGGCTCAGAGCCTGGAGCCTGTTTCTGATTCTGTGTCTCCCTCTCTCTCTGCCCCTCCCCTGTTCATGCTCTGTCTCTCTCTGTCCCAAAAATAAATAAACGTTGAAAAAAAAATTAAAAAAAAAAAACAAAACCAAAAAAACGTTATGCTAAGTAAAATAAGCCAGACACAAAAGGACAAACATCGTATGATTCCACTTAATTGAAGTACCTGGAATAGTCACGTTCATAGAAGCAGAGAGTGGAACAGTGGCTCCCAGAAGCTGGGGGAAGAGGAGAATGAGGAGTTATGGTTTGTTTGGGAGAGAGTTTCTGTTTGGGATGACGAGAAAGTTCTGGAATTGCATAGTGGTGATGGTTGCACAACATTGTGAAGATACTTAATGCCACTCAATTGTACACTTAAAAGTGTTTAGAATGGGGGGCTCCTGGGGGGGCTCAGCGGGTTGAGTGTCCCACTTCAGGTCAGGTCATGATGTCGCGGTCTGTGAGTTTAACCCCATGACAGACTCTCTACTGTCAGCACAGAGCCCACTTCGGATCATCTGTCTCCCTCTCTCTCTGCCCCTCCCCTGCTCGTTCTCGTTCTCGCTCACTCACTCTCAAAAATAAATACACATTAAAAATTTTTTTAATTTAAAAAATGTTTAAAATGGTAAATTTTGGGGGTGCCTGGGAGGCTCAGTCGGTTAAGCATCCAACTTCAGCTCAGGTCATGATCTCACAGTTCGTGGGTTCGAGCCCCATGTCGGGCTCTGTGCTGACCGCTCAGAGCCTGGAGCCTGCTTCAGATTCTGTCTCTCTCTCTCTCTCTCTGCCCCTCCCCTGCTCACTCTCTGTCTCTCAAAATAAATAAACATTTAAGAAAAATTTTTTTAAATTTTAATGGTAAATTTTTATGTTACGAATATTTTACTACAATGAAGAAATGAAGGTTCATGTGCCCGATTGCCTGTAGTCAGCGTCTCTGGTATTAAGGGAAAGGTGGTTCTACAGCACTAACATGCAGAAATACCAAGATATGATGAAGTTTTTTTTAAAAAAATTCAAGCGGTATTTATACTATGAACCCATTTGTATTTGTTTTTAATTTTAATGTTTATTTTTGAGAGAGAGAGAGAGAGACATAGCATGAGAGGGGGAAAGGCAGAGAGAGAGGGAGACACAGAATCTGAAGCAGGATCCAAGCTCTGAGCTATCAGCACAGAGCCCGTCGCGGGGCTCGAACTCACAAACCTCGAGATCGTGACCTGAGCTGAGGTCAGACGCTTAACCCACTGAGCCACCCAGGTGCCTTGAACTCATTTGTATTTTTAAAAATTAAAGATGAACATATATTCTTTAAGCCATTCAGTATATTTATGGAATGCTTTTAATATTTATTCGAGAGAGAGAGAGTGCCTTCAGATGTTAAGCCTTCTGTGTGCCAGGCACGGTAGTAGGCACTAACATACAGCACTAAGAAACCGTCAAAACTCCCAGCTCCCATGTAGTTGGCATTCTTGTCAACAGTGTTACCTCTGGGGGTGAGAAAAGAGAGGTCTTTTTCCCCCCTTTTTGCCTTTCTGTACATTTGAATTCTTGTACCATGAACATATGGTATTTAATTTAAAGGCTCTAATTAAAAGGCTCTAATTTAAAGGCTATTTTTAAAGGCTCTAATTTAAAGGCTATTTTTTTGTAAAAAGACATACAAAAGGGGTGGGAATCTACCCCCAAAACCAAGAGCACACTGTATACACTCTATGTCAGCCAACTTGACAATAAATTATATTTTAAATAAATAAATAAATAAATAAATAAAATGTAAAAAAAAAAAAAGACGTATAAAGGGGGATGAGAAGACTCCACTTTTGGACCCCCCAAATCATTCCTCACTGTGCAAATATTTCTCCTGGGCTTCCTCTTACCCAGTCTGATAAGAAAATCTTAGTTCAACAAAGAAGAGATTTCTAGAAAATTCTAAACCTTCGTGAACTTTCATTCATGGAATGCAGACAAGGTTATCTGACCTTATGGAGCTTATAATCCAATGCAATATCCATCAAACAGCAGGTGTGCGGTTGCTAGAAGAACCTGTGTCCGTGAATGTAAATAAAGCACATGCTCTGAACACGGCCGTTCTGCACTCTTTATGACACATGGGGAAACTGAGGCCCCCAGAGAGGGTGGGGCCACCTCAGGTCACAGTGATTTTACCCCATCACTCCTGCAACCTGCTTCACCTTCTAACCAGTATTACCAAGAGTCAGAAAGCCTTACCGAGGCAGTGGATGGAGACAGTTTCTTTAATAATTTAAAATGAGGGGCGCCTGGGTGGCGCAGTCGGTTAAGCGTCCGACTTCAGCCAGGTCACGATCTCGCGGTCCGTGAGTTCGAGCCCCGCGTCGGGCTCTGGGCTGATGGCTCGGAGCCTGGAGCCTGTTTCCGATTCTGTGTCTCCCTCTCTCTCTGCCCCTCCCCCGTTCATGCTCTGTCTCTCTCTGTCCCAAAAATAAATAAACGTTGAAAAAAAAAATTTAAAAAAAAAAAAAAAAAAAAAAAAATAATTTAAAATGAAAAGTGCCACGGAGCGCCTGGGTGGCTCAGTCGGTTAAGTGGCTGACTTTAGCTCAGGTCATGATCTCGTGGTCCATGAGTTCGAGCCCCACGTCAAGCTCTGGGCAGACAGCTCAGAGCCTTGAGCCTGCTTAGAGTTCTGTGTCCCCCTCTTTCTCTGAACCTCCCCTACTTGCTCTCTCTCTCCCCCCCTCCAAAATAAATAAACATTAAAGAAAATTTTTTTAATTTTTTTTTAATGAAAAGTGCCAGGAGCACCAAATAGGAAATCTCATTACTCTCAGAGATGAGTGGACATGAACTTTCCCGACTCTAAAATGGAATAAAATGGAAGGTAGCCCTACCTGAGGGCCACCAAGAGAGCTGATATACTCCACATCAAAGAGCCACCCAAATAAACATCGCTGGTTTTAAATTTCTATGAGTGAACAACCAACCACCTTGAATTTTGAATCAGTAATTTCGTATTTGAGAATGTCAACTAAGAAAGCAACACTAAGGACAAGGAGGGGGAAAAACACTGGGCACATGATACGTATAGAGAAAAATGAAAACCTAAATGTCTGTGAACGGAGGAATGGGTTCGCGTGTCACACTCAGCAGAGCATTCTTCAGCCATAACAAGTTGTGTTTGCGATACATTTATATTATGGGAAATAGTTATGTCATCGGGTGAAGTAAAAAAAAAAAATAGCAAATAGAATTGCACCCATACACTGTAGTGAGTGCAGTTGTAATGGATTAAAAACTAAGCACATAAAAATACCAGCAGGAAACACACTAAACATTAACGGTGGTTGTCTCCATCTGTCTCCATCTGGATGTTCCAAATTGCCTACAACGATCATAGACCTATTCCTTTCAACATAAGAGAAGAGTGAATTTCTTTTTTAATATGTTGAATACTATCGTGAAGATGCATAGTCCGGGTTTCCCTCCCCTCACCAAATGAGTCTTGTATCCTGAAGACTGATAGCAATATCATCGCGATGATCAGGTACATTTAGGAAGCACTGGCAATTGAGTCAGGCTACTCCTCTAAGCACCTGACTTTTATTAACCCACTGAAACCTTTGCTCACTCACTCTGTTCCACCTGCACTACCCTCCTTGCTGTTCTTCAAACTCTTTGCTGCCTCAGGGCCTTTGCACTTACAGTTCCTCTTGCCTGGAATGCTCTGACCCAAGACGTACATCCACACGGCTCACTTTCTCCAGGTCTGCTCAAATGTCGCCTACCAGCTGGCACAGTATACACTCTTCCTCTCTAGCCCCGTTACTCTGGTTTTTCTACGCGGTACTTATTCCGCCTGTCATATAATGTAGTTTGCTTGCTGCCCGTCTGTCATCCCCTGCCCATTAGCACATCTGTGTGTTTTACTCACTGCTATCTCCAGCACTGAGAATAGCATACCCATCACATAGATGTACAGTAAAAAGTGAATAAAAACAGCAATCCTATGAGGTAGGAACCTTTATTATTCCCATTTTACAGATTACAAAACTGAGACACAAGTTCTAAGCTACTTGTTCAAGGTCATAGGGCCAGTAAGTGGCAGAGCTGTGGTCCAGATGCAGACAGTCTGGTGCCAGAACCTACATTCTTTTGTTTTTTAATTTGGGAGAGAGAGAAAGAGACAGCAGGGGAATGGGGCGGGGGGGGGGGGGGGAGAGAGAGAGAGAGAGAGAGAGAGAGAGAGAGAGAGAGAGAGAGAATCCCAAGCAGCCTCCATGCTTAGTGCAGAGCCCCACACGAGGCTCAATCCCAAGACCCTGGGATCACAACCTGAGCCAAAATCAAGAGTTGGACCCTCCACCGGCGGCCAGGCGCCCCGCCGCCCAGAACCTACATTCTTAACCACGAAATGGCTTGGGGTGGAGTTATGACACTTAAAGTATTGATGAAATGGAACAGATTTTGCAGAGATATCATCAGGAAAGACAGGCCAAGGGAAGCATAACTTCCATTCATTAAGCATAAAATTTGGGCCTTTGAGACAGAAAAAAACAAAACTGGTTTGTGCAAGGGCATTGCACACAGACTCCTTGATTCTTGGCATATTCTGGGCTCAGGAAGAATCAAGGCTCATCTCTGGCTAAACCTGCACTTCAGAGCACGCCGGGGCCTGAAACAATTAGCAGTTCCCCAAATTAGGGGATGTGTACCCTGCAGTATCAGCAAAGCACCCATTCACAAAGTGACGTCTGCATTTACCTTCAGGACCCACCTGCAAGCTGGGGACTGTGGCCAGCCGCCAGCAACAGGAGGACAGTGTGCCTTGTTCGCTGCTGAGTCCCAGGCCCCTCAAGGGGCATCTGGCAGGCAATCAGCCAACAACGAATATCAAAAGTGGAATGAATACTAGAGATGAGACAACAGGGGCTCAGAAAGGACGCCACTTTTCCAAAGTCACTCATCACTCACGGGCAGCCAGTTCCTTTGATTCCGGCTCCCCGGGGAGTGTTGTTTCTCCTGCAGGACAAGGGCAATTCAAACTGCCAGACAGACCTCACGGCACACTTGATGATTTTAAGGTGGAGAGGAAGGAAATTCCACAAACCTTTGGGGGCACCGCCCTGAGGGCCACGACGGGCACAGTTCAGATCTCCCGGCTGCCAGGACTGGGACTGGCTGACAGCCTCCAGCTACTACACCTTCCAGAGACCTCCCAAGACCCACTTTCCCGGGGCTGCTCCCACCCAATGACTGAGCACGGCATGACTGACACCACTGGCCACTCATAGTGGACACAGGATTCCTTGAAGGGCAGTCCTCACTCTGGGGCTCTCGATCAGCCTGACTGAGACCTTCCCACTCAGCCCTCCTTCCTGCCCCTTCCTTTCCACAGCTCTCAACCCCCCATCACACTCTGTTCCTGTTCCCCCTCCTCCTCATCCTTCACAGACACTCACCCCCATAATTCTCTCCTGACATCTGAACTGGCACAAACGGATTCTCAGATACAAACCCGATTCATCCAATAGGCTTTCAAAGGATTCTGGGTGATCGCAGAAGGGTGAACAGCGTCTCCCCACAAAGACGACTATGCCCTAATCCATGGAACCTATGGATATGTCACCTTATATGGTGAAAGGACTTTGGAGATGTGACTAAGTCAGGGATCTTGAGCAAGGGAAGAAAATCTACCTGGATTTTCTAGGTGAACCCAGTGTAATTACAAAGGCCCTTGTAAGAGGGAGGTGGGTCAGAGAGAGAGAGAGAGAGAGAGAGAGAGAGAGAGAGAGAAGTTACACTGCTGGCTTCAGAGATGGAGGAAGGGGCCGTGAGCGCCCTCTAGCGCCTGGCAGAGGCAAATGATGGATTCTTCCACGGAGCCTGTAGAAGAAAACTGCAGGCGTTTTTAATTTTCTTAATGTTTATTTATTTTTGAGAGAGAGAGAGAGAGCCAGGGAGGGGCAGAGAGAAAGTGAGACACGGCTCCAGGCTCTGAGCTGTCACCACAGAGCCCGATGCAGGGCTCGAACTCCCGAACCGCGAGATCATGACCTGAGCTGAAGTCAGACGCTTAATGGACTGAGCCACCCAGGCACCCCTGCTGGAGCAGCCTTTGTAAACGAATACAGTAATGAAGTAAAAGGGGGGGGGGGGAGTAGCTGGATCATCACATGGAGAAAATTTTACACTCAAGACACGCCAGCTTTATCCTAAAGACATCATATTTCAGGGACGCTGCTGAGGGAACAGCAAACAGAAATCCATCTCGGACATTCACACATGCCCTTGGCTGGGTGGAGGACACTGCTCAAATTGACTTGGTCTTGGGGGCGCCTGGGGGGCTCAGCCGGTTGAGCGTCTGACTTCGGCTCAGGTCATGACCTCCCGGTTCGTGGGTTCGAGCCCCGCGTCGGGCTCTGTGCTGACAGCTCGGGGCCTGGACCCTGCTTCGGATTCTGTGTCTCCCTCTCTCTCTGCCTCTCCCCTGCTCATGCTCTGTCTCTGTCTCAAAAATAAATAAAAACCTTTAAAAAAAAATTTTTTTTAATTGACTTGTTCTTGGGTGCTTTGAGGCAGTTGGGCCCCCAAAGAGACACATGTGCTCACACTGCCACTGTCAAGGTCGGAGGCCAGTCTGGATTTCAAACCCCAGCTCTGCCACCGTGTTTATCAGCTGTGAGACCTTGAGTGAGTCACCCAGCAGCCTGAGCCACCATTCCTTTCCCAGACTCCAGAATCACGGGGCTGGTCAGGCCTGCTTCTAGGGGTTCTCTAGACGTATGAGGTCATGGAGGGGCTAACAGAGCGACCGGCCCGAGGAGGGCTCAGGAAATGGTGACGATTCATGACAGGACTAACCAGCACTCCTCCAAGAAGAAAACAGGCTTCTGGAACCTGCATTTTTTTTTATTTTAATTCACCCATTGCACAAATATTTATGTGGACAGTCACCGAGGTGTTGTCCTAGAGCAGGGGACAGCAAACTTTTGGAAAGGGCCAGATGGTAACTATTTTAGGCTTTGCAGCACGTATGGTCTCTGTCACCATTCAAATCTGCCATCATAGAGAGAAAACAGCTATGCACATAAATGAATGAGCGTGGCTGTGTTCTAATAAAACTTTATTTACAGGGGCGCCTGGGTGGCTCAGTTGGTTGAGCGTCTGACTCTTGATTTCGTCTCAGGTCATGATCCCAGGGTCGTGGGATTGAGCCCGAGTCAGCCCCTCTCTCCCCCTCCCACACTCACTTGCTCTCTCAAAAAAAAAAAAAAACAAAAAATTTTATTTACAAAGTCAAGCCGCTGGTCCACAGGTCGTAGTCTGTTGACCTCCGTCCTAGATACTAAATATACATCAGAGAATAAGATAGACATGGTTCTTGCACTCATGAAATTTCCCATCTGCCTTCAATATTTTTCTTAAAAAAAAAAAAAAAAGCAGCTGGCTTCTTTTCCTTCTCTGTAAAACTTCGGTGGTGCAGCATAGAGCACAAGCTTTGGAACCAGGCCTCCAAGGCTCCAGTCCTGCCCCATCACCGGGCTAGCTGTGTGACTTTCAGCTAGTTACTTCACCTCTCTGTGCACTGGAGTTTCTTCATGGGTCAGAGGAGATGAGAATAGCACCTGCTCCCAGGATGCCGTGGGAACTCAGTGAGGCAGTTGTCGGCACCCACAGAGACAACCAATGGCTTTATTATTAAAAGCTGCTAATGATGATAGAGCACTGAGTACCCACCGGTGCCGTGAGAACCACCATCACACCTACTCTCTAAGGTTGGATAATTGCGCCCATTTCAAAGATGAGGAAACAAAGGCTCAGGGAGGTGACATGACTGGCGGAGCCACACTGCCAGTACGCCACCCGATTTTACCCCACTTGTGTCCGGCTCCGGAGGTGGGTGCCCTCGGTCACTATACTCAGGAGCCCCACGTGCTTAACTCACGTCCTCTTCTCTGATTTTTCAGGGAAGATAGTAACTATTCGTGTTTTGGATCCTTCCAACTCCAAAGCACCAAGTAAAATATAAATTTAATTTTGAAACCCTGCTGAGGTCCCCGGGGGTGCCGGCTCCCTGCACCTGTTGAAAAATTTCATGAGTCTGCTTGGGGAGGAGGAGGGAAGATTCATATCCTCCTCAGACCCTCCCTCCTCGCTCCCCCCAAGGCGTTTTGACCAGGCACAGAGCACGTGAGATCCAGCCCCTGACTTTGCCGAGAGTCTTGCCCGTCCCCAGCTTCACACCCTCCCCGCCAATTCGGGGACAGCAGGCTCTTTTTACTCCTCTCAGCTAGACTTCTCAGCTAAGCTTCTGAGAGAGCTGAGCTCCCAGCCCTCCCTCTCCTGCTCAAGCGTTCGTTCATCCCTTCAGCAGGCATTTGCTGAGCGCCTACTGTGTGCCTGACTTCATGCTGAGTGACGGGGACACGTAGTGCCCAAGACAGAGCCCGCCCGCTGTCCAGAGGGGAAGCCTGGCGTGAATGACGACATCAGTGGGGAAGCCTCAACAGGAAATGCCAGGTATGGGAGCAGAGCTTCAGTCCTGCTGGGAATGTACTTGACCCGACAGAACCGCATACTGAAAAATGGTTCAAGTGGTACATTTCATGTGCATTTTATCACAATTTTTTTTAAATGCCCTTCAGGGGTGCCTGGGTGGGTGGCTCAGTCGGTTGAGCGTCTGACTTTGGCTCAGGTCATGGTCTCGCTTCCGTGGGCTCGAGCCCCGCATCGGGCTCTGTGCTGACAGCTCAGAGCCTGGACCACGCTTTGGATTCTGTGTCTCCCTCTCTCTCCGCCACTCGTGCTCTCTCTCCTTCAACAATAGATACAATAAAAACATTTAAAAATGCCCTTCGGCAATTGGTGAACCTTTCTCCTTTCCATCTCCTTTCAAGGTGCGTCCCTGGACAGTGAACTATACGACTTTACCCGCTCTCATTCAGGAATTAAGTGTTCCAAATCTGTGAATTTGCCAGATACTTGAAGCTTATTCCCACAGTGGAAAGGAATCTAGCATGTGCTAGGAGCCTGCTGGGAGCCCCTGAGGAGAAGCTCTCACATTTAATACTCATGACCGCTCGGCCACGTAGGTATTTTTTCTTCCCATTTTATGGATGACACAACTGAGGCTCAAGAAGCCTGAGGACATCACTTGACAATCCCTAGCTAAGAAATGGTAAAGCACATGTGTCCGGTCACGGTGCCTGTGATTATTTCTCTATTCACACTGTCTTTACAACACCGAACTTTCAAAATAAAATTGTTTCTTTCTTAAACAGAACACATATTCCCCAGCGAATGTAAATTAGCCTCAGGACGCCAGCATTTCCCAAAGCACGTGTCATGCTTTAATTTCCAGAATGTTAATAGATACGACATGAGAGGAAAAAAAAATGCCACATGCACAAATGTTTGGGAAACACTGGTAATTGTACTTTCTTCCTGGCAGGACTTCTCAGAACCTTGATTAGGCAAGTTTGCGTTGTGAATCCATAAGAGGAATCCTAAACAATGCAGTTTCCAAGACCTGACCTCAGAACCCTTTTCGACACAGCACCTTGAAGTACATGTTGAGAAACTGGTCAGTCGTTCTCAAACTTCCGTGGGCATGAGAACCACGGGGATGCTTGTGAAAGGGCAGACTGCTCAGCCTCACGGCCGAGGGCTGTTCTGGAAAGTCAGACAATCTGGGGAGCGTCTGGAGTCTGAGCCGCATCTAACGCTGCTGGTCTGCACACAGTCCCGTGAGGGTCACTCACTAGAGGCCGGTGTTCCGCGTAGTTCTGGAGCCAGAGCAAGTGAAGACACAGGATTAAGAAGAAATCAGAAGGCTAGTTGAGGCAAGCCTCAAACATGAGTGAATGAGTGAATGAACGAAATGAGTTAGCTCTTAAAAAGGCGGGGGGCACCTGGGTGGCTCAGTCAGTTGAGCGTCCGACTCTTGACTTTGGCCCAGGTCACGATCTCATGGATCATGAGTTCGAGCCCCACTGGCAGTGCAAAGCCCACTCAGGATGCTCTCTCCCCCTTTCTCTCTGCCCCTCCCCCTGCTTGCTCTAGCTCTCTCTCTCTCAAAAATAAATAAGCATTTTTTTAAAATGAGTTAGCTGTCAATTGAACAAAGATCCAGGATGGTCCAGAAATTCCATGTTTTAACAAGCAAGAATTGATCAAAAGGAAAATATATCCATCAGCCAGAACTCTCAGCAACCGAGAGAAATCGAAACCATTTTCACATTTCAGAGCTCTTAGTACACTGATAAATAATGCAGAAAGGCCAAAAGAGAGGAACAGTAACTGTGGGATAGTTTGCATGTGGACGCTTAATAAAGTGGTGATTTCCAGCCATACATGTGACTGCATGTATAACCTAATGTAGAGAGCATCCGAAGTCTCCATTTGAATCCTTTCCTAAAAGCTAGGCCAGACCTGCCTCCCTTTGTTGCAAGCCCTGGTCTGTTGGACACACAGACGAGAACCTATCTGCCCACCAGTGCTAGAAGAGCAACTTACTAAGCTCCAGTCCGTTGTTACAATGAGCATCGTTCTCTTTAACTGTGTAGCAAATGCAAGTGGTTGTCCTTCCCAATATTGTCTTCCTTCCTCCTCTCTGCTAAAACTGCACTTTTGCCCAGGGGTCTGCTCACCTTAGTTATGGTTATCTTCTGTGGTATAAGAAACCACTCCACAACTTTGTGGGGTTTCTTTTCTCAAAGTTTATTTATTTTGAGAGAGAGAGAACAAGCATGAGCAGGGGAGGGACAGAGAAAGAGGGAGGGAGGGAGGGAGAGAGAGAGAGAGAGAGAGAGAGAGAGAGAGAGAGAGAGAGAATCCTAAGCAGGCTCTGTGCTGTGAGCATAGAGCTCGACGTGAGGCTCAAACTCACAAACCATGAGATCATGACCTGAGCCAAAATCAAGAGTTGGATGCCTAACCGACTAAGCCACCCAGGCACCCCAAACTTAGTGGTTTAAAATGACAGGGGCGCCTGGGTGGCGCAGTCGGTTAAGCGTCCGACTTCAGCCAGGTCACGATCTCGCGGTCCGTGAGTTCGAGCCCCGCGTCAGGCTCTGGGCTGATGGCTCAGAGCCTGGAGCCTGTTTCCGATTCTGTGTCTCCCTCTCTCTCTGCCCCTCCCCCGTTCATGCTCTGTCTCTCTCTGTCCCAAAAATAAATAAACGTTGAAAAAAAAAATTAAAAAAAATAAATAAATAAAATGACAACAACCGGGGCAACTGGGTGGCTCAGTCGGTTAAGGTCTGACTCTTGATTTCAGCTCAGGTCCTGATCTCATGGTTTATGGGATCATGCCCCGCATCGGGCTCCATGATGACAGCGTGGGGCCTGCTTGGGATTCTCTCTCTCCCTCTCCCTCCCTCTCTCTCTCTCTCTCTCTCTCTGCCCTTTTCCTTGCTTGCTCTCTTTCAAAATAAATACACTTTAAAAAATAAAACGATAACCACCATTTATTTTGCTCAGAAATCTGCAGCTTGAACAGATCTCAGTGAGGATAGCTCATCCTTGCTCCATACAATGTGGGGGGCCTGACCAGAGGTGGGGGACTCACTTTCAAGATGGCTCACTCACACGGCTGGCCAGAGGGTACTGGCTGTTGGGTAGAGCTCGGCCATGACTGTGGGCTGGGAGCCTTGGCTGCTCCAAAATGGAACTCTCCATAAGCTGTTCGGGCTTCTCACAGCATGGCAGCTGGGTTCCAAGAAAACAAGCTATGCTGGGTTTATATAATCTCGTCTCAGAAGCCACATGGTTTCATATCACCATGGTCACAAGCTTGCTCAGACTCAAGGGGAGAGGGCACAGACACTGCCACTTAATGGAAAGAGTACCAAGATCACATTAGAAGGGAGCGTGCAATCCACCACAAGGTTCCGGGGTGGCCCATTCCCGTGGCCCATCCCCCATGGTCATCTCCGTGGCCCGTTCCTGTGGTCATCCCCGTGGCCCATCCCCCGTGGTCATCCCCGTGGCCCATTCCTGTGGTCATCATTCTGGCTCCATCCCCTGTGACTGGCTGAGGCTTGTGATGTGGTTTTAGCCAGTGAATTGTGAGTTGCTGAGGTCTTCAGAAGAGGGTATGTTTGCTCTTAAAAAGAGACACACAGAAGGAAATGGAATTTCTTTCGTGACTGGGCATTAAACTGCACCTGAAAATGACATGCAGAATGAGGAGAGCATCTTGTGACCATTAGGGTTGCGGACGTTAAGGCGGCAGAGGAGAAATAAGAGATGTACGTTGGTCCTTGGTGATGTTATCAAGGCACTGAATTAATCCTGGAGTCACTGCGACCTGAGATAATAAATTTCCCTTGGTGCTTAAGCCAGTTGCATGAGATTTTTGTCACAATAAAAGCATCCTTGTTGATACAAACAGCTACCATTTATTGAGCTATTACTACGTGCCCACAGCACATAGTACCACAACTCTGCCACTGAGCCCAGCGCGGTACGTTTATCAGATTTAATCCTCACAGCAAACCCTCAAGGCAGGTACAGCTATTAGCCTCATCGTATAGAGAGAAAACTGAAAATCAGAGACCACACGAACACTGCTCAGGTTTCCGCCGCAAGGGGGAGAGCTGGGATTTGAACCTGGGGTGGAAGCCCGTGTAATTCATCACTCTCCTCTAAAGCTGCCTCAGGGACTATTGTCCACTGACTCTCTGCCCCCCCTCCCCCGCCCCCTCCATTCAGAACCCCACTCCTATTTGCAAGTTGATTCAGACAGCAGCTGTTGCAGCCATGAATCAGATCTACTAGAAGCAACTGCAATCTTCAAACAATTCTATGAAGATACTTAAGGGCCACACTATAAAATCCAAACCAGATGTGATTTACCACCGAGGATGGCGGTTCCAGCTGGAAAGATGGGGGTTGCCGAGGAGAGCTCTCTCTGCTTTGAAACACCCTACACCTGCCTCCTCAAAAGTGAGATTCCAATGTAGATTGAGTACTGCTTACAGAATTTTTTTTGGTTGTGATAACAATCTTAAAAACACAGATCGAGTGCTTTGCTCAAGTGTTTAAAGCACACCTTTCAGAAAAACAACAAATCTTCCTGGCAGTAAACAGAGCAGATCCATAAAGTGCTTGGATGATCTATACCCAGAGAATCTAGAAAAAGCCACAGAGATAAGAATATCATCTGACAAAAGCAAAGAAACCAGCAGACGTTTAATGAAACCATGTGCATTGGGGCGCCTGGGTGGCTCAGTCAGTTGAGCATCCGACTTCAGCTCAGGTCACGATCTCGCGGTCCATGAGTTCGAGCCCCGCGTCAGGCTCTGGGCTGATGGCTCAGAGCCTGGAGCCTGTTTCCGATTCTGTGTCTCCCTCTCTCTCTGCCCCTCCCCCGTTCATGCTCTGTCTCTCTCTGTCCCAAAAATAAATAAACGTTGAAAAAAAAATTAAAAAAAAAAAATGAGAGTCTATTGTTTCAGGTAAATAAAATGATCAAGGGCTTCAGGTACAGCTGAATCCAGGCACTCAAATGATATGATGAGGGCTCGGTCTCTTCCCAGGTCACGATTCTGTTTTTCTCTGTGTGGAATGAACGAAGGCAGCTGTGTCTTTACCACATCTCAAGCCACACAAGAGTCCACTTATCTTTCTTCTAACAATATAGCCACAGATCTCCACAATTCCCAGCACTTGTCTGAGATGAAGAGCCTGGCCTCCACATTCAACCGCATTTACTATCCCTCTCTGATCCCACAGGGTTACAGCATCCTATTCCAAGCCTCAGCTAGAGTCCTGGGATACACTCACCAGACTAAAGTAAGCGAGCAGTGATTTCACTGTGCAGCTTTGAATTTAACAGAGCCGAGAGATGCGGGCTGGCTGCAAGAGGCAAAAATTAAATGGTGACCTTTTCAAAATTTGCTTTCTCCGATGCAATGTTAGCCCGTGGCTGCAACCAGACATTTATCATGTCTGATTAGTAGATTTATAGTCAGACAATTCTAAACACACAGAAAACAGAAACATGCCCTCATGTAACTGTACCCAGCCCCCTTTCTTAACCAAGCTGCTTATATTTCATGGCTCAATGTGACCAGTCACTTGCCATGCCCCAGATACACAAATGTCCCATTAAGAATGACTGCATTTACACGGCTGCTACTTGTTTCCACATCAATGCTGAGGAGCTGGGGGGAGGGAAGGCACATCAGCGGAGAGAGCAGGAAACTGGCACAGAAAAGGGAAGGAAAAATCTAGAGTGTTAAGAGGGAGACATCAGAGACTGAAGGATTCCCGCTTGTCACGTTCATCGTTCTTCAGGCTCCTCTGAGAATTTCCAAAAGTGACGGAGATTTGCCAAGGGTATTAAATTTCGTGGCCACCATCCCCTGTCTCCGCAGAGCCTGCACAGCCTCAGATTTGTTGGACCGTTGATTCAATCAAAATTTGGTGAACTGAGCATCTACTGCTCTAAACTGGGATGCTATTCAATTCAAACAATATTTCTTGGGCATTGAGTTTCTCACGATTACTGTCCTGAGAGGAAATGAGAGAAGGGAGAAAAGGAAGAGACGGGGGCTGGGGGGGAGAAAGGGGGGAGAGGACAGGTAAGGGAAGGGAAGAGGAGGGACAGTTAACGAGCATCTGTGTGATGTGTCACGAGGCTGTGTCGTGCAGCGGTTAAGGTCACAGCCTTCAGCCAGAGCCCCATCTTGATCTTGAGCCCCGGCCCCACTGTTCCCCAGCTGTGTGACTCCTGATGGGTCACCAGACCTCTGTGAGCTTCCGCTGCCTTCTTTGTAAAATGGAGATAAACCTAAGCTCACGGTACAGGTGTCAGTGCAATGTGTGTGGACAGGTCGTGGATCCGGAGCTCCCCCTGGGGCCTCAGCCCTTCGGTGTTCCCCAGCGTCTGCATCTTTGCGGGGCTCTTTGCAGCAGCACAGAAATCTCTCTGGCCGTGTAAGCAGAGGGAGCAGCGCCAGGCGTTAGCCGCACCCCCACCCAGGAGGGAACCTTTACTTTACCCCTTGGCCCACTCTGGAGGTGGGCCTAAAGCGTCCCCTGTTTTTCCACCCTCCCTCCCTTTACCACTCACACTCTTGTAGCACCCAAATAAACCACTTGCACAGGAATCCTTGCCTCGGGATCAGCGTCTTAACAGAGAGGCTCAGAGAGGCTGAGGCAATTGCCCAGGGACACACAGCTATTAAATAAGGGCAGCTCTGAACTAGACCCGTCTCATTCCCTAAAGGCTGTGATCACTTGCCATCTCTCCCTAAAACTAATGACATGTCCGCGTTGAGGGAGGGTAGCACCGATCAGAGGTTCTCCTAAGTACCCACGTTAAACGGAACACACTGCCGACCTCGGCTATCTCCTCCTCCTCGTTCCACGGAGGACATGTTGCATTTCCTCTAACATCTCGAGTCTCCTCATCCCAACACAGGGCAAGGTGGTAATCCTCTGCAATCCCCATCTTAAGGTACTTGAATAGGTGATTAAGGGAGCACTTCCGGAGACCCATTCCCAAAAACAACGATCCCATGAGATGTTGGTATTAAAAAAAAAAAATAGTAACAGTTCCGGGAGTAAAACCAGTTGGGACAGTTCTGGACTTGCTAACCCCCTCTTGGGGCCTTACAACACCATGAAGACATTAAAGCATAAAAGGGTCTAAGAAATCCTGTGGAAACAACTCTGTTTAACCCAGTGCTTTCCAGGCTTTTTTTTTCCCCCACTATAAAACCCTTTTCAGGTTATCATTTATCAAGTTCCCTGTAAAACCAGGTTCTGTAGAACATTTTGACAAATACTAGATAAGGGGTCGATCAGAGGTAGAGGCCATCACCTTGCTTGTTATGTAGGATTTAATTAACCTGGGGGGTTATCTAATTAGCATGTGTGGATCTGGCCATGGGGATACGATGTGCATGGGTTTATGTAGCACACTTAAGGCCAATAGATCCATCCAGGAATATTATGATGCCACTGGCAGGTACTTACTATGTATATCGTGACATGCCGATAAGCCAAAGGATGTGGGAGAACCCAGTGGACCTCTGGAACGGACCATCAAAAACTCTGTCCCCAGGGGGCGCCTGGGTGGCTCAGTCGGTTAAGCGTCCGACTTCAGCCGGGTCACGATCTCGCGGTCCGTGAGTTCAAGCCCCGCGTCCGGCTCTGTGCTGACGGCTCGGAGCCTGGAACCTGCTTCGGATTCTGCGTCTCCCTCTCTCTCTGCCCCTCCCCCATTCATGCTCTGTCTCTCTCTGTCTCAAAAATAAATAAACGTTAAAAATTTAAAAAGCACAAGGCACGTGCTGGTCTGAGCAGAGCACTGGAGAACTGGAGTGAGCTTTAGAGACCCGCAAACACCCAGCAAAGACCCTCTCTCCGTGGCCTCGCCTGGAGGACCGAATGCGATTTGAAAAGAGAACACAGTGTTGTCTACGCGATGCCTGGGGCTCTGCAATGCTGGCCATCTCACGTACCACGTGCAGGGGGCACACATCCCACATCGGGGGAGACACTCCACAAATTCATCGTACGAGTCGCCAAGGAAACAGCGACAGACATGGATGTCACCCACTCAAACCGGCGACCCGGCACTGAACACGACCATCACCGCCAGCCCTGAGACTCCTGTCCTTTGGGCAGACGGCACTTCCTTCCTGCTGGACTCGGAACGTGGAGACCGTCTTTCAGACGGAAAATCAGGGAGCAGAGAAGTTCAAGCAGGGTGAGTCTGGGCGGGGGACGGAAGTCAAGAGAGATCTGGATAACTCGCTGAGGGTCACCTGGCTGAACGGAGATGTGGATGGACCCCACCCCAGGTTTTGAGACATTCATAAATTCTCAGCTTCGAGAAACATGTAGTCTCTAAGCTCAAAATCATCAGCAAAGATTTGTTGTCTCTCAACGAAAAACATGAGTCCTCATGAAAACAAAGATAACATGACTCACAATTGCTGTTTTAGGCGTTTGGGGTTTTTTTTTTTAAGTTTTATTCATTTTGAGAGAGAGAGAACGAGTGGAGGAAGGGCAGAGAGAAAGGGGGACAGAGGATCTGAAGCGGGCCCTCTGCCGACAGCCCAGAGACTGACGTGGGGCTCGAACTCGTGAACCGTGAGATCATGACCTGAGCCGAAGACGGACGCTTAACCACTGAGCCACCCAGGCGTCCCAACAATCACTGTTTTGAAAGATGATTCACGAAGATCAAGTGTTTAAATATAAGCTCCTTCGAATGGCCTAAAGGCCCACGCGATTCAGCCCTGTCCCTCTCGCAGACTTCGCCTCTCCCCTCCCCTAGTCCCCATGCTCCAGCCCCACTGGCCAACAGTTACAGGGGGCTGTCCTGTGGCTCCAGGGGTCTTAGCGGCGCCCCTGGCCTCTACCTGCTAGATGCCACCAGCACCAGCTCCCTCGATTACGACCATCAAAACCGTCTCCAGGCATGGCCCAATGTGCCCTGGAGGGGAAGGAGCCCCAATGACGCCCTCTGTTGTACCTTGTGTGTGTGTGTGTGTGTGTGTGTGTGTGTGTGTGGATATAAAAGCTGATCTCGAATGCCTCTAAGAGAGGCATTCTAAACATGTTCAGCCCTCCAAGGAGGGGGGGTTCTATCCCTTGGAGGACCCCTTGGGCTTTATTCACTGTGACAGATTTGGGGCACACAGGCTCGCGCCCAGGCTGGGGCGGGCTGGCTTTGCGTGTGTGAGAAAGGGGGAGGGATTGGATGGGGCGTTTCAAGAAAGAGTTGGAGGAGTCAGAGGCTGGACCCCTCACCCCAGTGGGAAGGGAAACTCAATGGCAGGTCGTTGCAAACAGAAGAACGGAAATGTCCGACGAGGACTTTTTCTTTGAGGTGTCAATACAGGTTTGTGTTTTGCAAGGCGGCCTCTGTGTCACAACGAAATCTCCAGCAAAGTCCACACTGCTCAGTAATGCTTTCGTGTGACGGGTTTCCCCCGGGGACCCTGAAGAGACACCAAGTTTTGTGTCTAAGCTGCCACAAAGTTAAAACAGAAACAACACAAGCAGAGGCAGAGGCCAGAGGACAAGGGGGCGGTGGTTATCGGAGTTGCCCTCTGAGCAGCGGTAGAAATTCTACAGACAGAGGCAGGTTGGGGGCAAGGCAGCTCCCACATCGCCCTGTTTCCTCCCCGGAATATCCCCCCACCCGCCACACCTGTCCACCCCACCAGTTTGTCAGGCCAGCCGGGTGCCTGCTTAGCCATCACTGCACCATGTCATAATAACCTGTCGCATGTCTGTCTCCCCTCCCCCGCTGCCAACTGAGAGAGAATGGTGACGAGGACTGTGTCTGTTCACCCCTGTAGCTCCCCTGCCTACCTGGCCCCGAGGGAGCCGTCGAAAACTGTTCAGCCCTGCACGCCCCACTGGCCAGAACAGCAGGAGATACGGAGAGGAAGCAGATGCTGTTGGTGTCCTAAAACCTCCTAGAACCCCAGAAGCTCTTTGCCAGGTGGGTACGCCATCCCCCGGCTGCCAAGGGCTTACAGCCGCACCCTTCTCCAAAGAATTGTGCTCCAAATGGGAGCTCGCCCAAGAGGCCACACCCTAAGCCACCCCTGGCAGCCTGCAGCCAACAGCTGGCTGATGTGGTGGTCCAGAAGGCTGGCCCCCTGTCTCAAGACGCACCAACTCTGGAGGGCAATTTATGCCCCAGAGCTCCCCGCACGGATCAGGCTGAAGAGCTCTCCTCCTGGGCTTTTTTCTTCCTGCTTTCCCTAGCTTTTCACACTCTCTTTCTTCTGAGAACTCTTCCCTCAAAAAAAAAAAAAAAAAATCACTTGAACGAGAATCCCCACCTTAGAGAATCCCAAAATGGGAATAAATCATTGTGGCATGAGAAAAGGAGAGGAAGTCTGGACAAAGCATCATGGTATCGCTCCCATTCTGCCCAGCACATACGGGCTCCTTAAAGATTTGTGAGATGACTGGATGGATGGACAGACAGGAGGATCCATTACCCTATGAGGGCAAAAAACCAGCACACTGGCTTCATACCTAAGGAAGCGGTAAACGATCATCAGAGAAACCGGGTCTGAATCTTTCTCCACCTCCTTCTAGCTGTGTGAACCTGGGCAAATTACAATACATCTCTGAGCCTCAGTTTGCTCATCTGTAACATGGTACCCATTTCATAGGGTTGTTGTAATAAGCCAGTGATTTAATGTATCTGTAAAGCTCTCAGCACAGTGCCTGGCACATAATAAGCCCTTGATAGACAGCATCTGGTATTATTACCATCAACTTTTTTCACCTTTAAACGTCTATTTATTTTTGAGAGAGAGTCAGAGCATGAGTAAAGGAGGCGCAGAGGGAGAGGGAGACAGAATCTGAAGCAGGCTCCAGGCTCTGAGCTGTCAGCACAGAGCCCGACACGGGGCTCAAACCCATGAACCGTATAGATCGTGACCTAGCCGAAGTTGGACACTTAACTGATTGAGCCACCCAGGCGCCCTGAATCCTTTTTTTTTTTTTTCCTAATGTTTATTTATATTTTGAGTGAGTGAGAGAGAGAGAGAGAACAAGCAGAGGAGGGGCAGAGAGAGAGAGAGAGAGAGAGAGAGAGAATCCGAAGCAGGCTCCAGGCTCTGAGCTGAGCTGTCAACATAGAGCCTGATGTGGGGCTCGAACTCACGAACCGAACTGCAAGATCATGACCTGAGCCAAAGTCAGACACTTAACTGACTGAGCCACCCAGACGCCCCCCCCCCATCATTTTTATTATTACTATCGACCCAACTGAGAGTCAAATACAAAGTGCCTTCCCCTATTGCATCACAAAATAGTCAAACAAGCTAACTCCGGTTTAAAAAAAAAAAAAAGCAATCATCAGTAGCTAATTGTTCAAAAGGGAGAGATTAAGCTCAAGGAAGCGAGCTTTTCCTTGTTGTGGTAAAATGAAACCCAACACAGAAAACCAGGTTGATTTCTTGGGGAAAGAAAGTAATAATCTCATCACCGGGAGATACCCTCTATGAGCTCGATGAGCCTGAGACCTCCAGGGAAGTGTTTATCAAGGAGAATTTTAACACCCTGGCCTTTTCATCTAGAGCCGATCGATAAGCATCTCCAGGTCCCTCTTAGGTTGTGATTAGTTGTTTTCATTATTTATGATTTGCTTCATAGTGATGGGGTAAAGTTTTCACGAAATCCCTAAGTGTCAGGAATTAACAGCATAGAAAATTCTGAAAGTACGAGCTATTGCACCAAGCCTTGACGGCAAGCAAAAATAAATGACACACTGTTTCTCTCTTCGACCCACCCCCACTGCTACACCAGGGTCCAAGCCACCATCAGGAGCCTCCTCCCTCGTCTCTCTGCTTCCTCCCTCACCCCACTGCTGTAGATACCCGTCACAGAAGCCTCAGGAATCCTAAACGTTAAGCTGTAAAGTCTGACGCTGTCACTCCTCTGCTCTAAAGCCTCCTGTGGCTCCCCATCTTAATCAGAGTTAACGGCCAAAGTCCTACAGTGGCCCCAAGGTCCTACCCAATCTGTCCCCCACCACCTCCCTGACTTTGCCTCTTATCACTCTCCCCCTTGCTTGCTCTACCTCCAACCAGACTGGTTTCTTTGCTTTTGCCTAAATATTCCAGGTATACTTCAAACCTCAGGGCCTTTGCACTTGCTGTTCCCTCTGCCTGGGATGCTCTTCCCCAGTTACTAACATGCCTCATCTTCCCACTCCTTTTTTTTGTTATTATTATTTTTAATGTTTATTTCTTTTTGAGAAAGCAGGAGACAGAGCACGAGCAGGGGAGGGGCAGAGAGAGAGGGAGACACAGAATCTGAAGCAGGCTCCAGGCTCTGAGCTGTCAGCACAGAGCCCGACGCGAGGCTCCGACTCATAAACTGTGAGATCGTGACCTGAGCCCAAGTGAGATGCTTAACTGACTGAGCCACCCAGGTACCCCGCATCTTCCCCCTTGTTCAAATCTCTGCTCAAACGACACCTTGTCAGTAAAGACTCCCCTGACTTCCCTAAATGGAAGACACACCCACCGCTCCTCCACACTCCCTATTTCTCTTTTCTCAGTTCAACTTCCCCCACCCCAGCACCTTCTTAATCCCCGCCCATTCAATATGAGTATCTGCCCCACCAAAAGGTCAGCACCATGTGAACAGGAATCTCTGTATTTTATTCCCTGTTATAACCCCAGCACCTAGAAGAGCGTCTGGCACAATAAATAAATAGTAGACTAAACATAATACGTACTCTAAATATAAATAGTATCAGTGTAATATTTAACATATATAAATGCATATATATTTAAGTTATAATGTATGCATTTATAATTATGCATCACAATTATAACATTATATATACATGATACACAATATGTTCATATCAGAACATGTCACATATATGTGTCTTAGTTTGGCCGGCTATAACAAAAATATCACAGACTGGGGAGCTTAATAAAATTTTATTTTTCACAGTTCTGGTGGCTGGGAAGTTCAGGATCATGGCAGATTCTATGTCTGGTAAGGACTCCCCTCCTGGCTCAGAGATGCCCATCTTCTCCCTGTGTCCTCAAATGGCAGAAGGGACACAGGAGCTCTCTGGGACCTGTTTTACAAGGACACTAATCGCATTCATGAGGGGTCCACCCTTATGACCTAGTCACCTCCCAAAGGCCCCGCCTCTTAATAGCATCACCTGAGCGTTAGAATTTCAACACACGAATTCAGGGGGCACACAAACATCAGCCCATAACAATACGTAATACATAATAATGCATGCAATACATAATAATATATAAAATATATTATCTAAAATTCAAATAAGTTAAAAATAAAATATATTACCTACAATAGCAATATATAATTTTAAGATAATATAAATATATAGTACATAATATAAGTAGTACTATTGAAAAGTAGCTGCTTAGTAAATATTCACGGAAGGAATCCATTAATTGTGGAAATTCATGCCCAGAACAACTCTTGAGAGCACTGAACCTCCTTTCCCTCCCGCACCAGCCCCACCAACTCCCCGCCAGCACCCCACGCCCCTCCTCCCCGCCCCCCCAGGTCTGTGTTAGTGCCAGTCTCCTTGCCCTGAAAGCTTTCTCTGCCCACATGTCCAAATCCTAGTCCGGCTGTCCCTCTAGCCCCAGTTCAAGTACACAAGTCGTCTGAGACACTTTTCTCATTATCCCAGCCTCCGCGACAATTCCCTTGGCTAACGGAGGCCGCACTCGCCCTGTCTGCCAGGCAAGCTGGCATGCGATCATGTCCAATTTAACACTTCATCACTTCTCTGATCACTCTGTGTGTATTAATCATGCCTGCCTCTACCCAGTAGAACTCGATAAATGCGGGTGGTTTGGTTCTGAGATCAGAGACCAAGCTACGTGATTTGTCCCTCACATTTTCTTATAGCGCCTAGACCCAGAGTAAGATTTCGGCGAACGTATCCTGAAACTTCA
The DNA here is from genome assembly GCF_018350155.1 of Leopardus geoffroyi. Classification (NCBI taxonomy): domain Eukaryota; kingdom Metazoa; phylum Chordata; class Mammalia; order Carnivora; family Felidae; genus Leopardus; species Leopardus geoffroyi. The sequence goes on along the minus strand of NC_059339.1, from coordinate 10,369,975 downwards.
AATGCCCTAGGGTAGAATAAATTCAGCAAATATTCACTCCCTCCCGGCCCCTACCCCCATCGAAGGAGTGTGTTTCCCTCCCCCTTGGATGCTGGGAGCGACCATGAACCTGCTCGGGCCTGCGGAATGTAAACAGCAATGACAAGCTGACATGGGCTCTCACAGCATCCCTATGGCTGCTGTGTGGAGAGCGGGCTGGCGGAAGGCAAGTGGGTTGGCCCCGGGAGATGGCGCGTGTGGCAAAAGTGATCAGATCCTAGAAATGGCTTCCGTGTGGAGCAGACAGGACTGGCGGGTGGACCGGATGGGGGTGTGGGAGGAGGAGGGGAATCAAGGTGACTCCACAGTTGGAGCTGGAAGGAGGGAGTTGCCATCAGATGTGGGGAAGACTGTGGATGAGCAGGGGTTGGTTTGGAGACTGTCTGATTCTGAACAAAACTAGGTTTGTGGTTCCTACCGGACACCCCGGAGGAAGGGGCAGAGGAGGCAGAGGGGCAGAGGCTGTGTACGTCTAGAGTTGAGGAGACTCCACTCTGGAGACATACATTTCGAAGTCACGCACTGAATGGCACTTTAAGTCAGATTTAGGTGGAGAAGAACAAGGGTCAAAGGAAGGACCGAATCCTGGGATGGCACACTGCTTAGAGGTAGAGGAACCAGCTAAGGAGCCTGAGAAGGAGCAGCCAGGGAGGTGGAAGGAAAGCCAGGAGGATGTGCTGTCCTCACGCCAACTGAAAACTTGGCAAGCCTAATGGGTATTTGTAACTTGCCTCCCCAGCATCCATCCCCCTTCTTCCAGAAATTGCCTCTCTCGCTAGGAGACCTACTCCTTCCTTACTCTGACCACCTGATCTAGGTGGGGCTCTACTCCCAGCTCTGAGCACAGAGGATCATGACCCACACTGGCCAAAAAAATGCTGCATTTCACTGGCCGGCAACTGGCTTAGCGACGAGCATGTGACTTCAGCCAAATTAATCAGACTGAATCTCGGCACTTCTGCAGAAGCAATTGGGACATGACTTTCAGCAGGATTTGACCTTTAGGGGAAGCAACCACCTTACCACCATGAGGGCAGCTTATCTGTGAATGAAGCCCACACAAAGAAAATAGAGTCTGGAGGTAGAGAAAGTGGATCCTGGTGACTTCACTGGAACCTGGATCAAGCCGCACCTGAAGCCTAGACTTTTGAGTTGTATGACCTTTTTGGTTTATGCCAGTTTGGTCGGATTGTTTTTGTAACTTGAGTGAAATAATTATTTTTTTTTAATGTTTCTTTATTTTTGAGAGAGAGAGAGAGAGCACCCACAAGCTGGGAAGGGGCAGAGAGAGAGACGGAGGCAGAGGGTCTGAAGTAGGCTCCTTGCTGTCAGTGCAGAGCCCAGTGCAGGGCTCAAACTCACAACCATGAGATCATGACCTGAACCAATGTCAGACGCTTAACTGACTGAGCCATCCAGGCGCCCCAGAAAAAATAATTCTGACTCATTCAGCAAGGGAATGGACAAGATCATTAGGATGTACCCATCCTATAGAATGTTATTAGGTAAATCTATACTTACTGGCCTGGAAACATGTCCATCATCATTAGTAAGAAAAAAAAGCAAATTATACTTCACTCCCACTATGCTTGCTATAATCAAAAAGATAAACGGTAATAATTGTTAGGGAGGATGTGGAGAAACTGGAACTCTTATATGGTGCTGATACAGCCTTTGAAAAACAATTTAGCAGTTCAATTCCACACGTAGGCATATGTCCAAGGGGATTGAAAACATATGCCCACGGGATGCCTGGGTGGCTCCGTCGGTTAAGCATCCGACTCTTGATTTCAGTTCAGGTCATAATTTCACGGTTAGTGGGTTCGAGCCCCGCGTCGGACTCTGCACGGACAATGCGGAGGCTGCTGTGGGTTCTGTCACTCTCCCTCTCTCTCTGCCCCTCCCCCCGCTCATTCATGTGCTCCCTCTGTCTCTCTCTCAAAATAAATAAACAAACCTAAAAAAAAGAAAATACGTGCCCACACAACGACCTGTACACAAATGTTCAGTAACAGTGTTAGCAGCATTAGGGGCGCCTGGGTGGCTCAGTGGGTTAAGCTCAGGTCATGACTTTAGCTCAGGTCATGATCTCACGGTTCGTGGGTTCGAGTCCCACATCGGGCTCTGTGCTGACAGTTCCGAGCCTGGAGCCTGCTTCAGATTCTGTGTGTGTGTCTCTCCCTCCCCCTCCCCTACTTGCACTCTGTGTGTGTGTGTGTGTCTGTCTCTCTTTCACAAATAAACAAACATTAAAAAACAGGTAAAAATTTAAAAAATAGTGTTAGCATTATTCATAATCGCCAAAAAGTGAAAACAACCCAAATGCTCATCGCCTGATAAACAGATAAATCGAACGTGGTCTATCCACACAATGGAATGTTATTCTGCCACAGAAAAGAAGGAAGTGTGGACATCTGCTACAACATGATGAACCTCGAAGACAAGACTCTCAGTGAAATAAGCCAGACGCAAGAGATCACATATTGTATGATTCCATTTATACGAAATGTCTAAATGAGGCGAATCGATGGAAACAGAAGATAAATCAGGGGTTTACCAGGGGTTGGGGAAGGGTGAGGGGAAATGGGAAGTGACTGCCCATGAGCACGGGTTTCTTTCAGAGAGGATGAAAATGTTGTTAAGTTTAGATTGTGTTGGTTTAGGGGCACCTGGGTGGCGCAGTCGGTTAAGCGTCCGACTTCAGCCAGGTCACGATCTCGCGGTCCGGGAGTTCGAGCCCCGCGTCGGGCTCTGGGCTGATGGCTCAGAGCCTGGAGCCTGTTTCTGATTCTGTGTCTCCCTCTCTCTCTGCCCCTCCCCCGTTCATGCTCTGTCTTTCTCTGTCCCAAAAATAAATAAACATTGAAAAAAAAAAATTAGATTGTGTTGGTTTAGATGTGGGTTACATAACCCTGTGAATGTACTAAAAACATTGTACACTTTAAATGGGTGAATTGTAGGGTTACGTGGCTTATGTCTCAATGAAGCTGCTCTTTAAAAAAGTAAACTGTGGGGGCGCCTGGGTGGCTCAGTCGGTTAAGCGTCCGACTTCAGCCAGGTCACGATCTCGCGGTCCGTGAGTTCGAGCCCCGCGTCGGGCTCTGGGCTGATGGCTCGGAGCCTGGAGCCTGCTTCCGATTCTGTGTCTCCCTCTCTCTCTGCCCCTCCCCCATTCATGCTCTGTCTCTCTCTGTCCCAAAAATAAATAAACGTTGAAAAAATAAAAATAAAAATAAAAAATAAAATAAAATAAAATAAAATAAAAAAATAAAAAAGTAAACTGTGGGGGCGCCTGGGTGGCTCAGTCGGTTAAGCGTCCAACTTCAGCCAGGTCACGATCTCGCGGTCCGTGAGTTCGAGCCCCGCGTCAGTCTCTGGGCTGATGGCTCAGAGTCTGGAGCCTGTTTCCGATTCTGTGTCTCCCTCTCTCTCTGCCCCTCCCCCGTTCATGCTCTGTCTCTCTCTGTCTAAAAAATAAATAAACGTTAAAAAAAAAATTTTTAAAAAAAAGCAAATTGTGGAACAATGTGTGTAGCAGAATCTCACCTTGCTAATAAATAAATCTGATAAACGGCAAACAAACTGTAAGTCTGAGTCTCTGTGTTACAAGAGACTGTGCCATTTAGTTGCACAGAATTCCTCTTGAGATGAGCAGCGGATTTGCGAGGAAGAAACATGTCAGCAAGTGACTTGCGGAGGGTAGGAGCCCAAGGCGTGCCCAAATAGCAAGATGTGGTCCCTAAGCTGCCACCTAAGGGGGTGGGTCCTGTTAACTGGAGGGTCCCTTGCGAGGGGCAGCCTGAAATGAACACGGCGTGCCATCGGGGTGGGGTCTAGTGCTCTGTGGGGATGCTCTGCGCAGTAGAAGGAAGGGGACTTGGGGATTCAGGGGGGATGTAGAGGAGGAGGTGAGCCTGGGCATTGCTGGAGGGAACAGACAGAGAAGCAGCAGCCCCAGCAGTGACAGGGCCAAGGGCAGGGCTCGATGCTGGCTGGGGTATGCCTTTGAGGGATACTAGAATGTGCCACCCTCAAAATATGCCTGTTTCAATTATTTTGAGCCACAGGCCATTAAGAACAAGCAGACACAGGAAAAGCTCTAAACCCAGGGCACATGTTTTCTCTTTGCAAAGGAAATTTCCATTCGTAGAGATGCTCCCTCTCCTTAACTCTGGCCAGTGATGAAGGCACCCTTAAATCCGCAAAATGACCCTTACTCAACAACCCTTGTTGGCCATACTTTTCCTGCTCACCTACCTTCCCCAACTGGCCTCCCCCTCAAAAAAGCCCCAAACTAGCCCCTTTTCCTTGAGCCGAAGATGGTCTATCAGCCCAGCTCTAACTGGGCGTGGCCACATGTTACATGCATGGTGCCCGTGTTAATAAATGTGTTTGTTTTTCTCACGTTAATCTGTCTCTCGTTCCAGAGCCCCAGCTGCGAACCGAGAAGGGTAGAAGGAAAAGATTTCGTGTCCTCCCAAATCCTTTGCAACGTAATCCCTTCCTATGCCTCCTCTAAGAGGGTCCCAGTTAAGTCCCTAGAGCTTTTGTGCACGTGGAGAGATTCTTCTGTAAGAACTCAAAGATGTGCTAGGTTGCACACTTGGCCTGGGGACAACCACAGATCACCCCAAGATCTGGGAGCTGACATCAGGGATACACATAGAGGCAAGTATTGAAAAAACTCAGGGAGGAGAAAGTCCCACACCGGTCAGAGTGGTTTCCTCTGGAGGTAGGACTGACAGCAAGGAGCACGAGGACTTTGATTTGTTTGTTACATACTTCCGTCTTGTTTGAACTTGTCACAACGAACATGAACTATTCTGTCCTTCTGCAACGGTTAAAAAAAAAAAAAAAAGGCAACTCAAATGCCACCTCCTCCAGGAAGCCTCAGAGGCAGATAATTGCAATAAAGCTGCTGCTTCTGCTGTTTCGGTGCCACTTGAGGGGAATTGACTATTCTGCTTGCCCCGGAGAGCAGAGGTTGCTCATTTTGTCTCCCTGATACTGAGCCTATCAAAGGCACCCAGTAATGTTATCTGGGGAATGAATGAATGGGTGCTGAGTGAGTGAGTGAATTAAAGAGCGCAGCTATGCCCACCAACAACACTGGGTCCCACCAGCCTTTGCCCAAGCTCGTCCCACGGAGCCGGCTAAATGACAAGAGTGGCCATTTGGGGATGCTGGGCACACCCCCTGCAGGTGCCTGAGATTAATTACACTGGCTGCCTCAACACCTCCCAGGCTCGGACTTGCGAGGCTTAATTACATGCGGGCGGGGGGGGGGGTGCACGCTCCCAAACCCCGACACCAGAGTCTCCCGTGTTATTCTCTGCCCCCTCTGTCTTCTCCTTCCGACACCTCCAACTCCCTAAGGAAAGCAAGGGACAAAGGTGGGGCAGAAATGTGTTTCAAACAGGGAGGGAGACAGGACTCGACTGCAGGGGGCACCTCCACTTGGCCTCAGACGTCAGGGCTCCGGAGGGGGAGAATGTCTTCTTGTATTTTTAGGAAATGGCTCAGCCAGCGGTGATGGTGGGGAGCTGGGTCCTTGCCCGGAGTCAGATCTGCATTACAAACGCCTCTCTAAGCACCCGTCCTCCGCACCACACGCCCCCTCCTGCAAGGAAGATGGGATGTTTTTGATAAGGTCTATTCTCCCGGCTGAGCTGAGAGGGACGGAAGCCATATCTGTCTCCACCAACCTCCTGGATTTTACCTACTGGATCAGCATCTGACTGACGATGCCCCCCATGCACCACTCTGGGTGAATAATTAAGACATCAAGTGGGAGGGGAAAAGAGAACGTTGTAGGAGATCAACAGAAAAGCAGAACCAGGTTCAAATCCCAGCTTTACCACTGTGCGAAGTGGCTGTGTAGCCTGGAACAAATTGATTAACTTCTCTGAGCTTCAGTGCCACATCTTTTTTTTTGTTTAATCCTCCCAAGGCCTGGTGCCCAGAAACTTTTACCCTCCCAAACCTTTGTCTTGGAATTAAGGCATCATCATCATGGAGAACCCTTTTCTAAGATGCCTTTAAAATGTCTCCAACTCAGCCTTCAACATTTGAGAATGGATCCATGTACCAGAGAAAAACAACCAGTTTAGTAGGGTCCTGATGGCCAGAGACAATAGACAGGTAAGTTTTGATTGGGGGGGGGGAAGAGGAAGAAGCCCAAAGAAGTTGATCCCAGAGGAAAGGAGAGTAAGGTTGATGCCCGAGAGGGTCCTGGGGACAGCATCCAGCCCTCAGTTTCCCCATCTCAAACAACAGACAACATAGAGTCAACTCGATTAAGCGCTTACTAGCTTCCAGGCATCATGCTAAGGATATCACGGGTTGTCTTTCACGTTTACAGAAACCCCATCTACAGATGATAAAAACGAGGCCCGAAAAGGTTAAGTAACTTACTCAAGGTCACAACACCAGTAGGTACACGGGGGGAGTCAGCTTGAAATTCCGGAGTCTTCAGTTGGCAACAGTGGATTACGGACGGTTCTCCAGAGGCCCCTGGGGTCCTCGGACAGAGTGAGGGAACGTGGGACACGACAAAAGCAGGGAGCAAGAATGCAAAGAAGTCACCAAACCACAAGGCCCAGCCACTCCGTTTACTCCACCACCTGCAGCTGGGGGTCTCAACGGAGACACAGCACCCTGGCAGGAGCGGGGCCCCGAGAAGGGCTGGCTGGCACGGACACCCTTCCCTCCTCTGCTCCCTCTGGCTCCGGGTGGCCCAATGCTCCCAAAACTGTTGCCATGGAGACCAGTCTCCAGTGACCAGAGCAGGGAGCTGGGGCTGGTGGCAGGAGGCTGAGGGAAAGGGCTGGCACCGGGTCCGGGGAGCGAGCGCTGGGGGCCCCGGGGAGGTGGTGCCAGGGTTTGCCAGATGGCTGGGGGCAGGGGGCCAGCCCGTCTCCATAAGGCAGGTCCCCAGCGATGCCAGGGTCTGCCAGACTCTCCACAAAGCTACCGAGAAAAACAACCAAAAGCGCAGAAACACATTTTCCTGCCCTTAGTCACGCCTTAGCCATTTGTGCAGCACCTACTGTGTGCCAGATCCCATGCAAGATGGAACAGAAGGAATGCACAGGTCCTCTGAAACTCATCCATGATTCCCCATGATAGAATGAGTCCCCCCAAATCAAACAGTATAAGAACCCCCAATAGAGAAGATATGGACTGGCCCAATGAGAAGTTGTTCCCAGGGTTGGCTGTTATTTGGGGGTTCTTTACCCGTCATGCTTATTTTCATATTAGCACGAATACTAATAAATATCAGTGTCAGTGGTGGTAATAGCTGACATTTAATCAGCACATACTATGTGCCAACTATGAAGGACCCTATGATGGACTCCTTCCATCTTCACTACGGGGCGAGGATGTGGGCACTATTATTATCCCCCTTCCGTAGACAATGAATTGAAGCTCAGAGAGGTTCAGTCTTCAGCCCAAAGACACACATCTGGTGTATTCTGTTCGTATTGCCACTGTAACAAATGACCATGAACGCAGGGGCTTGCAACAATGCCGGTGTTACTCTCTTACAGTTCTGGAGGTCCGAAGTCCAAGATTAGTCTCCCAGGGCTAAAGTCATGGTGTCAGAAAGGCTGGTGATTCCTTCTAGAGGCTCTGAGGGGAGAATGCTTTCCCTTGCCTTTTCTGGCTTCTTGTGGTTGCCTACCTTTCTGGGCTTAGGGCACCTCCCTCTTCCTGTCCATTCTCTGCTCCCATTGTCACCACAGACTGCAATTTTGTGTCATCCCCCCGCACACACACACACCGCAAAGTTCATGTGCGAAAACATGATCCCCAGGGTGAGGGTATTTGGAGGCGGGGCCTTTGCAAGGTAGTCTCATGAGTGGGATTAACGTCCTTATAAAAGAGACCCCAGGGGCACCTGGGTGGCTCAGTCGGTTGAGCATCCGACTTCAGCTCAGGTCATGATCTCGTGGTCCGTGAGTTCGAGCCCCGCGTCGGGATCTGGGCTGATGGCTCAGAGCCTGGAGCCTGCTTCCGATTCTGTGTCTCCCTGTCTCTCTGCCCCTCCCCCATTCATGCTCTGTCTCTCTCTGTCTCAAAAATAAATAAACATTAAAAAAAATCAAAAAAAAAAAAAGAGACCCCAGAGAGTCCCTCTCCCCTTCCACCATGGGAGGACACGGCAGGAGGGTCCATGAACCAGGACGTCGCCAGCAGGAAAGGATGGACACAGCCGTCACTCTCCTGTTCAGTCTGACCCTCCCTCGTGTCTCCCTCTTCCAAGGATCTGTGCGATGGCAGTGGGCCCACCAGATAATCCGAGAGAGTCTCCCTGTTCAGATCCTTAACTGAATCACATCTGCCGAGTCCCTTATTGGGTGCCATATCGGGTAACACTCATGAGTTCCAGGGATCAAGACGTGGGCACATTTGGGGGCCATTATTCAGCCTACCACAGCTGGTGCTGCACAGCCAGGAGCCAAGCCTCCCAGGGCTGACCACAGTGTCCATTCTGTGAACGACCAGGCGAGCGAGAGCCTCCCTCACTCCTCGTTCCCGGGCTGGGGAATGCCTGTGCGCTCTGACAAGCACGCTTTGGGGATTCTCATACGGCCAGGCCCTAAAGGTTTAAAACTCAGCCTGGAGGTCGAATTCCCAGATTAGCACCCTCCTGCATCAGTCTGGAGCATGCGTTTAGCAGGATGAGGAAGACCGTGGGCTTTGGAGTCAGGCGGTGCGGGGGGGTGCTGGGCTTCAGTCTCCACATTGACCTCTACCGGCTCTGTGACCTTGAGCACGCTCTCTGCCCTCTCTGAGTCTCAGTTTCTCCGTCTGCAGCGTGGGCATAATTAGACCCACCCCCCCGGGCTGCTGTGCAGGTTTGAGTTTCACCCTAAAGATCTTAGAAATTAAAAAAGCAGGGGCTCCTGGGTGGCTCAGGTGGTTGAGCATCCAACTCCTGTTTCCGGCTCAGGTCACGATCTCATGGATTCACGGGATGGAGTCCCGCATCGGGCTCTGTGCCGACAGCACAGAGCCTGCTTGGGATTCTCTCTCTCCCTTTCTCTCTCTCTGCCCCTCCCCTGCCTGTGCTTTCTCTCTGTCTCTCAAATATAAACAAATATTTTTTAAAAAGAAAGAAATTCAAAAGTCAAACTCTCTCCCGGGGCCAGATTCCCCCCCCAGGATACACCCTAGGCCCAGACCCTCCTCGGGGAACCCCAAGGACAGGCAAGAGAGCCCCGGTCCCAGGTGAAAAGTTTAACACAACAAATGTGAAGTGCTAACAACTTCCTGAGAGGAAACCAGTGACAAGGCTTCCACCCTGATTCCCAGCCCCATTAAGGGGGTGTGCATCCTGAGAACCAGGGTACCAGCACATGTGACCTTGACCACACCAACAGCCCTTCCAAAGCCAGATAGGTGATGTGGAAAATAAAACAGGAAGCACACAGACTCGTTTCCGCCCTGGAAAGGCACTAAAGGCTGTGATTCAAAGGCCCCTGGGGTATTTCCAGATGAATAGCCCACCCCCACCAAAAAAAAATATTTTGACAGGCGGGGCTGAATTATTCAAGTGACACTGCTCCTTATAAAGCAGAGCGTGGGTGGGCAAGAAGTTGTTTTGTTTCCACTTTATTTCTTCACTGGAGTCTTTATAGTCTGGATTTCATTACAGTTCCAAGAATGCCACACTGCAGAGCCGGGGAAATGTGGTTGCAGCAGCTAAGATTCTGGCGGATGCACCTATATTTGACAAACGCTTCAGCCACTAGCCATATGCACATCCATTTAAATGAAGGAGTGGGAGGGACGGTTACCCTACTGCAGGCTGCTAATTTCATTGAGGGGACTCTAATTATTTTTCCTTTTTGTCTCCTTCCTGGGCAGAACAATGCCAGTTATATAAGAGTATTTCTATTTGCTGGAATTAAACAGTAAGTAAGAAATAATGACGGTGATTTCTCTCCAAGATGCTCTGGACGGGATGAGAAAGGATCTCGTCGGGGCTAAAACAGTCCCAGAAGGGTGGCAGAAATGACTTTCCTAGAGCAGAATTCTTCTAGTAATAAAAAGAATGTTCAGCTGACTGTATCTGATTGTAGTGGTTACATGACTGCATTTATTCGTCTAAACTCCTAAAACTATGGGACCGTGAACCAGCTCTACCGTATTAAAATGAAAGCACATAATTACAACTGATAAATAAAACTGATTAACAAACTAGAACGTAAGAAAGAAAGAATGTTTGGGATCTGCCTAAACTGGTCCCGGGGAGTATTTCTGCTTCCTGAAAAGCTTATTTCTCTAAGTGTGCGTCGAACCAGTATTTATTGATCACCTACTATGTTCCCACTAGGCAGAGGGAAAATGGCAATGAATGAGATGACAAAATCCTTGTCCTCAAGTAACTGACTTTCAATTGGGGAGAGACAAAGTGTAAATAAGAAAGTATACACATACATCATAAGACAGTCTCAGACAAGTCTACGTGTAACAAAGGCAATAAAATAAGATAATGCAACGTGGAGGAACTGGATGAGGAGCTCCTTTCGATAGACCAGGGGAAGCTTCTCAAAGGAAGAGCTGTTTGAACTGAAACCAGAAGGACGGGAGAGGCCAGCCAGAAGGAACAGCAAGTGCAAAGGTCCTGGGGTAGAAACAGAGGAGATTGGTATAGTGTGGCTGGAGCCAAATGAGCCAAGGAAGGTAATGGATGAAGAAGGGGAGAGGGGGGAAATGAGATGGGAGAGGTGGGCAGGGTCAGATCACTCATACCTTTCAGGCTATAGAGACAGCCTGAGTTTTATTCTAAATGCAATGGGAAGCCACTGGTAAGTTTCAAACAAGCACACAAAAGTGTGACAATTACTCCAGTGGCTCGAGGGACACTTTGGGAGGTACGCTAGCCATTCTGTCAACACAGACACCAGGGCCATTGGCCCACTATGTCTCAGACTTGCCCTGGATTAATTTTCCAGAAAGGTTGAATCTGCTTCCCGTCACTGGGATACTTCTGAACAACAGGATGCAAATGGCAGGTTGGTTCGGGGGGCATGGTCTGTAATTTACTCGAGATATATCATCAGGCACCCATTCTTGCACTGGGGGTACAACAGTGCAGAAAGCAATGCAGTGTGTCCCCACATGGAGCTCTGTCGTCAATGCCAGAAAGGTGGCAGGGGAGGGGAAGTACCCAAGATGTGAAAGCATCAACGAGGACGACCTAATGCAGACCTGAGGAAATCTGGAGAGGCTTCTCAGAGGAGGTAAATCAAAGGATAGGCAGAGGGCAGAAGGAGAGAAGAAACGGCATTCTAGAGAGAATACCACGTGCAAGGGCCCAGAGGTCACAGGGGAAACCGAGGAGACAGCATTACAACTTGACTGGATCAGAGAATGTGAGGGTACAGTGGTCAGCAGGGCCTCGTAAATCTCATCGAGGGACTTGGAATTTATCCCAGGGATCGTAGGGAGCCATGGAAAAGATTCAAGCTGCAGGAGAAGGAAGGAGTGGACAATCAGATGTGCATGTTGGAAAGATCGAGCTGTCTGCAGGTAGAGAAGAGACTGGCAGTGGGTGGGGTGAAGAAGACAGGAGGCGGGGACTCCAGTGACGAGGCTGGTGTGGTCATCAGGTGAGAGAGAGGTGAGGAGCCCCGTCCAAAGAAGTGACCCTGTGCACGGAAGAGAATAATGGATTAGTGAGCCACAGACGAGGCCGATCCAATAGAACTCCCGACCAGTGGGATGCTAGGATGGGGAGAGGTGGGGTCAAGGATACCCCTTGAATTTCACAGATTAATTGTGGCGCCTTTGGAGAAGAAACCATCTTTGAAGGGCTGGGGAAGATGAATCACCCAGACCTGTAATGTCCAATATGATACCTACAAGCCACACTTGAAATGTGGCTAAAGACTGGGGGCGCCTGGGTGGCTCAGTCGGTTAAGCGTCCAACTTCAACCCAGGTCATGATCTCACGGTTGGTGAGTTCACGCCCCGCGTCCGGCTCTGTGCTGACATCTCGGAGCCTGGAGCCTGTCTTCGGATTCTGTGTCTCCTCCTCTCTCTCTCCCCTCCCCCACTCATGCTCTGTCTCTATCAAAAAATGAAAAAACGTTAAAAAAAATTTTTTTAATAAAAAAAGAAAAAGAAATGTGGCTAAAGATTAAATGACTAAAGACATGAATTTCCCATTTTCTTTCATTTTAATTGCAAAATTCGATTTGGCCACTGGAAAATTTTTAAGTGTGTTCCAGGCTGAGTTAGGTGAATCTGCTATGTCAGTTGTAGTAGCTCAGATGCCAGTTTCCCCAAATATCCGAATGAACGGAACATCTCACTCGAAAGCAGAAGTCCTTAATTAATGAAACGAATCATTAACCCCGAGAACAAAAGTGTTTCCCAAAGCCCAATACGTGAATTTGCTAATTTAACACAATAAATGTTGACTAAGAAACTACCACGGGCAGGACACCAGTTAATACTGTGTATTCATTAACCGTTGCTAGGTAACGAACCATCCCGGGTCTCCGCCAGCAACCACTTACTCCTCAGGCACAAACTGGTCTGCTGATGAGGGTTAGGCTCAGCAGGGGCAGCTCGCACCAAAGTGCTCTCATCCCCTTTGGACCAGTGGTCATGACTTCCCCCTCACTCTTTGTGCCAAAGCAAGACATGTAGCCGAACCCAACGCCCAGGGGTGAGGAAATACAGGGTGTCCCCAAGGTTTTAGCGCAGCTTTAAGTTTCAACCACTTTGAAAGTATAAATGCTACAAACTTACAAAACACATCACTTGAAAATTTCTTTTATGGTCTTTTACGCTTGTTTAGTATTGTAACTTTGAGGACAAAACTTCTAATTTTTGGTTTAAATCCCTCTGATTGAAGATGACAAACGTTGACCGACACAAGTCACTGCGAGGTCACACGACCAAGGGCGTGGCTATAAGGAAGGAGAAAGAATTCAAGTCAGTGATACAGCGTAGCACACAGTGATGTAAAGAGTGTGCAAGGAGCTTCCGTTCTGGTTGGATGGAAAAGACGGGCACTGATCGTGGTACGTGCAACAAAGAAACACTAATAAACACATGTACAAAATATTACATTGGACTTGCACTGCGGAAAACAAACATGAGCCAGACAGCACGCAGTTTCATATGCATCAATTCATTTACTTCCCACAAGAAAATGAAACAGATAGATGTTAAATCTGAAGATCAGAGAGTGTCAGTGGCTTTGTTAAGATCACACAGTAAACATTCAATCCCAGATCTAACTACAAAGCTTGCGCTCTTGACCTCTTAACTAGATGCTGAGTTCCCAAAATTAAATGTAACAGGAGACAGAAGGAATTGAAAGTCTTCCTGGAAAAGAGGGGCGCCTGGGTGGCTCGGTTAAGCATCTGACTTCAGTTCAGGTCACGATCTTGGAAAAGAGGGGCGCCTGGGTGGCTCAATTGGTTAAGCGGCAGACTTCAGCTCATGTCATGATCTCACGGTTTGTGAGTTCAAGCCCCACTGTGCTGACAGCTGGGAGCCTGGGTCCTGCTTCCGATTCTATGTCTCCCCCTCTGTCTCTACGCCTCCCTGGCTCATGCTCTGTCTCTGTCTCTCTCTCTCTCCCTCTCAAAAATAAACATAAAAAAAAAAAAAGTCTTCGGGGCGCCTGGGTGGCGCAGTCGGTTAAGCGTCCGACTTCAGCCAGGTCACGATCTCGCGGTCCATGAGTTCGAGCCCCGCGTCGGGCTCTGGGCTGATGGCTCAGAGCCTGGAGCCTGTTTCCGATTCTGTGTCTCCCTCTCTCTCTGCCCCTCCCCCGTTCATGCTCTGTCTCTCTCTGTCCCAAAAAAACAAATAAACGTTGAAAAAAATTAAAAAAAAAAAAAAAAAAAGTCTTCTTAGAAATGAAACTCTTTTTCTTTGGGTCCCAGAAGTCTGAGTTTGTTAAAAAGAAAACCACAGGTCCAAAATGGTGTCACTTAGGCCAACTCACCAAACTGGAACTTAAATACCTAACCTAACTGCACTTTCAACCTTCCCCAGAAATTTCAGGAATTTTCTGGTCGGCACCAGTAAGGTAATCTGTCACACAGGCCCTCTCCATCCCCCAAAGGAAGATGAAGTAATCCACCTACTAAGACCTTTATGTCCCCAAACGAAGGTGACCTCCCCTGAAATAATCCTTTTTTTTGTTTATGACTTCCTTGTCCTGCCTTTAACATCCCTTCCCTCTCTGCAGCCCTTTGGAGCTCCCCTCTACTTGCTGGGTAGGATGCTGTCCATTTAATAATTAAACAATTATTAATCACTTAATATGAATTTAATAAGGGCAATTAGATCTTCAAATATACCGGGTTGAATTTTTTTTAACAAGTTTGATGCTGATAGGTAGAAAGAAAGAAAGAAAGAAAGAAAGAAAGAAAGAGAGAGAGAAAGGGAAGGGGAAGGGAAGGAAAGGCACAGAAAGTGGAGGGAACAGATTGAATCTCAGCATGCACAGGTAAAGTTTAAGGTCCCAGGGCACATGCAGGTGAATGGAGCCACCCAATTTGGCTTCCCAAGCAAGTTGAGACCAGATTCGGGGCTGAAGAGTCCGTGTTCAAGGCACAGGGAAGCCCTAAAGGTTTTAGGGCAGGAAAGTGAGCTAACAGCATACTGTCTTTCTGCTTAGCCACAAAATGAACAGTGTGTTGAGTGAAGAACAATGCATTTAACAGACAAGAGACCAGACCAGGATCGCAGCTAGGCATTTGGGGAGGCAGGTGAAAATGGAGAGAGAACCCACGAACAGCACCATTCACCAAGAGCCCCTCTCAGGGAACCCTCTGTTCCTCAACTACCGTGAAGACGGGAAAAGCATTTCCACAGGGGGTGCCAGACTTGCCTTCAAACCCCTCAGACACTCAACTTCAGGTAGATGATTCAAAAGCACTTTTCTAAAAATGTTTTATTTATTTTTGAGAGAGAGACAGAGCATGAGCAGGGCAGGGGCAGAGAGAGGGGAGACACAGAATCTGAAGCAGGCTCCAGGCTCTGAGCTGTCAGCACAGAGCCCGAGGTGGGGCTCGAACTCATGAGCTGTGAGATCATGACCTGAGCCGAAGTTTTATGCTTAACCGACTGAGCCACGCAGGCGCCCCTAAAAAGCACTTTTTACAACGAAGTGCTTCTCTTTCTCTTTATGCCATTTGGTTTGTCTTCAACATCAAACTGCATTAGCCAGTTCCTGGAGCCAATGGGAGAGGAGAGAAATCACTGGTTGCTTTTCACTAAGCCTTGTTAGACTGCAAAGGGAAAAGGGGGGGGGGTGATTATGTACATCAGTATACTGCTCCACACACCTGCATTAAAAAAAAAAATTCTGACCAATTCCTCTGGCTTCTGCTAATTCTGCACAACTATTATCTAAAATTATTACAGCAAGCAAAGGCAAGCAGGAAATAATGAATACATTTTTTTTTAATAAATAGAATGCTATAAAGGCAGTCTGAGGGTGGTGGATTGTTAGAGCTGAAAAGAACCTCAGAAATTATGCAAGTGGGGTGCCTGGGTGGCTCAGTGGGTTGAGCATCCGACTTCGGCTCAGGTCATGATCTCACCATTTGTGAGTTCGAGCCCCGCGTCGGGCTCTGTGCTGACAGCTCAGAGCCTGGAGCCTGCTTCAGATTCTGTGTCTCCCTCTCTCTGTGCCCCTCCCTCACTCATGCTCTCTCTCTCTCTCTCTCCAAAATAAATAAACACTAAAAAGATTTTTTTGGGGGGGCGCCTGGGTGGCACAGTCGGTTAAGCGTCCGACTTCAGCCAGGTCACGATCTCGCGGTCCGTGAGTTCGAGCCCCGCGTCAGGCTCTGGGCTGATGGCTCAGAGCCTGGAGCCTGTTTCCGATTCTGTGTCTCCCTCTCTCTCTGCCCCTCCCCCGTTCATGCTCTGTCTCTCTCTGTCCCAAAAATAAATAAATGTTGAAAAAAAATAAATAAATAAATAAATAAATAAATAAGATTTTTTTTTTTTAATTATAAAAGGGGTGCCTGGGTAGCTCAGTCGGTTAAGCATCCAGCTTTGGCTCAGGTCATGATCTCATGGTTCGTGGGTTCAAGCTCCATGCTGGGCTCTGTGCTGACAGATCAGAGCCTGGAGCCTGCTTCAGATTCTGTGTCCCTCTCTCTCTGCCCCTCCCCCACTCGCACTCTGTCTCTCTCTCTCTCTCAAAAATAAATAAAACATTAAAAAAATTTTTTTAAAGAAAAGGTGCCTCTGAACATTGACTGCCACTCACTAAGCTGAGCACTTCTTACGTACGGTCTTATCTAATCTGTGTACCATTCCAATGAGGTGGATAGTCTTTATCCCCATCATACAGATGAGAAAAACCAAGATGTGCAAAACAGGAAACTTGCCTGGAGTACATGCTGTGCACGCTGCAGCTAGAACTTGGCTGCAGCTAGAACTTGATGCCAAAACTTGACGCCAAATCGAATACAAACTTATGCTCCATTCACAAGAGTATACGCAAATTAGGATATTAACTCTGAAGGAGACCTGCATAGGGCACCTTAAATATCCCACTCTGGCCTAAGGGTTATTTTGAACTGAAGGCAACTGAGAAAACAACAGACACAGGAAGAGCTCTCTGCCCTCCCCCTTTCTGCCTAGAAGCAGGTCATAAACTGCCCTTTGTAAGGGTGACTTACGTTTCCATTTGTAAAGTGCGCCCTCCCCCAGGCCAGGGAAAGGAGATCACCGGAGATAACTTGAGTCTGCATAACAGACCTTACCAACTTACAGGCTGCCTCATCACCTTTCCACAATGTACCACCCCTAGGAGCCCAAACCCCCATTTCCTTTGTCCAGTCACCTCTTTGCAATTTACCACCCTTTATTAAAATAAGTCCCCAATCTAATCTCTTCTTTGGGTTTCCACTTTTTTTTTTAATGTGTATTTATTTTTTAGAGAGAGAGAGAGAACGCGAGTGGTGGAGGGGGCAGAGAGAGAGAGAGAGAGAGAGGGCGACACAGAATCCGAAGCAGGCTCCAGACTCTGAGCTATCAGCACAGGGCCCGATGCGGGGCTCGAACTCACAAACTGTGAGACCATGACCTGAGCTGAAGTTGGACATTTAACCTACTGAGCCACCCAGGTGCCCCTGGGTTTTCACTCCTTTCTATGAAGCCCTGTGCACATAAAAATATTAATATAAATAAAGTGTGTATGTCTTTTCTCCTGTGAATCTGTCTTTTGTCAGTTTAATTCACAGGCCTCAGGGATAGAATATAAGAGGGTAGAGGAAAAGATTTTTCTCCCCTGTAGCTCCAAGAACACGAGCTCTCATGGCTCTATCCACTGTAGGACTGAGTAGGAAGACAGAGAAGCGGCCAGTGGGGGAGATGGAGCCCATGCTAAACGAGTGCTAAAAGAAGGAAGATACATAAGTAAGTGATGACTCAACACCCAGCTCATCCAGAAGATTCTATCACTTGCCCCACATTATTAACAGGGTTTTGGGGAGAAGTGAGTGATATGCTGCATATAAATTAGCTTTGAAAACCGAAGAATTCTACAAAGAATCAGTAAACAGACCTTTATCATCATTATGATTTCATCCAAAAGTTACCCAACAATCTCAAAAATCTGAGAGATCACGAAGAATCAGGAAGAGAATAAGAAAGCTCTTTGAGCACTCCAAAATAAGAAAGCTACCTGTTAAAGGGAGAAAACCCAAATGCACTCAGAGCCTACTAATCCTTGGTTTACACACAATTCACACTAAAGTTACGAGGAGAAATCACAGTACGGTGAAAAGAGAAGTGTGTGGGGCCACGTAGGCTTGTGGTTGAATCTTACCTCCACCATTTACAAGCTGTATGCACTTTGGTAGGTCACCATGCCTCTCTGAGGGTGCTGGTTTTAAAAATATGTCTATAGATTCACTGATATTCCCCTTTTGAAGAGGTAGGAGCTTTTTTTCCTCCCCATCTAACAAAGAGAATAAAGCAGAATCAACAGTGTGCAGCTTCGGAGACCAGGTCAAAAAAGGCACTGAGACTTCCATCTTTGTCTCCCCTGATTATTCACTCCAGGGGAGACCAGCTGCTACCACGTGAGGTCACATAGGCAGCTCGATGGAAAGGTTCATGAAGCACAGAACTGAGGCCTCTAGCCAACAACCATCTGAGTGTGCCATTTGAAAGGGAAATTTCCGGCCACGGTCAAGCCTTCGGATGATGACAGCCCCTGCCACATTCTGACTGCAACCTCATGAGAGATCCTCAGCCAGAACCACCCAGCTAAGCGGCTCCTGAAAGACTGACCCTCAGAAACTATGAATGATCGTTAAAGTTTGTGGTTTCACGGCGCTACATTTTGGGTTAATCTGTTACACAGCAGTAGGTAACTAACACACCAAGCCACAGTTTCTCCATCTGTAAAATGGGAATAATAACATAGAAAAGGGAGCATAAATAAGAATACATAAGATGTCTTGGAGATGTCTGGCACTTGGTGGTCAAATATGTCAGTTTCCTTTCCCACCTTCCCCTCAATTACACGTGACAGTGTATGTGCAGAATGGGTGCAGAGCTGACTTTCACCACACGGAGAAATGTTCAATGGTTTCTGTTTCCTCTTTTAGAAAGCAAAACAATTTTTAAAGGGGGTGATTCTTAGAATGATTGCCAATGAAATCACCCTCAGTAAAATAGAAGTTTTATCAACACGCTAGCAAATACTGAAGCACACAATCCTTGACTTCAGACAGATCTAGGTTCCAGGTTATCAGCTCTGCCACTTTATCAGCTGTGCACGCTTGGGAAAATTACTTAACCTCTCTGAGCCTCGGGTTCTGCATATAAATATAGATGCCCTCAGGGGAGTATGTTTCAGTCACCTGGAAAACACACTTATTTAGAACTCCTCCTATCTTGGGGTTCCAGATAAAAGGGTCAGCTGTTGCAAGAAGGCCAGAGCTGACTTTCTGGAAAATGTGGTTCATCCTATCTCCCACAAACCAACACACACACACACACACACACACACACACACACTACTAGGCAGCATGCTGGGGATTGGTGGGAGGGCTATGTAATTTCCCCTTTCCCTTCAAAAAATGCTTTTCTACTCATTTTAATCAATTGGAATTGGAGTAGGGGAGCCCCATCATATACTGTGACTTGTCCAAGCCCTGCCCCTACTAAGGTTGGCCCTGTTTCTGTGGTAATGAGATTGCCTCTCTCCTCCCATCCTCCCCTCTCCCCCTCCAGTGGAATAAAAGAGCTATTTGGGTGTCTGGAAGTGTTGGGTGGAGGTAGGCAGGAGGAAGCCAGGTAAAGGGTAAATTAAAACACTGGTGGAGAGGGGTGCCTGGGAGGCTCAGTCGGTTAAGCCTCGACTTCGGCTCAGGTCATGATCTAACGGGTTCGTGAGTTCGAGCCCTGTGTCGAGCCCTGTGCTGACAGCTCTGAGCCTGGAGCCCGCTTCGGATTCTGTTTCTCCCTCTCTCTCTCTCTGCCCCCCCTCACACTCTGTCTCTCTCAAAAATAAATAATAAACATTATAAAAAATTAAAAAAAAAAAACACACTGCTGGAGAAAGCTGAGCTCCTCTAACATGCAAACTGAGACCCTGGCTGCCTGGAAACCCTGTTTGGAGCCAGGTGGACTGGGGCTTTGTTAGCGAGGCACCCGGAAGAAATGGAGGTGGTTACAGAGAAAGTGTGGGTTCAGGAAGCTTAAAGAACCTGGTTTGGGACAGGAGGTCTCAAGAATACAGAGGGAGCCCCCCGAACCCTCTCCCCATGGCTGGGGTGCAATTTTTTTAATTATTATCACCTACTTGAGGCGTATTTTGAAAGGCATAAAGAATAAATGCCCTCAGCAGCAGATTAAGAAATAAACATTCCCAGTATATCAGAAGACTCTCATGTGCCCCTCAGCAACCATACCTGCCACTGCCTCCAGAGAGAAACCCTGCTCTGAACTTGGTGTTTGCCATCCCAGGCACATCTGTGTATTTCTGCTACCTTTCTGTGTAATGTGTATCCCTAACCTCATAGAATTGCTTTGCATATTTTTAAACTTTATGTAAATAATATTCCATGTGCATTTTGTGCAACTTTTGTTTTTTAATTAAAAAAATTTTAATGTTTATTATTTATTATTGAGAGAGAGAGAGAGAGAGAGAGAGCGCACAAGCAGCAGAGAGTTACAGAGAAAGGGAGAGAGAGAACCCGAAGCAGGCTCCAGGCTCCGAGCTGTCAGCACAGAGCCCGATGCAGGGCTTGAGCTCATGAACGACGAGATCATGACCTAAGTCAAAGTTGGATGCTTAATCGACTGAGCCACCCAGGTGCCCGTGTGCAACTTTCTTCTGTTGCTCTTGACATCATGTTTTTTGGAGGACTCACCCCTGTTGATTCACAGAGTCCTACCCAGCTCATTCTTTTTCAGTGGCATGAATCTAGTGTATATATCCACATTCCTGTTGATAAGGGGCTAGTTTATATTCCCACCACCAAATACACTGTGAAACATATTATAAAGGGAAATGGAATGAAATATTGAAGGTGCCTGTTTTTAGAGCTTTGCCATACGAAATGAGCCATATGTTTTTCATATCTACCGCAAAGGGTCGCCATAAGGATTAAGGAACATGATGATAATAAAACCAACGTTTATCAAGTGCTTGTGGCCTGCCCGGCTTCAGGCTTAGACCTCACATTTATTGTGCACTGAATCTTCAACACAAACCTGTTGAGCAAGCAACTAATCTTGTCCCGCTCCCAGAGAAAAGGGAAGGGACTTGCCTGAAGACACATTGCTTGAAGGAGGCAAGAGTGAGAGACTCAGAGTCCCTGAGAACACCTAACTCTAGATCCTAAATTAGAAAAGGACTCGGGGCAGAGTCAGGCACAGAAGGAGCACTCAGTAAACGGTAGCCGCTGCAATAGAGAACCATTCTAAAGCCAGGCAGCATTGTAGAGCTGGCATTAAGTGTTCCGCTCGCCTGGGGAGTGAGTCGCACTAGAGTCCGTATTTAAATTAAGAGGAAAAATATAGACGACTGAGCGAATCAACCTTTCCCCAAATCTGACTCTAATTCTAACCCCAGGGAGTGCCTTCAATGCACAAACACTGCAAAATTTGCACTACCGTGATTCAGAATATCCGTTATACAATCTTGTTTCACCAGACTGAGGGTTCGGGGTTAGGAAATAGTGCACTTATCTGAGTACATGTGCCATACCAGTGTTGGGGAGAAAGAATTTTCTCTGCCCTTCAAGGTCCTTCTAGCTAAAGTAAGAATCAAATTGACGTGAGACAGATTGGCAGAAGAAAACCAAAGTTAACAGTGTGCATGTGAAGAATCCACACAGACATGGAAACTCCAAAGTAGGTGAGGCATCGTGAGGCTTCTATGAGCTCAGGAGAGGGGCAGGAATCTGAGGATTCAAAGGGGAGAAGGATCATTGTAAGGAAGGTGAAAGCAGCTATCTGGAAAACAAAGGCTGCCCTGTGATGCAAGCAAGTTTCTTAGGTAAAGAGGAATCTCGGTCAGTAGCTCTCTTCTTGGTTAATCGAAGGCAGCTGAGCAAAGGTAAAGAGATTTCCCCGAATCTGGTGGGTTTTGATTGCTTTTAACTCAAAATAACGTTCATACCAAAGGAGCTCATCTTGGGGCCTCAGACCCTACACCAGGCACGATATATAGTGCTGAATCCTCCGTGCATAGTAACTCACTCAGTCCTCACAGCAAAGAAGCAGGGACTGTTGTCATCCCATGATACACACCAGATGCTGATGCTGAGGGGGTTCAAGCTACTTATGTAAAATCACTGGGCTAGTTGGTGACTGTGACATAATAAGAAATAGTTCCTGACAACGAGCTCCTAAAACTCTCGTGATTTCCTGAGTGATGGGATGCCAGGAGCATCTTTTGTAATATTTGGTCTCAGTCCCCTGTTCCAGGAGCTTCTAAGACCCTTTAAATCCTTACAGTGATGAGTGTCTTTTCGTATGCTAATGAGATTGAGGTGAGGGGGGTGACTACCTAGCTTCAGGATGGAGGCTGCTCACCAGAAAGACCACCAACGCATGATCAGAAGTTTGGAACTTCCAGTCCCGACCTCATTCCAACCTCCAGGGAGGAGGAGTGCTAAAGACTGAGTTAACTGCAACGGCCAACGATTCCATCAATCATACCTACGTAATGGAATCTCCATAAAACCCCTAAACAGCAAGGTTCAGAGAGCTTATGGGTTGGTGACATACTCATTTGCCAGGAAGGTAGTACCCCCCAACTCCACACGGACAGAAGCTCTGCACTTAGATATCGCACCGTAGGTACCTCTTGATGTGGCTGTTCACCCATATCTTTTACAATATCCTTTATAATAAACCAGTAAACATAAGTAAAGCATTTCCCTGAGTTTCCCTGAGTTCTGTGAACCACTGTAGCAAACTATCAAACCCAAAGAGGTTATTTTTTTAATTTAATTTTTTAACGTTTATTTATTTTTGAGAGACAGAGAGAGAGCACGAGCAGGGTAAGGGCAGAGAAAAGGAGACAGAATCCGAAGTAGGCTCCAGGCTCTTGAGCTGTCAGCACAGAGCCCGACACAGGGCTCAAACCCAGGAACCGCGAGATCATGACCTGAGCCGAAGTCGGACGCTTAACCACCTGAGCCACCCAGGTGCCCCTAACCCAAAGAGGCTATTGTGGGAAACCCCAATTTATAGTCAGTTGATCAGAAGCACAGGTCACGACCTGGAATTTGCAATTGGTATCTGGATCGAAGGAAGGGGCAGTCTTGTGGGACTGAGCCCTTAACCTGTGGGGTCTGTCCTAATTAGTGTCAGAATTGAATTGCTGACACCTAGTTGGTGTCCAGAGAGTTGGAGAATTGTTTGATGTAAAAGGAAAATCCACACATTTGGTGTCATAAGTGTGAGTAGAGGGAACAAGTTTTCCCTTTTAGAGGCAGACACAGTATGTCTGACTGGTGATCACTCGGCAGGGGACAGAAGCAAGGCAGGTAAATGCCAAATCTCCCCAACCCCTAGGAAAGTTTGGAAACACTGCATTTAATTTTTTAAAACATATCAGGAGGGGGAACGGTGATGGGACACCACTAATAATTTTTCTTTATGCCTGATTGTATTTGTTATGCTATGCTATTCCAACAAAAATAAATTCACTTTTGCAATTAAAACATGAAATTCTAAAGAACATCCAAAATATCAGATGAGCAAGTTGCAAAAGGCCATAATATCCGAAACTCTAGGGGCGCCTGGGTGGCGCAGTCGGTTAAGCGTCCGACTTCAGCCAGGTCACGATCTCGCGGTCCGTGAGTTCGAGTCCCGCATCAAGCTCTGGGCTGATGGCTCAGAGCCTGGAGCCTGTTTCCGATTCTGTGTCTCCCTCTCTCTCTCTGCGCCTCCCCCATTCATGCTCTGTCTCTCTCTGTCCCAAAAATAAATAAACGTTGAAAAAAAAAAAAAAATAATATCCGAAACTCTAAATAACCCATTCATTTGTAAATTGAATTCCTACAAATCAAATTCTGATCAGCAAGCCTGAAACCCTGCACAGCTTGACAACAGACACCCTCATCTCAAATATAAAAATGTTTTTAATGTTTATTTATTTTTGAGAGAGACAGACAGAGTGCGAGCAAGGGAGGGGCAGAGAGAGTGGGAGACACAGAATCCAAAGCAGGATCCAGGCTCCGAGCTGTCAGCACAGAGCCCGACATGGGGCTCAAACCCACAAACCACAAGATCAGAACCGCAAGATTATGACCTGAGCCGAAGTTGGACACTTAACCGACTGAGCCACCCAGGCACCCCTCAAATATAAAAATATTAAAACATAACTATGTAAAATATATAGAGAACCATAAGTTGAGTTGCCATTGACTAATCGACATACATTATGTATACAGTGCTTCGTGAAATGAGACATGTATCAGTCTCAATTGTATGAAATCAAACTCAGAACCAGAGAGTAGAAAGGTGATTGTCAGGGACTCAGGGATGGGGGAAATGAGGAGATATGGGTCAAAGGATATAAAGTGTCAGAAAAATCAATTGCTTCTGAAGATGTAATGAACAGCATGGTGGTTATAGTTAATAATACTGTATTGTCTGCTTGAAATCTGCTAAGAGAGTAGATCTTAACTGTTCTCACCACACACACACGCACACACAAATGGTAACTATATGAGGTCATAGATGTGCTAATTAACTTGATTGTGGTAATCATGTCAAATGTATACGCGTGTTAAATCATCACATTGTACACATTAAGAAAAATCATGTTGTACAACCTAAATATATACAATTTTCACTTGTCAATCATACCTCAGTAAATCTGGAAAAAATAAATAAAATTGCAAAATTTTTTAATTGAGGGCACCCGGGTGGCTCATTAAGTGAAGTATCTGACCTCAGCTCAGGTCACAATCTCACGGTTCACAGGTTCAAGCCCCACATCGGGCTCTATACCAACAGCTCAGAGACTGGAGCCTGCTTCAGATTCTGTGTCTCCCCCTCTCTCTCTCTCTCTCTCTCTCTCTCTCTCTCTGACCCTACCCTGCTCACGCTCTGTCTCTCTTTCTCTCACAAATAAATAAAAAACAGGGGCGCCTGGGTGGCGCAGTCGGTTAAGCGTCCGACTTCAGCCAGGTCACGATCTCGCGGTCCGGGAGTTCGAGCCCCGTGTCGGGCTCTGGGCTGATGGCTCAGAGCCTGGAGCCTGTTTCCGATTCTGTGTCTCCCTCTCTCTCTGCCCCTCCCCCGTTCATGCTTTGTCTCTCTCTGTCCCAAAAATAAATAAACGTTGAAAAAAAATTTTTTTAAACAAATAAATAAAAAACATTTTTAAAAATCTTTTTTTAGTAAAAATAATGAAAAATAATTTTTTTTATTGTATGGTTTTCTTTTCATATTTCAGAGGCCACACTTTTTTTTAGGGTACACACATTCCCATAGGCCCTTGTGAGACTCATATGCGCCCAGCACTGGACCTCATGGTCCACTGGACCACTGGATAAAGCAGCTCTCATCCGGGCCACATAAACAGAAAGTTCTCTACGTCTTGCTGAATGGACCCTATGACTCACTTTTGTATTTCTTACATCAGCCCTGCTAATGTGTCAAAGCCAATGCGGCAGGCGACATGGAAAGAGCTGACAGTGGAAGGCCAAGAAGACAAACAACGAATGGCTGCCCCCTGGAACAAAGAGGTTAATTACTGGCACCTAACTTATTTGAGGGAAGATGTCACACACCCATATTACCAATTAACCTCACCTCTATGAAACCGCCATGGCCGCAATTAATAGAAAGTGACTGTCATCCTAATTACAAGGTCTATACAAGAGGCCAGTGTTAGGCATGGAGACTTCTTTTATACCTCCTCCTGATGAGTTTCCTAAATTTTCTGGCATCTTTTCCCTAAGTTACACTCAGTTCCGCTTTCTCCTTAAAACCGTCCCTTGAAATAGTTGCTGCTAGGGGCGCCTGGGTGGCGCAGTCGGTTAAGCGTCCGACTTCAGCCAGGTCACGATCTCGCGGTCTGTGAGTTCGAGCCCCGCGTCAGGCTCTGGGTTGATGGCTCAGAGCCTGGAGCCTGTTTCCGCGTCAGGCTCTGGGTTGATGGCTCAGAGCCTGGAGCCTGTTTCTGATTCTGTGTCTCCCTCTCTCTCTGACCCTCCCCTGTTCATGCTCTGTCTCTCTCTGTCCCAAAAATAAATAAACGTTGAAAAAAAAAATTTTAGAAATAGTTGCTGCTGACTGCTGTCCTGTACGTTACTTTTATTGAGCATTTACTACATGCGAGGCACCATGTAAGCACTTCCTAAGCATGATCCCCCTCCTCCTGCCCACTTCATGCACTCATGGTCCCTGCCTGCCGCAACTTTTCATTTGTCAGCTTCCAAACTTGGTCTTAAGAAATTCAACGTTGCCACGTACCTGCAAAAAGGAGCCGTCTCTCTTGACTCCTACCGGCGGCCTAGCTCACAAGAGAGCAACGCGTAAATCAGACTGCCAATTGACTGGCCGCTGTTGAGAAGCAGAAGTGCTCGGGGGACACAAACTCATCTTCGCTACCAAGCACGTTTCTTCTGTTACAAACCTGTACAGGAAGCCATTGTGTCCCCTGTTAAGTGTCCCCTTCACCGTCCCTTGCTCACCGAGGTGGTAACTTCTATAAACACCTGTGATTCTTTGCCAAGACTTTCTCTGGTTCCCAAAACAGGTCAATCCATCGTGGAGGCTGAAGTGTCACCGAGACAACGCCCCCAGGAGAAGCTTCAACTGATGACTGGTGTGAGTTGAGGAATAAGTGTTTCCTCATCCACACAACTTCGTGCACCACGAGCAGCTTGGAAGCATGTGCGTCAGTCTCCCAGGGCCCTGAGCGAGAGGGAGCCCAGCTGGCCCTCAGCGAAACCCCACAGCTGACCGCCCTTCTCTGGCTCACTTCCCTCCCCAGCTAGCACTTTAGAACCATGTGCCAAACGGAATCCTTGCGCTCAAACCCGTGTCTCTGGCCTGCAGCTGGGGGGGGACCCAGCTGAACAAAGACGTTATTGGCTGTCGTGCAATCACAGAGTCAGTTGGGCGGTCATAATACTGAGCCCCTCCATCCTAGGAATTGATCTGATGCACAGGCAGGTTCTCTTGCTTGTAGGTCTAGCAACTCTCTTTTCTGAACAGGTCTAGACACACACACTGATCAGTCTGGCCTCCTTGGACCGGCTTCCACAGATGCTCCGTCGACTCCGTCTCTGTGCAGGGGACAACCCAGTTGATCAGACTTGTGTGCTTTTAATCACAATTTCCATCCAGGTGCCTTCCCGACACGGGTGGGAGGGAGTCCCCGGGCTCCTCCAATTCATCAATCACACAGGCTCCCAACCAGGCTTGGGCAAGGGGGCCGTTTGTTTTTTCTTTTCTTTCAATAGATTTCTAGTTACGCAAGTAACACATTAAAAAATTCCGTTTTAGGGGCGCCTGGGTGGCGCAGTCGGTTAAGCGTCCGACTTCAGCCAGGTCACGATCTCACGGTCTGTGAGTTCGAGCCCCGCGTCGGGCTCTGGGCTGATGGCTCAGAGCCTGGAGCCTGTTTCCGATTCTGTGTCTCCCTCTCTCTCTGCCCCTCCCCCGTTCATGCTCTGTCTCTCTCTGTCCCAAAAATAAATAAATGTTGAAAAAAAAAATTAAAAAAAAAAAATTCCGTTTTATATAAGAATTGAAACATGACAGATAAGGCTAATGTTCCTGTTGAACACCACCTTTCCCTAAGAATCCAAGCCCCTGTCTCCTCCTCGCCCCACAAAAGTTACCTCTGTGGTACAGTTCTGGGCTTTTTCCTACAAATTTACACACAGACTAAGCCACAGAAAAGGTTTGGGTAGGGGGAGGTTAACATAAATGGCATCCTATTGTACACACGCTACACCAGCAACAAAGAATAGAAAAGGGAAATTTAAAATGTAATATCATCCTCACGGTTTGTGGGTTCCAGCCCACATCCGGCTCTGTGCTCACAGCTCAGAGCCTGGAACCTGCTTCAGATTCTCTGTCTCCCTCTCTCTCTGCTCACGTTCTGTCTGTCTCTCTCTCTCAAAAATAAATAAACATTAAAAAAAAATTTAATGCAATAACATTGGGGCACCTGGCTGACTCAGGCAGTGGAGCACATGACTCTCGATCTCAGGGTCGTGAGTTCAAGCCCCATGTTGCGTGCAGGGCTTACTTATATAAATAAATAATAAAGTACAATATCATTTACCATAGAATCAAAAAATATTTTAAACCTGGTAACAAATTTAACAAAAGGCAAGGAAGATTTCCACATTGAGAACTACAGATACTGCAGACAGAAATTAAAGAATATTCACATAGAGAAATGTCCCATGTCAATAGACCCTTAAGATTTTAGTTCTCCCCAAAATGATCTATGGATTCAGCACAATCCCAAACAAAATCTACTAGGCTTTTTAAATTGAAATTTACTAGCTGATTCTAAAATTTATATGGAAATACAAAGAGCCTAATAAAAATCAAGCAATATAGAAGAAAGACAAGGAGGAAGGAAAAGCTCACACCACCAGATTTCAAGTCTTATTTAAAGCTTTAATTATTAAGGTTTTGCGATGTTGGCACATGATGGACAAATAGACCCATGCACAAAATAAAGTTCTGAAGCAGAACCACACGTAGACAGTCATCTGAGTTCCAATAAAGGCATTGTTATTGTCCAAAAGGATCATTTGAATAGATGGTCCTAGATCAACTGCATATCCATATTGGGGAAAAAAAAAAACAACTTGATTCCCTACCTCACACCATACACAAAACTTAATCCAAAAAGAACACAGACATACTTAACATATTCTTCATCTTGCTTTTCTCACTCAGCGACACCTTGCTTAATTTTTTTTAATGGCTACAAGTAGCCCATGCCAGGATGTACCATGGTTTATCGAGCTATTCCTCTCACACAGGTGTATGTACATTCTCCAGTAGTGTCCGAGAAGTGGGATTTCTAGGTCGTTTCCTTCAGATCGGTTAGTATCTCCGTTATATGTGGTTTCTCCAAGTTCACCCTCAGTTAACATTAGTGTTTTGTGGTTGCCCCATGGAAGGTAGAATCAATACCCTACCCAAAGCTGGTTTGGAGTCAAGACTGATGAGCCCACACATGCACCAAGAGAGTATATAAAGATTTGTTACTCATATCATGAATTTTTTCTGGGGAGAATAAGGCAGGCACTCAAGCTGGTCTGGAACATCTTGACCAAAGAGAGGAATGAGGCTCTCATATTATCGTGGTTAGGGAATAGAGCTGGGTGAAGGTTCCCACATATGTGGCGCCATAGGAGACAGCACGTGGGATTCCTTACTGGCTTGCCCAGGAATGAAGCAAAGGGAAAAGGGAAAGGGAGACAGTTGGAGAGCTGTTGGTAGTCAAACATCAAAATGAAATCACACTTTATTATAATTGGTTTATGTCAGCTTGGGTCAGTCAGTACCTTGCTACATGAACCACATACCCTCTAGATCAATGAATAGTCACTAATCAATTTATCACAGACTCTGGGTTTAGCTGAGCATGTCCAGTTTGGCTAGGTTATGCTCCTGACTCAGTTTCCCTCCCCATCTGAAAAATTATTAAAGAAAACCACCAAGCGCATATATATCTAAGCTGCTCACTAGTCCTTAATTGAACACTTACTATATGCTATGTACTATTCTAAGAGCTTCTGCATTGATTAGCCCTTTGCCATATAACAATCTATGAAGTGACAATTATTATCCCTATTTCATAGGTGAGGAAATTGAAGCACAGAGAGGTGAAGTGATTTGACAAGATTGCATAGCCGATAGGTGGCAGAAATGGGACTCAAGGCCAGGCTGTCCAGATCCAGAACCCAAGCTCTTAATCGTTATGCTAGGCTGTGGACTCCTTTAAGACAGTGACAAATGCACGGTCCCACTATCCTGTACAACTCCAGGATCAAACAGGACACAATGTGAGTGATGCCTTCTAGAGCTATAGAACAAGATGGGTCTTATGTGTACCTAACACAGTGCCTGGCATATAGTAAGTGCTCAATAAACATTGGTGAGTTAACTAATGTACTTACATATAATAATAACAATACTGCATTATATTATCCATGAGGATACAAAAATCAATACAATAAAATCAACTGAAGAGCTCCAGCTCACACACTGGGCATTATTTCAATGTCCCATATTAATAGCAGCACAGGAGAAACCTCTCTATACCCATGAGATTGAGACTCCAGGAGGGTAGGAACTGAGTCAGTTTGTTCCTGTTGGACCCCAGGAGCCCGGCACAGGAACTGGAATAGAGTACTCATTCCAAAAGCACTTGTCAAAAAATATATGGGTATTTGGACAGAAGATACCTGATGAATAAATGGATACACGCATGTGTGCATGGAGGAAAGGATATTTGGGTGGACGTTTGGATGGATAGTAAGATATATGGATGGATGAGTGACTATATGAGTGGATAGATGAATAATGATCAAACAGAAGGACAGGTGGGGGAATCGATGGGTAGAATAAGTAGTTAAAATCATGCACTTTTTTTGGGTTTTTTTTAAATTTTATTTTTAAGTAATCTCTACACCCAACATGGGACTTGAACTCACAACCCTGAGATCAAGAGTCGCATGCTCTACTGACTGAGCCAGCCAAGTGCCCCTGTCATCATGGACTGTTTAGTTAGACTGCCTGGGTTCAAATCCCAGCTCTCTCATTTATTCCAGGAATAGAAATGGAATTAAAAGGATGACAAAGTAACCCAAAACAAGACCCTGAGGAGGCACAAGAGGGTAATTTGTGAATGAAATATTTATGGAACACCAGAGTCAAACACCTTCCTTGTACAAATGGGATCACTGGAATTCACAGAGGCAAAATCACTCGTCAAAGGTGACACAATTGATTAGCGGTAGTACCAGAAAAAAAAAGTCCAGGTTTTCTGACCCTCTTTTATTCATTCAACAAACATCTATTTAGCACTTCCAATTTTCCAGGCAGTATACTAGGTGCTAGAGATCCAGCACTGGGCAAGACAGACACAGGACCTACCCTCAGAACACCAAAAATCTAATTAGAAATGATATTGTTATATGGGAAGCTCCAGGAGTTAGGAGAACATATAACAATGAAAAGTAATCTAGCCTGGTGATCAGGGAAGGCACTAAAGTTAAAACCTAAAGACAACTGAAAAGATGGATTGGAGACATTTAAGCAGAACGATGTATTAAACAGCTCTATGACCCTCAGCAAACTGCCTAATCGGCCTGGGCCTCTTTTTCCTCTTCTTTAAATGTAGATAATAACTGCCAAAATAGATGGTGTTCAATAAATGTGTGTTCTCCTCTTCTGCCCCAGGAGGGTGTCCTTCTAATCTAACTGCCATCCCAGGAGGGAAAAAGAGTTGGGTGTTATGTATAGTCTAAAAACACCACGTGTGTTCGTTTATCCATTCTATAACATTTATTCAACCCTGGCTATCTGCCAAAAGCTTTTGTAGACATGAATGTATAATCACTACTCATCAATTCTAAGAGGATGTATCAGTCAGCTTAAGCTAGGGTATGCTGCAGTAACAAGCACTTCAAAATCCCAGTGTCTTAACACAACAAAAGTTTACTCTTCTGTCACAGTCTGCCGCGGGTCCAGGTAATTCAGGAATCCAGGCTGAAATGATACTCTGATCTCACATTTTGATCATGAGGCCCTCACATTCCACACGGCATAGAGAGACACAGTGAGAACTCACAGCCTTTCCTATGCTTAGGCCAGGAAGTGACCACACCCCTGTGCTCAGAGCTCATTGGCCAGCACTGATCACATGGCCCCACTTCACCACAAGGGGGCTAGGAAGGCGGCAGAGCATATGGAATATCTGATGAGCATTACTATCTCTGCCACAGCGGAGACACATACGAATAAGCTCACAAATAAGGATATACTTAAAATTGCAGCATGTTCCAGGAAGGGTCTGGTTGCAGATGGCCTGGCCAAGGCTCCTAAATTAAGACTTCAGATGGGGCGCTTGGGTGACTCAGTCGGTTGAGCGTCCGACTTCGGCTCAGGTCATGATCTCACTGTCAGTGAGTTCGAGCCCTGCGTCGGGCTCTGTGCTGACCGCTCAGAGCCTGGAGCCTGTTTCGGATTCTGTGTCTCCCTCTCTCTCTGACCCTCCCCTATTCATGCTCTGTCTCTCTCTGTCTCAAAAATAAATAAAAGTTAAAAAAAAAAATTTTTTTTTTAAAGACTTCAAAATGCAGCCGGCCACACACATAAAACCACAGGTAAAAAGAAATAAATGATGGTCTATCATAGTCCTGAATTCTCAAGAAGAGGTTAGGAGTCTTGCCGAGTTGTCCGTCCCTGCATTCTGGCAATGATTTCATTTCTAAGCACAAGCCACCAAAAACAATGCAGAGCACAGAAATTCAGCCCCACAATCCCCACAGCACCTGTAAAAACAGCCTGAGTGGCACAGTGCCCAGAATGTATTTACTGGATCCCGTTCGGAGGCTGAAAAGTTCAGCACATCACAGCCTGATGCCTAACTGGTACCAGGCTTCAGCCCATACACAATAAAATGCCCACAGGGACCACTAAATGAGAGGAGGTGGTCTCAGGGGACAAACAAGGAGACAGTGCCCAGTGAAAGGGACAATTGCCCCTCGACACCACCTGCGTATGGCTACTGGGGCTTATTTTTACATTTCTAAGAGACATTGGAAATCTGGATTTTTGTGTGTGCGATCTTAGTTTGTTTTTGTTTTTTTTAATGTGGGGATTAAATAAAATTAATTTTTTGATGTTTTATTTCTTTGCTTTTGAGAGAGAGCATGCAAGTGGGGGAGGGACAGAGAGAGAGAGAGAGGGAGAGAGTCGAAGCAGGCTCCAGGCTCCAAGCTGTCAGTGCAGAGCCCAGGGCGGGGCTCGAACTCACAAACTGTGAAATCATGACCTGAGCTGATGCTTAACCGACAAAACCACCCAGGCACCCCTAAAATTAATTATTAAAAACCCTCTTTAGGGGCGCCTGGGTGGCTCAGTCGGTTAAGCAGCCGACTTCGGCTCAGGTCATCATCTCACGGTTCGTGAGTTCGAGCCCCGCGTCAGGCTCTGTGCTGACAGCTCAGAGCCTGGAGCCTGTTTCAGATTCTGTGTCTCCCTCTCTCTGCCCCTCCCCTGTTCATGCTCTGTCTCTCCCTGTCTCAAAAATAAATAAAACGTTAAAAAAAAATTAAAAAAAATAAAAATAAAAAATAAAAACCCTCTTTAGTTTGAACGAAATGTATCTGCCATCCAGATTCGTGCAGCTGGACCCCAGTTGTCTGTTAAAGCTCCAAAACAGTGCAGAGGGGCCTTAGACAAATCTGAGTCTCCCCAGCTGAAGTAGCCAGAAAAAGAGAAAAGCTGATGTCAACAGGGAATGGTTATGTACATACAGGTGCTGGATGAAATATTATGTGCCCATTAAAAATATTCATAAGACAGAAGGACTGGGAGACATGCCCAAGGAGAAAATCCGAACTGAAAAGAGAACACCCAAGAGTTACACACAATATAAACAACCCACATATTGAAATTATGTATCAAAAAAAACCTGAAAGGGAATGCATCAAAATGTTCACAGTGCTCCTTGGGTGATAGGAATATAGATAGTTTCCATTTGTTTGTTTTAATTGTTTAATGAATATGTCCTCTTCATAACAAGGGCAAAACTGCAGATTAAAAAAATTAAATATTGGGGAGCCTGGATGGCTCAGTCAGTTAAGCATCTGACTCG
This sequence comes from Leopardus geoffroyi, assembly GCF_018350155.1. Classification (NCBI taxonomy): domain Eukaryota; kingdom Metazoa; phylum Chordata; class Mammalia; order Carnivora; family Felidae; genus Leopardus; species Leopardus geoffroyi. The sequence goes on along the minus strand of NC_059339.1, from coordinate 10,336,593 downwards.
ATCTGGGCTCAGGTCATGATCTCACGGTTCGTGGGTTTGAGCTCCACATCGGGCTCTGCGCTGACAGTGTGGAGCCTGCTTGGGATTCTCTCTCTCTCCCTCTCTCTCTGCGCCTCCCCTGCTTGCACTCCCTCTCAAAATAAATAAGCAAACATTCAAAAAACATTTTTTTTCAGTAAACATTTGTTGGGGTGTGCTTCAAGGAATTTTAGACCTGAAAAAAATACTAGCGGTCATCTCCTCCAGAAGCTTCTTGCTCAGCACAAGAGGACACTGAAGCCCAGGGAAGCTGAGTAACTTTCCCAAGGTCACACAGCTGGTAAGCAACAAGGCTGGGGTCGAAGCCAGGTGTCTCGAATGTCAGTTCAGTTTCAAGCACCATAGGCTACTGACCCAGGCGTCATATAGATGGGAGGAATACTACACAGAAAGGAAAAGAAAAAGGAAAGAAAGGGAGAAGAAACGGAGGAAGAGAAGGAGGGAGGGAGGAAAAATCTCAAAACTCGTCCCAAGCTTTGTATAGGTGGGGTTTTTCTCCCCCAACCATTTTATCTGTGGATCTGCTCATTTCCATAAAAGCTGATAATCTTAATTTTGTCAAGACTCTGCAGAACATTTCCTCTTGTTCATGCTCCCCGAGGTAAGAAAACTTGCAGGAAGGAACCGAAGAACAATTTTTACACTTCTAATTTAATTACTACTGTTCTCCTCTATTAGGGTGCTCATCAAGAACTTGGATTTGAATGTTCCTCCTCAAAACCAGTGTGTAATGCGGTGGACACAGAATTAAGAAAAAATTAATTTTAAATGTCAGAATTCCTGTGGGAGAACACGCTTCTATAATTTACCTTCCGAATCCATTAGTGCTTTGGCAGTGTAGGAATTTAATATTTTAGTCACATCTTACATCTGGCGAACCAATCCACACGCATTTGCTAATAAAAAGGCTGTCTTGGCTAAACTATATCAAAATCCACAGCAGCTAACTTCCCCCACTGCCCTCAATACAAAATACAAAAATGATGTTGGCCAAGTTCTTGGTTACAAGTGGTCTTGTTGAGGGGGCTGGACTATTTTCATAAAATCATAGAATGTTAGAGCAGGGCTTGAGGGGGCGCCCGGGGGGCTCAGTCGGTTGAGCGTCCAATTTTGGCTCAGGTCATGATCTCGCGGTTCGTGGGTTCAAGCCCCGTGTCGGGCTCTGTGATGACAGCTCGGAGCCTGGAGCCTGCTTCGGATTCGGTGTCTCCGTCTCTCTCTGCCCCTCCCCCACTCGCGCTCTGTCTCTCTGTCTCTCTCTCTCTCTCTCAAATATAAAGAATTTTAAAAAATAAAAAAATTTAAAAAAGAAGGGCTTGGGAGATGGAAGAGATGCGTGGGGCAGGCAGGGGAGACAGAAAGAGACCAAGAGATAAAGAGAAAGAACTTAATGTTAAGCCTGGAGAAAAATGGGGAGATGAGCAGAGAGAAACAGAGACAAAAGACAGACCTGGACGGCAAAGAGACATATAGAAAGACAAAGAGATAATGATGATAATAATGGTAATAATGACGATGATGATGATGGAGACTGAGAGGAAGACAGAGGCAGAGACAGATAGGAAGACAAACTGGCAGAGATAGAGTGAGGCACAGAGAGGGAGAGAGGCACAGAGGTAGGGAGAAAGAGAGAGGGAGTGACAGAGAAATGCTAGTCTTCCTGAAGCTTTAATGCCCACATCATCATCATTGTAACAAACCATAGACAACCTGTTACCTGGGTTCAGGGTGCCCACCCACCAGGGTGCCCAATTATCAAGGTCAGGGGCAAGGTCAAAATAAAGTGGTTTTTGGAATGCCAGACAAGACAGAAAGAGAATGACCAGCACAACTGTCTGGCCGAAAGGCTGGACTCTCAGATTCTGAGCCTTGGACGTGGCACCAGAGTCTTGTGATGCACTCTAGGCATGTCTGACCCCAAAGCATCCATTTTCTGCCTCCTGCCCAGACAGTCCTAACAGGGAGTGAGAGATTCCACACAGCTCTGAAGCACTTCCTATAATCAGGGCTAATGGCTGCAGACCAGGAAAACACCAAGCTCAGGGTGACTTTCAAAATCCATGCACACTCTCTCTCTCTCTCTTTCTGCCGCGATCTGAAAACATCAGACGTGGTCACCAGCTCAAACCAAAGCTTTGTCTGCCCTCCAGACTCTGCTAGCCCTCAACCTCAGGATTCAGCCTAGATTTGCCCCATCTGCTGACATTTAGAGAACAAAAATGATGTAGTGATAATATCAATGAGTATTTTTTGACCACTTCTCGTATGACAGGCACGGAGCAAAACTTTACAAGAACTGTATCATTTCATGCTCATCACAGAACCCTCTCCCTTTTAGAAACAGCATTTTAGGTAAGAAAACTGAGACTGAGAATTTAGGTGTCTTGTCTGAGAGCAAACGTCTGTCCCCTTATGAAGGTTCATTTAGTTAGAGACTGCAGTCCCAGGTGGGCAGGAAAATGGTTTCTGATGTCCACCATACCCCTTCTCTCCACGGATTTTGCATGCGCTGTTCCCTCTACCTGAAATGCTTTTCCTTTCCCCTCTTCCCTCTCTCCCAGGGCTTTTACGACTGCTCACTTTTTAGATCTCAGTTCCGTCAACTTTCTTCAGGGAAGCCTTCACTGATTCCCTTGACCAGATCAAATTCCCCTTTATGATCTCTCATGGTGCAACATACCTTTCCTGGGTTTACTTACAGCACCTGCCATCTTACACATAATCGTGTGATTCTTTGATTAATCACAGATCAGCCTCTGGTTTTGCTCATCCCTCTATCCATCACGGTGTGGGCCCCTAGCCCATTGTAGGTGCTTTCTGTATATATGTTTAATTAATTAACTGACTGATTAATGATTGAGTGAATGAAATAACTAGAAATATATGCCAAACTCAAGAACAGAAATATGAACATGGGTAAATTCCCTAAGAGATAGCTAAGGGAGTTGAAAATAGTTGTGTCTAGGGATGGACCAGGACAGGAACAGGAACCTAATATTTTGATGTAAATGTTATAATCTTTTTAAATATGTACTTTCATTACTTTGATAGACTAATTTTTTAACTGAGACTGTGAAAAACTGAAAGTAACTACTTTACCAGATTTTTTTTAATATAAAAAGATGAAAGGGTGGAAGGAGGGGGTTTTCCAAACGGAAGGAGAATGGGGGGATGGAGATGTGTCAGCGAGGAGGCATCCTGGAGAACAAGTCATGAAGTGCAAAGGATCTGGGTGCCCACGTCTGCGTCTGAGAAAAGTAACCCGTGAGATACTTTGTTCTGAACAGCCAGCCCTGCAGCCACGGGCCACACCTGATTGGACGCAGAATCAGTGCCCAAGCTAATGGCAACCAATCACAACATGAGAAGGAGACCATGAATGAAATTCTATCCAATAGAAGTGCTGCACATCTGGGGCGCGTGCAGTGACTCAGTGGATTGAGCATCAGACTCTTTTTTTTTTTTACAAGTTCTTTTTTTTTTTTTTTTTTAGACTGCTTTGTTGGAACTTTTTTTTTTACATTTATTTATTTTGAGAGACAGAGAGAGACAGAGCACAAGTGGGGGAGGGGCAGAGAGAGAAGGAGACACAGAATCAGAAGCAGGTTCCAGGCTCTGAGCTGTGAGCACAGGGCCTGAAGCGGGGCTCAAACTCACAAGCCGTGAGATCATGACCTGAGCTGAAGTCGGACGCTCAACCTGAACCACCCAGGCACCCCAAGCATCAGACTCTTGATTTTGGCTTGGGGCATGATGCCAGGGTTGTTGGACCTAGCCCCCACATGGAGCCTGTTTGGGATTCTCTCTCTCTCTCTCTCTCTCTCCCTCTACCCTTCTCCCCCTATTGTACTCTCCATCTCTCTCTGATAGATAGATAGACAGATAGATAAAAACAGTACTGCACGGTTCATGATGGCAAATCCACCAATCAGATCCTCTCTTGGAAAGTATAAATGGCAGAGGAGGCGTTAGTTCTGACATACAGACACATAGTGGAATTGAAGGAGGCCCTCTATGAAATTGTGTACAAAACAAATTTCCCAGGCTCTATAGCTTTGATCAGATTATCAAGAGAAACTGTGTTGAACAAAGGTTAAGGACTAGTAGATAAAGCAGGTAATCTTTTCTCTGAATTTTTGGAAGATTTCATGTAAAAATTATTTAGATTTCCATCTTCTGTTCCAAAAAATATGGTAACACTGAGCCTGTAATTTCTAATGGTAATGATTGCCCAGAGCTGAGTTGCAGCCGCTCCCTGTGGACAGGGCACGTGTTCTCCAACTCATCCTATCCCCACCATTCTTGTATTTTCCTGGTTCACTGGTTGACATGTGATGCCTGGACCATGTAAACCGTTGAGTTTACAACTCTTAGCTATCAACAAGTGAGTAGTTCAGACTGACATGTGAGTGGTTGATACATTTGCCTTTTGTTTTTGTTTTTGTTTTTTTACCTAGGAGTTTAACCCATTAAGATCTCTAATGATGGAGAAAACAAAAAGATCTCTAACGATGGAATTCATAGGACAAATAATTTTGAATCCCTCTCAGGTCATGTTTACATGCCCTATTATCTCTCCCATTCAGGTTGGACCAAAAGAACAGAAATCCAATTCCAGGCATTGTACCTCTAAAAGACTTCTAATCTTCTGTAGACCTTCCTAGAGTTCTCTGCATTCTATTTGTGTTTGGTTGGTTTGGTTGGTTTTTGTTTGATTTGGGGTTGTATTGTTTTGCTTTTGTTTTTGGATACGGGAAGGTTGTTTCTGGTTGGGTTTTTTTGTTCTTTTGAGGGGGGTTGGTGATTTGAGGGGCTTTTTTGTTATGTTTTGTTTTCTTACAGTTTTGCCTCTTAAAAGAATCTTGGCCGCTAACAAAATAGGGAATCAGCACCTCCCTCTGATTGACACATACTATTGAAAGCTTCTGTTTTCCTTCCTGACTCTGAGGTAACAATCATAGACAGGCACTATAGCTGGGGTCACGCTGAGAAAAACCCTGTTACCTTTGCATAACAAAATGCTGCGCAGTATGAAATGGACTCATGCTGGGCCCATTTTCCTAGACAAACTGACTTTGAATTGAGCGGTGGCGGTGAGAGAAACAAAGGCATCCGATGTCAGAGCCTGTGATGTTCTTTATACCACAAGCTTGAGAACAGTGACTTCCTCTGTGACTCAGAGGGGGAGAGAGATTGCTTGCCTGAGGCTGGTGTCTCAGAGACTCAATCTACTTGAGTCAATTACATTTGATTCAGTACTTCCTGAGCATCATTATGTGAAATGCACCACATCTGACATGTGGGGATGCAAAGAGGAGGAAGACAGAGCCACAGCTCTCAAGGAACTTGAAATCTACTCGGGGAGATCAGACAAAACCACAAAGAATGATAACAAATATGGTTTCTGACTAAGTAAGGACATCTGATCCTTCCACGCCAACAATTTATTGCCCACTTTTTTTTTTTTTTTTTCTTTTTGGAAGCCACCATGCTCCCAATGTCAACCGTTTTGGTCCAGGTGGGCCAGCCCCCATTGTCCAAGTTCCAAGTATCTGAGCCTCTGGATCCAGCCGTACCTGTAATCCTCCCTTAGTCTTTTCCAAGTCTTGAAACTATAAAGTCATTTATTTATTTATTTATTTATTTATTTATTTATTTAGTCTAAGCTGGTTTAGGTTATCTCTTTTCACTGAAAGAGTCCTAACTAATAAAAATATATACAAATGCTCTTACTTATATTACCTCCTTTCATCTTCAAAACAATCCTATAAGATTTATAAGAGATAAGGAGCTCTGGCAGGGCCCTGAAGAAGGTAAGACGAGTGTGAACGCATCAGTTTTACTATGGAATATAACCAGGCTTTCCTAAACAATATTCTCCCCTCCACCCAACTGTCTGGAGATCTGAGCCTTAGGTTATTAAGAACTCCGACTACAATCAATTAAAAAAAAAAAAAAGTGTGACCCTGGAGGCAGGAAGACCAATGAGGGAGGAGGATGATAAAATTTGTCCAGGCAAAAAGGCCTAGAGCAGTGCCTCTCAAACCTTAACATGTATATAGATCAACTGGGGATCTCATTAAAATCCAGAGTCTAATTCAGTAGGTCTGGAGTGGGGGTTGAGATTCAGCGTTTCTAACCATCGCCCTGACGCTGCTGGGGTCCAGGGCCACACTTTGAGTAGCCAGGGCTTGGACCAGGGCAGTGAGCAGCCAGAGATGGCCATTGAACATGTTTTATTTGACTCAAACAGTATTTTAAAAATGAAAATTGTTTTACTATACTAGTTTCCCTATTTTTCTGTATGTTCCAAACTTTTCATTATAAAAAGTGTTTTTAAGTTTAAGTTTAATTGCCAAAACCTATAGGTGATTTTACATAAATGTCTCGCTTTCTGGCTTCCCGAGAATTTGGCGGTTCTGGCCACACCGCGCGCACAATCCTGCCTACAGCAACCTTGAGTCTCCCCGGTGGGGCTCCAGTCGGCCCCACGGTCCATCCGCTCGGCTCAGCACCGCACAGCGATCGGCAACCCCTGGGACCGCGGGTTAGGCGCACATCCAACACCCTGTGGCTACCCTGGCGAGGTGTTAACCCGCTGCCAGCCTGGAGAAGAGGGAAAGAGGGACACTGCCGCGGTCGGTGCCAGGCCGCTGCGCCCCGAGGGACCGCTCGCACCCGGCGACCACCTGTTTTCCGCGCGCGCGGATGCAGCCACTCGCAGGGACCCGCCCCCCAAAACCCAGGGGATCCGCGGGTCCCGTGCCTTCGCCTCGCCGTCCAATTCCGTCGTCGCCCCACCCCCAGTTCTAGCGCATCCTCCAGCTCCAGCAGTCCCATTCCCGCGGACGGCGTCCTGCGTCCCCTCCCCGCCTCAGGTGGCTCCCCCACGACCCCCTACCCGGCGCAGGCTGCCGCTCCGGGAGGCCAGACCCGCGGCGGCCGGCCCCCTTCCCTTCCCCGCAGCTCCCGCCCTGCCCACCTTACCCGCCCGCAGCGATGGTGGGCCGGCTGTCCGTCCTCCTCTGCCTCCAGCGGTGTCGCCTCTGCGACCGCCGCCACCGCAGCGGCAAAGCCACCTGCGCGTGACCCTCGATCACCAAGTCCCCCCCCCCCACACACACACACCACGCACACATACACACACATGCGCGCGCGCGCGCGCTCTGCCCTTAGATGTGGGAGCAGTGGCCCCGGGGGGAGTCATAAAGGGTTCAGGAGCCAAGCCTAAGGCTCAGGAAGACCACCACCCCCTCTGCCTCCTCCGCCCAGAAAACTTAGTTGTCTCTGCAGGTGGGTGGCTCAGCCGGCAGAACCCATTCGCACGTTCCTCCAACCCCATTCAGACAGTCATTCACTCCCTTTGCTGATCCCCAACAGACAGGGACGTGTGCTTGCACACAGGAACCCTCTGCCATCAAATAAGGGTCCTCAAAGGAAAATCGAAGGGCGTGGGGTCGGGCCCGCGGAGTCCGCCTTCATCTCTAGTCTCTGAAGGAACATCCGTGACTTAAACGGGGCTGAAAATGGACTTTCCACCAGGTTTTTTAACCCCTTTGTGACCCAAATGAAGTGTCGTAACTGGAAGCATTACAGGAAATGTTTCAGGTTAAGTCCTTAGAACAGAGTCTGGCACGTAGTAGGCACTCAACAGCGTTAGTGGTTATTCCTGTCGGCTGGAGTTGGGCAGGACGGCCTGTCACCAAAGCCGAAATGGAGCAACACATCTTTCCAGCATGGAAACCATCTCATTCTCTTCCTCTTTAAGGCAAGTGATGCAAAAACCAGAGGACTGGGGCCAAGTCTGCCCTGCAGAATCTGTTCTGTGTGGTTTAGCTGGTGTTTTAGAAACATGTGAATCGATTGCCAAAACTTAAAAACCGGAAGATCACATAAACAAGGGGATTTTCAGTCGTTCTTTGAAAAGATAGAAAGTTTGGGCCAAACCGAGCCTACTTTTCTGGAAGCAGGAGCTCACAAGCAGGGGGCTCTTTAAAGAGGGGTTGCCTCCGATTAGTCCGCTAGGCTCCCTCGCTCCTTGAAAAGATCTTCTTGGCCCCTGCAGACCTTTTGAGGTTGGCCTAAGGCCTAATGCTGAATTTTGTCCAGTTTCCCCAAGAAGTAGCTTTCATTATCCCCATTTTACAGAAAAGGAAACGGAGGCTCAGAAAGGTCGAGTAAATTGCCCAAGGTCACACAGTTAATAATACAGCAAAAGTGAGGTTGGAACCCAGTCTTTATGCCCTGAGCGCCTTAGCATGGCAAGAGGTTTACACCAAGCCATCCTTTTGAAAGGAGCATTTTTATTAATAGCACACTTTGAATGCCAATTTGTTGGGATTGGTGAGCAAGAACTTAAATTTTTAGCTTCATCTAAATTGGCAGTGCTCTCTCCCACACTGTCTCCACCTCCTTATTTTTCTCATTTAAGCGCTCTGAAAAATTCTAAAGGTTTAACTAAAATCGAAAATGTTTCTTATTTCATCCATCTCAAGTTACTGGCAAACGTAGGTGTTCTTTCCTTTCCATTTCTTTCTTTTTTTTTTTTTTTTTTTTTTGTAGCTTCCTTATTTATATTTTACTCTTTGTAGTTTGTAAATTCCCTCTTACCAGCTGCTTGCAAAATCAAAATGTCTTTACTGTTAAGTTTCTGATTAGGGTTGTACTGTCTTGTAACCCCATAAACACACATATGAGGAAAAAATGTGTGCACATACACACCTACATCCACACACACCCAGGGCGCCTGGGTGGCTCAGTCGGTTAAGCATCCAACTTCAGCTCAGGTCATGATCTCGTGGTTCGTGAGTTTGAGACCCACATCGGGCTCTGTGCCAACAGCTCAGAGCCTGGAGCCTGCTTCTGTGTCTCCCTCTCCTTCTCGCTCTCTGTCTCTCTAAAATAAATAAACATTAAAAAAAAAAAAAAAAAACCTGGGGCGCCTGGGTGGCTCAGTCGGTTAAGCGGCCGACTTCGGCTCAGGTCATGATCTCACGGTCCGTGAGTTCGAGCCCCGCGTCGGGCTCTGTGCTGACCGCTCAGAGCCTGGAGCCTGTTTCAGATTCTGTGTCTCCCTCTCTCTCTGACCCTCCCCCGTTCATGCTCTCTCTCTGTCTCAAAAATAAATAAACGTTTAAAAAAAAAAAAAAAAAAAAAAAAACCTTATACACACCCCCACTTGTAATAGATTCTTGGTGTCTCTCCAGGTCTCAGTGTCCCAAAATGTTTCCATAGATCTTCAACCCAAATGCCAGAATCACTGATGGCATAACTGTATCCTTGTTGTGAAGTTTTAGAACACCTTGGTTGCAACCACTAGCCATAAATAGGATCCTACATTACTGTCGATTTATAAATGTTGACAAGTCATTCGAAAGAATTTTGAACATGGTGGCAACAACTCCCCACAACCACCACCACAAAAAGAGAGAGAGAGAGAGAGAGAGAGAGAAATCCAGGAGGCCAGGTGCAACAAGTTCATGACCTCTGTTCTCAACTTTCAGGGTGACTGCTGTGTCTACCCCTTTGAAGTCAGTGGGCAAAGATCTCCGCCTTGGTGCTTTTCCCTCTCCTCCTTGGTCCCTGGGGCCCCTGGATCCCTTTGAGCCTCTCCATGTTGGCAGTGTGGGTTCTCAGCCATTCTATCCCGTAGATAACCACTCTGCAAGCAGGGTGGGTGGGCAGAGGAACGGAGGGGCTTCAGAGAATACACACTGGAGGAGAAGAGGGAGTAAGAGCTCTTCACTGTGGTCTCACTTAGCCTCAGTCATCTCTCAGGTGCTACTCAACGTGTGGTCCCTAAGCCAGCAGCAACGGTGGCAACTGGGAACTTGTTAGAAACGCAGATTCTCGGGCCCCACCCCAGACCTACCTGTCAGACCTTCTGGGGCAGGACTCCAAGGGAAACTATGCTTTAGTCCTCCAAGTGACCTTCATGGCTACTAAAGTTTGGGGTTAACCTCCCCCTCAGTGCTTTTACACTAATCTCTGTCCCTCCACCTTCAGTTCGATGACCAAAGCCCCACGCCCCCTCTGTTATCCTGGCCAGACCCGAGAGAGAGAGAGAGAGAGAGAGAGAGAGAGAGAGAGGAAGGCTAGGAGCCTCTCCTACCACACTGAGAATTTTGAATAACTTCATTCCTTGCCTTTGGAACATCATCTTACAATTCAACAATCAGCAAATAACCCAATAACATGTGGGCCAAATATCGGAACAGACAGTTCACAAAAGAAGGCACAGAAGTGGCCAATAAGCACCTGAAAAGGTGCTCAACAGCATTAATCATCGGGAAAGTGCAAATGAAAACCTCGATGAGACACCACTATGCACCTACCAGAATGGCTGATACTAAGAAGACCGACAATATGGAGTGTTTGTGAAGGGGCTGCAGCAGCTGGAACTCTCATTCGTTGCTGGTGGGAAGCAAAACTGTACGACTTTGGACAGGCATTTGGCAATTTCTTATAAAGCTAGATATACCCTGATCACCGCAATTCCATTCCTAGGCATTTACCCAAGAGAAATGAAAACCTATGCCCACACAAAGACTTGAATATGGCGGCTTTATTCACTAAAGCCCAAAACTGGAAGTGACCCAAATGTCCATCGATGTGTGCACAGAGAAACGAATTGTGCATATCCATGGAATGGAATACTAGTTAGCATCTGACGGCAGGCAATACCATGGATGAATATCAAAAACACGCGGGGCAAAAGAAGCCAGACAGAAAATATTACACATTGTATCGTTCCATTTATATGGAACTGTAGGGATCTACACTGATAGGAAGCCAATCAGTCAGTGGCTGTCCGGGGTTGAGGGGATGGTGATTAATGGCAAAGAGATATGAGGAAAGTTTCTGGGGTAATGGAAATATTCTGTATCTTTACTGGAGTGGCGGTTACACGGGTGTATAAATCTGTCAAAACGCATCCAACTGTCCATTTAAAATGGGTGCATGGCTGCACGTAAATCGTACCGCCATTGAGAGGATTGTTCTTAGCCTTACTGCCCGTAAATGACACTTCAAGAGATGTGATTATTTTTAAGTGCCTGTCCTGGCCTAGCTGTGCCCAGGAGGGAACCACTGACACCAGAAGCGACAGGCGTCTCTGGCATTCGGTCTACCTCGGTGCCGAGCCTGGGCTCTCTGAATCCCGCTGCAGCTTACATGCAGGTCAGCAGTGCAGAGGTTTTTCCCACATCAAATAACTTCAAAAGTCCAGTAATTGGCAAGCGAGCGTCTCCAGCTCAGTGCAATTACCAAACACTCCTCACTCTGCCCCTGGAACCAGCAGACAACTCTGGGATGGAGATCCTGCAGGGAACACAGGGGCCCCTCTCGGGGCCGTCTGGGGACTCTCACCAGCCACCTGCAGGCACCTGCGTCCCAGACTCCAACACTGCTTTCCTAATTGGAGTCTGGACCATCAAGGCCACGTTCCCTGGTTCCTGAGCCTTTCTGAAAAGAGAAGAAAGCCACGGACATTCCAGCAAGGCGGACCCGCGCCTGATGGCGAAAGCAGAGCTGCACGTCCCTCGCCTCTAGGGGGCGCCTCTCGTGGAGAATGAACACTACCGGGATGGAGACCTGGGACCTGAGCAGCGCGGCAGCCCCACGCGAGGCCCAGAACGGCGAGGGTCTCTGGCATTAGCTTGACTAATCCCCACTAGGAACCAATTCTGTTTAAAGGCACTTTTCTTATTGTGGTGAAATTCACATAGCATAAAATTAACCATTTTAGAGTGTTCGACTCGGGGACGTTAAGCGCATTCGCAACGCTGTGCAACCGTCACCTCTATCTAGTTCCGGCGCACTTCCACCGCCCCAGAAAAGAGACCTTGTACCCATGAAGCGGTCACTCCCCTTCCTCCCTCCCCTGGGCTCCTGGCAACCACCAATCTCCTCTCTGTCTCTACGGATTTGCCTGTTCTGGATGTTTCATATAAATGGGATTATACAATATGTGGTCTTTTGTGACCGGCCTGTTTCACTGAGTGTGGTGTTTTCCCATGGTCATCCATGTTGCAGCATGGATCCATACTCTCCTGTAGGGATATATGTCACTTTTCTTTCCTTTTCTTTTTTTGGTAATGTTTATTTATTTTTGAGAGAAAGAGAGAGAGAGCATGTGAAGGAGGGGCACAGAGGGAGACACAGAATCCGAAGCAGGCTCCAGGCTCTGAGCTGTCAGCACAGACCCCCATGTGGGGCTTGAACCCAGAACTGCCAGATCAGGACCTGAGCCGAAGTCGGACTCTCAACTGACTGAGCCACCCAGGCGCCCCTGTATGTCATTTTTCTTGATCAACTCTTAAGGTGATGGGCAATTGTGTGTTTAGAGTTCCTCCGACAGCCTCTTATCTCAGTCCTAGGAAGGCAGCAGGCCCAGGAGTTCCTTGGAGGACGGGTCCATGGCTTCTGAACTGTCCACAGATCCCTGATGCTCTAACAGAATACCGTAGCCTAAGCAGCCTCAACAACAAACGTTATTGCTCACAGTTCTGGGGGCTGGAAGTCTGAGATGGGGTGCCCGCATGGTGGAGTTCCTGATGGGGGCCCTCCTGCTGGTTATGTCTTCACAGGGCCTTTCCCTGATGCGTGCACACAGAAAGGTCCGCTGTCTCTTCCCCTTTTTACAAGGACCAGGAGGGCCGCCCCTCTCATAACCTAATCTAACCTAATCACCTCCAAAAGGCTCCACCTCCAAATACCATCACATTAGGGTTAGGCTTTCATCACTGGAATTTTGGGAGGACACAACATCCAATCCTTAAATAGCACCTCCTCTGGCCCTCTCTGACACCCACTCATGCTTCCAGCCAGTTTCTCGTGGGGATGTAAAATGGTACAGGAGCTTTGGAAAACAGTTAGCAGGCCCTCATAAAGTTAAAGATACACTTACCATATGACTCAGCAATTCCCCTCTGAGACAAGTGCTGAAGAGGAAGTTCTGGGTTTGAATGCAGACCTGTTTCACTTTCCAGATGTGGGCTCTTGAGCCAATGATGCGGCCACCCTGAGAGTCGACTTACTCATCTGGGAAATGGAGATAACAGTTAATACTTCATTCATTCATTCAGTCAATATTTATCGAGCGCCTCTGTAACCGGGCGGTGGGCATGCAGTGGTGAATGAGACAGATACGGCTGTCCTCAAATAAGGTCACAGTTTGGGAAGGAACGCAGACATTAAACAAATAAGCAAATACATGTATCATTACAAATGGCGATACATGCTAGGAAGGAAAAGAGCAGGGAGCTACCAGAGGGGATAACATGGGGTGCTGAATTCACTTACTGTCTTTTATTTTATTTTTATTTTTTATTACTTTATTTTTATTTTTAAGTAATCTCTGTACCCAAGGTGGGACCCAAACCCACAACCCTGAGATCAAGAGTCACCGGCTCCACTGACTGGGCCAGCCAGGCGCCCCAGGGGCATTGAATTTAAATTGAGGAGTGAGTGAAGGCTCTTTTGGGGAAATGACCCATAAATGAAACCAGAAGGGCAGAAGGGCCCGTGAAAAGGCCCTGGGGCCACAGAGCCTCAGTGCGCCTGCGGAAAAGAAAAGACGGAAGGAGGCAGTGGCTTGGCACCAGGTCATAACTCCACTGTAGACCAGATGCGCCATTTGGATATTACCTTACAAGCTAGGGGGAGTGTCTGAGTTCCGCTTTCCCCAGAAGCCAATGTTGGTTGGTAACCTGCCCCCCGCCTCTGCGCACACGGGGGCACGCAGAGACCCAAGAGGCAGACCTTCCAGAGCACGCGGCGCTGTTCATAAGCAGGGGACTTACCAAGCTTGTCTTGGCAGCCACAGGGGCAGGAGGTCTCCGCACTGCGGCCAGAACCTTAAACGTTCACCCTGAGCTCTTAACGGGGGTTCAGTCACCTTGGTCTCAAGCGCACCTGACTCCCTCGAGGATAGCTCCTTGAAAATGGCTCCCACTGCGGGAACGGTGGGCGGAGCTCACATTTCAAGGGCAGGGGAGGGGTGAGGAGCCTCAGATCACGTGGTGGCTCAAGGCTCAAGCTGGGGTCGCGTCCCCTCTGTGACCTCCAGCCACACTCCACCCCTCATGACCCCGACCTGCTCTGACCGTCTCCCCCGCCACCCCTTCTGCAGTGAGCAGCTGTCCGGAGCCGTCAGCATGCACGTGGCTCGTTCCGTGGCTCTCCGGTGGCACTGGAGGCAGAAACCACCGCGACCGATATCCACACGTGGAAGACACAGATCATGATCATGATTTCCAAAATGAGAAACAATATTTTTTTCATCAAGAGCCCCACGATCAGAACCACTTATGTATTTCCCCGCCCCGAGGCTGGGGGTCAGATCACTCTGGGAATTTACAAGTGTCTTCATGTGAGTTAATAAGGATGGTACCTGAGCAGACTCATGAGGTCTGAACTCAAAACATTCTGTTTGGATAATAACACACATGCCTCTTTGCAAGGCAGAGCCTATTTCGGGACAGCCTTTTCTTTTTTTCTTTTAAGTTTATTTATTTATTTTGAGAGAGAGACAGAGAGCGAGCACAAGGGAGGGGCAGAGAGAGAGGGAGAGAGAGAGAGAATCCCAAGCAGGCTCCACACTGTCAGCTCAGAGCCCGATGCGGGCTCGAACTCACAAACTTTGAGATCATGACTTGAGCTGAAATCAAGAGTCGGATGCTTAACCAACTGAGCCACCCAGGCGCCTTTTTTTTTTTTTTTTTTAAGATTGTTTGTAAGTTATCTCTATACCCAACATGGGGCTTCAACTTATAACCCCGAGATCAATTGTTGCATGCTCTATCCAAGCCAGCTGGGTGCCCCAAGACAGCTTTTCTCATTAGAGGCATTTTGGCATTCAGGGGGACGGGATTTGTAGGCTGTGATTTAAGTCTCGTAGGGTGATCTTAGGAACGATGTCCTCCAGGCCAATGGAAGGAACAAAGATAGGCTCAGTCACACAGTGTCCAGACGATCTCAACACCACCTCGCTGTCTCAGGGCTGCGTCCATGAAAATGGATCCCACTGTGATAACAGCAGAAGGCACATTCCAAGAACAGGGGAGGTTGGGAGAAGCCTTCAGTTACCCAGATCCAGCTGGAGGGTCAGCCAGCAGTCACGTCTTGATGACCTCCTCCAACAGGGGACCCCGGGACAGAGATGTGAGTGCAAATGATGTACTTGGGGGAACTGGCCTCAGGAAACACTGATAGAGGAGAGGGCAAGGCAGAGAAAGGAGGCAAATACAGAGCAGAACACTAAGCAGATTACCCCTGGGGCAACAGGGCCCAAATCCCCACTGAACGTAATCCCCAGCCGCGGGGTAAAGGATCTGCAATATTTATCCACCGGCTATCACCTGTCATCATTGAGGCAGGTGGAGGAGGAGGGAGAGGTGCTCACTCCTGGCACCTGTAGCCTGCCCCATAAACAGGTGCTACTGTTGGAGGCCATCCGCTCTGCATGCCCAGAAATGGGGTTTGCCAGGGGGCTGTAAGCAGGGTGCTCACAACATCTGCTACAGGGAGTCAGAGAAGGGTTTGAAGCCGAGAGATTTTCAAACTCACTCTGGTCTTTGGGTGGAGAACAGGCCGTAGGCAACGGGAGTGGTAGCCCCACGTCCGACTCGGAGCCTGCTGGCAGGGGTTCAGGAGGGGACAGTCATAGTTTGGACCAGGATGGTGGCAGTGGGGGCGGACAGAAGTGGGAAGGTTTGAGATAGGTCTGGAAGTAGGAACTGCAGGGCTTGGCCGTGGAGCGGACATGGGATGGGGGCAAGTGGGCCGGCAAGGGTAGCCGCTGGCTCTGTGAGTGAAGTTGCTGTTGCCCGAGAAGGGGGGTCTGGAGAGGAGGGTGCTGGTAGTATTGAGGAATTCAAGGGAATTAAATGAGTTCTTGTAGGCAACTACCCGAATCCAGGCACGCCGTGTAGTTGTTTTTCCTTCCATCCCCATGGTTCTGGAAGACAAGATTAAAGCCTCTGACGAAGCACCTGGGTGGCTCAGTCAGTTAAGCATCTGACTTTGGCTCAGGTCATGATCTCACAGTTTGTGAGTTTGGGCCCCACATTGGGGTCCATGCTGACAGCTCAGAGCCTGGAGTCTGTTAAGATTCTGTTTCCCTCTCTCTCTGCCTCTCCGACCGCCCCCCCCAACCCCCACCTCATTCATGGGCTCTCTGTCTCGAAAATAAACATTAAAAATAATTTTTTTAAGCCTCTAGGGCACATGATAAATGAGTTTGCAACATGTAATCTCTGGGAAATAACACACAGTAGTAGAAACAAGCCTTGCCTACCCACCCTGATGGGTTACTGCAACTCGGTGTGGCATCCGAACCCAATGCTGGAGGCAAATCCAGAAATTACCTTTGGTCCTGCTACACCAGGGGCAAAATCTTTTCCTGGCTGGTGGCGACTGTGGCATAAACTGAGCATTAGAGTAGTCCTTTTCAGCTGGTGACATGCTTTTAATTCAGGAAGTTTCAATGGCTCCGAGTTGTTCCCTTAACACATGCTCCCTCCCCCCCCCTCCCCCCCCGACAAAAAAAACGGGACAGCAAATGCTCGGAATTTGTTCCAGAACATCTGAATTAGTCACTCACGTATTCAACAAACATTAGCATCTAATGTTTCGAGGTAACTGGTGGAAGAGGGGAGCTTTCTCCTTTTTTTTTAAGTTTATTCATTTATTTTGAGAGAACAGACGTGCGTGAAAGTGGGAGAGGGGCAGGGAGAGGGAGAATCCCAAGCAGGCCCCCACTGTCAGCGCTGAGCTGTGTGTGGGGCCACTGTGGGGCTCGAACCCACAAACTGCGAAATGGTGACCTGAGCCGAAGTCGGTCACGTAACCGAATGAGACACCCAGGCTCCCTAGAAAGGGAATTTCTTTTTTTTTTTTTTTTTTAATTTTTTTTAACGTTTATTTATTTTTGAGACAGAGAGAGACAGAGCATGAACAGGGGAGGGTCAGAGAGAGGGAGACGCAGAATCTGAGACAGGCTCCAGGCTCTGAGATGTCAGCACAGAGCCCGACGCGGGGCTTGAACTCACTGACCGTGAGATCATGACCTGAGCCGAAGTTGGCCACCTAACCCACTGAGCCACCCAGGCGCCCCAAAAGGGAACTTCTTAAGGAGGTAAATCGCACAGGCAGAGGTGAACGGTTCACTAAGAAAGAAACTGCACTGAGGTATGAGAATGGGATGATTATGTCCACAAGTGGCTTTACAGAGAATACAGGGCCTGGAATGACATAGTAGGTTGGAAGACGGAGATGTGCAAAATCACCTGAACAGCAGTACAAATTGATATTGCCGCCTTAGAAAACTGTCTAGCAATGTCTTCTAGAACTAATCATGCATAGACACTATAATCCGGCAATTCCGGACATATCCCAAAGAGAAATGCATTCATCTGTTCACTAAAAGACATGCGCCAGAACGTTCCAGGTGGTCTTATTCATAAGAGCCAAACAGTCAAAACAAAACAAAGAAACCGAAAATAACCCGAATGCCTACCAACAGAATGGATGGATACATTGTGGTAGATTCACATTAGATATATATACAGTGTGGTAGATTCACAATATGCCCTGTACAGCAAGGTGAATAAATGGTTTATAACATGGATGATTTCCTGCACAAAATCGCAAGTCTGATAATCATACTTTGCCTTTGGACATGCTGTTAACTAATTCTTTCAGGAAATAACTGAGCGGTTACCACTAGAACAAACACTGTTCTAGATGCCGGAGATACAGACAGTAAGCAAGACCACTAAAACTCCTTGCCCTGGGGCACCTGGGTGGCTCAGTCCGTTAAGTGTCTGCCTTTGGCTCAGGTCATGATCTCACGGGTTCGTGAGTTTAAGCCCCGCATCAGTCTCTAAGCTGACAGCTCAGAGCCTGGAGCCTGCTTCGGATTCTGTGTCTCCATTTCTTTCTGCCCCTCCCTCGCTCGTGTGTGTGTGTGTGTGTGTGTGTGTGTGTGTGTGCACGCCCTCTCGCTCTCTCTCTGTCAAAAATAAATAAACATTAAAAAAAATTTTTTAAGCCCCTGCCCTCACAGAGCTCACATTCTAGTAGGGGAAAAAAAACAGCAAACAAATAGTACATCCAAAATCCCTGAACGTGTTTTAGTTTGGGTTTGGCTTTTTTGAATGGAAGTAGACAACTTAATGACGAAGATTGAAGTAAATGCCTTAAACCCGGAGTCAGTGGGCCCTTGTGGGGGGCCTCGTCCTTGAATGGACATCGAGGGACCAACGAATCTTCTAGAATTACGTGAAAAAGCGTGTATGTCTGGGGATTTTTCTGGGGAGACGGTCCAAGGCACTCTTGGATTCTTTTTTTTTTTTTTAATTTTTTTTTTTTCAACGTTTATTTTATTTTTTGGGACAGAGAGAGACAGAGCATGAGCGGGGGAGGGGCAGAGAGAGAGGGAGACACAGAATCGGAAACAGGCTCCAGGCTCTGAGCCATCAGCCCAGAGCCTGACGCGGGGCCCGAACCCACGGACCGCGAGATCGCGACCTGGCTGAAGTCGGACGCCCAACCGACTGCGCCACCCAGGCGCCCCATGGATTCTTAAAAACGTCATTGACCAAAAAAGAGTTCACAGTCTCCCGATTCCCTCTAGTCTCGCTTAAGTTACGTGCAAACCTTTTCAGAGCATATACCTATAAGCACTGGGATCAACTGTATTTTGCTTGATTTGCTTCACATTATTTCTCTGAAGTAGCAAATGCACAGCCATGTCCTCCTTGTCGTTTGTAAATGCTACAGAAGACTGCACCGTGTCCCATTCTGTTCACTTCACCCAACCACTGTCTTCACGTCAGGCCCACGGCAGTTTCTCGTTCCTCGCCATTCCATAAAGGTTGCTGTGAATACCTTTGCACAGATTTGTTCGTTGCTTCTAAAGGGTTTTCCCGGAGTGTGTTTGAAAACTGCAAGAAGTGGGTCAAATGGCACCCACGTTTTAATACTCTGTGATCGGTGCTCACCACATTTTGAATGCAGCAAGAACAGCTATTAAAAATCACCTACGGGGGCGCCTGGGTGGCGCAGTCGGTTAAGCGTCTGACTTCAGCCAGGTCACGATCTCGCGGTCCGTGAGTTCGAGCCCCGCGTCAGGCTCTGGGTTGATGGCTCAGAGCCTGGAGCCTGTTTCCGATTCTGTGTCTCCCTCTCTCTCTGACCCTCCCCTGTTCATGCTCTGTCTCTCTCTGTCCCAAAAATAAATAAACATTGAAAAAAAAAATTAAAAAAAAAATCACCTACAGGATGCAACAAAAGGGATCGTTTTTGCTCTAATTTGTCATTGATCTTCCTCTCTCTCCCCTGTAATAATAGTCATCTATCCTTGATACAATAGGAGAGTGAAACATAGTACTTATTACAATAATGGAAAAATACCTATTTTCTGGCAAGACATTTCATGCTTCTATGCCCTTGGAAGTTCCACTCAAATCTTTTCCCATCATTCACCATAACCAATGTGTCAGTTTCAGGGTAAACAGGCAAGATGGGGGCCGGGGACGGGGGGGGGGTGCTGAGGTGGGGGGGTGGCGAAGGGTAGAATGTTGCCATGGGAACAAAGGATTTCAGTGATGAGTATCCATGGTGATTGTTGCTAAATTTTGAGAGGTTTTAAACGCTTTATTTAAAATACATAACAACTGTGCAGCTGCTGAAGATGTTCTGAGGGGAAGAGAGGAATGAGTTGTTTGCACTTTTATGGATACGTTTGGCGTGGTTTGGCAGGAAGGAGATAAGGCAGCTTAAGGACAGACATGGTCTACGTGTGATACTATTTAGCAGTTATCAAGGACCGCTATCCCTCTCATACTGAACCCTTTCACACCTCCGGGTCCCATTTGTACCTGGATTGCCTACTCAACAGGGTAATACCTGAGATACACTCAGGCAGAAACCAGCCCCCACCCTGCTCCCTCCCTGGGCACCCTGCTCCCACCACTGCCTGGGAATAGAAACACGCAGAGCTCTGAGCAGAACTGAGAGTTCCCAAGGGGCGAACCTCACTGCAAGCTTAAAATAGGTGCTGGGGAGTGCCAAGCAAGGACTATTTCTTTCTTCACCCTCAGACTCACATGGATGTGAGTATGAATTGGAGAAATGGGACTAGAACTCGGATCTTCTAATTCCTAATCCAGAGTTCGCTTATTCTCCTTTTGTATTAGAACAAAATTTGACTGTGAACAGCAGAGAACCAATGTAATAGAAACTGTAACGAGATGAAGTTTATTTCTCTTTCACAAAAAAAAAAAAAAAAAAAAAAAAATCCAGAGGCTCAGGGAACCAGGCTTCTTCTATCTTGTTGCTCCACTGTATGCAGACCCCATTCTTATGGTCACCTCATTATCCAGCATGGCTGCCTGATTCCAGCCATCGCATCCAAATTCCAATCAACAGGAAAAAGGAAAAGATGAAAAAATAAAAGCTAAGGGCTCAAACAGCTGCCTTTTAAAGAATATTTCTGAAAGCTACCATTTGACAGCCCCCCCTTATATATTATCTAGTATAAGGCCTCCCTTGGCTGCAAAGGAGGGAGGGGAAAAAAAGAAAGAGAGAAGTTCTCACTGTCCAGATTCATCTAAAGTGAGGACCTGAAGTGGTTCTTGAGAAATAATTTTAGATCATGCATAATCGTCTTGGGAGAAAATGATCCCCTTTCCATTCCCTTCCAATCCTGAAAACGACAAGCACAAAGTCTCAGGTCGGTCCTACAGGTACTGAGCACCTGCTATTGTCTCCCTTTAATAAAAGGAGAGCGAGTCTCAGCCCTAAGCTCTAAGTCGTCCTAAATCCCTCTCAATATTAAACCCGGTGTGCAAAGCAGACGCTAAATTTTATTTTACATGAGTTGCTGTCTTCACCGATCACTTTGTTTTAGAGGCCTTGCTAGAACCTACTATCATTGTTCTGTTTGCCTTGTATTAATGTTCATTTACTTTCTATTTCGGTGAGTCATAGGATTTTCCATTTATATCTGTGATTTTTTTTTTCCTCTTAAACATCTTCACGCTTTTTAAGTGAATTGATTTCGAGGAGGAAACCTTTAAGTAAACAAAAGTACGGTGGCACCCGGCTATGTTAAAAGCATGACTGAAATTAGGGACACACAGTTTTGGTGGAAAATACGATGGCTGAGTCTGGAGCAGGCTTATGTTCTAATCCCGGTCCTGCCGCTGACTTGCTGTGTGACCTTAGACAAGTCCTTCACCTCTCGGGGCCTCTGTTTTCAGACCTGTAAAATGAAGAAAACTAGACTCAATAGCGGCCAAGATCTCTGCTCCGAAGGAATGCTGGGGTCTGCAAACGTCTCCAAAAATAACTCCCAAGAACCCCAGAGATCACTTCTCCAGAGGCACCAGCTTTGCATCGGTGACCGTTTGAGTATTCGGAAACCACAAACACTTGGCTTAGCAATGGAGATTAATCTGTATTCAGAGCATTGAAAATAAATAGAGGTTTTTTAAGCCAGCGGAGAGGAGAGCCGTCTCCCAAACATGCAAAATTAGACTTAATTATTTTTAAAACAATACGTCTCTTAATTTGCAAATGAGCAGAACAGAATGCTAAGCAGGGTCTTATTTTGGATGCTAACTACTGTTGCTGTTTCAATTGAAGATTTTCATACTCTCTCTTCACACTTCCCCTTAACTGCTTATTAATAACTCTGCCTTTTCCTTGGCTTTGAATTATCCCTAAATATTAAACCCGGTGTGCAGAGCAGATGCTAACTTTGTTTTACATGAGTTGCTCGTCTTATTATAACCCGAAACAAAAGACCCATTTCCCATTTTCTCAAGCAATGCCAAGGGATGGTCTCCTCGGGAGCTCTGGAGAGGGAGACCACCATTCTTCAGACGTGACCACACCTGGGTGCCCATGCATATCAAGACACATTTGAAAATCACCATGAGGTACTCTCTTATACCCGCATATTGGAGAAATGGAAATGTCTAACTTTAGCCAGTGTTGGCAAGGATGTGGACTTCTTATAGGCAAGAAGCCAATCCAGCAAGATCGTATCTGTGGTGGACAGAACAATAGCTTTGAAGTCATCCACTCAGCAAATATTTATCAAGCACATACTACGTGCCACGTACTGTTCTTGATGCTCAAGCCATAGAGCATGGTGGACAAAACACCCTGCTTTCGCGGAGCCGACGTTCTAGTGGAGAAGGGTGGCAAACAAACAAAGGAAGGAAGTAATACGGGATGTTATATAATGAGAAGTGCTCGGGAGAAAATTCTCAAAAAGAGGAGGCGATTAGAGGTAGTAGGAAAGAATTGCAATTTAAAAAAAAACTGTCAGTCAGAGATGGATCAATGAGGGACATCTGAGCAAAGACTTGAAACAGGTCTATGTGGATATTGAGGAAGAGTACCCCAGGCAGGGGGAACAGCCAGCGCAAAGGCCCTGAGGTAGAAGCATGCCTGGTACGATTAAGGAGTAGCAAGGAGGCCCGTGTGACTGAAGTGAAGAGGGCAAAGGGACAAATGACAGGAGATGAGGGAACATAAGGGGCTTGTATGCCAGGCTGAGGATTTGGGCTTTTACAGGGGGTATGATGGGAGCCATGGAAGAGCTTTGAGCAGAGGAAGCACTTAGCATCCCTGGGACTGCTGGGCTGAGAACGGACGGTAGGGTGGAGGGTGGTGGCGAGGACATAATCAGGGAGGCCAGGGAAGAGGCTACTGCAATGGTCCAGGTGAGATGTAACAGTGGCTGCACACAGTGACAGCAGTGGGGGAGTGGGGGAAAAGTGCGAAGGTTTAAATGTATTTTGAAAGCAGAAACTCGTTAGATTAAATCCGGGTGGGGCTGAGTTCAATCCCAGCTCATCCACTTTCTTAAGCATATCACTTACCCTCTCTGAGCCTCGGATTCCTCATCTGTAAAATGGGGATAATCATTCTACTTAGGGCTGTGCATAGCAAATCAAGGCTATTATTATCATCATCTGCACCAGCCAGTGTCCCTCTTCTTGCGGCTCTGCTGACCACCCGGAGAGCCTCACGGAAGCTCCTGGGGTCACAGAGCCATGTCTCCGATATGGAAAAAGGAAATGGGTCTGACCAGAGTGGAGCCTAGATGCTGAGGTCACCAGCAGCACAGAAGCATGATGGGTCACAGGCACAAGAGGGGACTGACCGGCACATGAGCTGTCCTCAGCCAGAGGCCAGAAGAACTCTCTTCTTCCCTCTCTGTCTGCCTCTGCCCATCCCCTCTCCTCCCTCCATTAACTGCAGCCTCTTGTTCTCGACGGAGAAGGTTCGGGCTGCCTCTGATGGCCTTTCTGCACACAGAAGATGTGGGAAAAACAAAATAATTACGCCCTGCCTTTCCTGGTATCTTTCAGCTGGGGACCCAAAGTGCTTTTCCAACATTAATGAGACCGCTGAGGCTTCCAGCAGCTGAACATTGCAGGAGGTCACAGACAGAGAGGGGGACAGGGCTGGCAGGGTCTCTGTTCCTGCACCCTCGGAGGCCCCCAGGAGGAATATGAGCTAATTCAGAAGAATGTCCATCCTGTTCTAAAAGGATGAATCTGCCTGTGGGGTCACTTCTTTTAAAAATGGTAAAATTCAACGCAAAGGAAGTCAGAAAACCTTCAAATGTTTGTGGATGAAATCTTATGTAATTCATACTGATTACCGACAATCAGCTTATCCATGCCTGCCACAATCAAGCTGGGAATCAGTGTAACATCATTAAGTCAATCAACAAACATTCCCTGTCATTTCACATGTCACTCAGACCTGCTTTTCCTGACCTCTCTATCCTAGAATAGCATCCCACTAACCCGCTACCCTCCACCTCCATCACCGTTTGGTCCTTTGTCTATTGCTGTAGAAAATGATGATTATTAATCTATTTTCATATTTACTATTTCCTCCCCAACCTGGAAAGAAACCTCATGTCTTCCCTATTTGTTGTTTTGTCCCAGCGCCTCGTTCAGTGTCTGGCACACAGTAGGCCCTCAATAAATATTGAATGAGTGAATGAATGGATGGATGAATGAGGGAACAGCCCTTTGAGGTAGGCAGCACTGGTGTATCTTTGCCATTTGACAGATGAATAAACTGAGGCTCGCCCACAGCGAAGCAAATAACTCAAAGAAGGGAAAGAAAGGGACTCATAGGGGTGCCTACGGCATGGCACAGACCGGGCCAGATGTGTTGCCTACTAAGCTCTCACCTGAACCCTTTAGAAGGCACAATTGTGCCGTAAAGAAGGCACAATTATCCCCATTTTACAGACGGACAGCAAAGTTCAGAAACCACATCGAGGCAGGCAGAAAAATGCCACCACCACCCTCCCCCCCCATACAATGTCCTCGTCCTAATCCCTGGCGCCTGTGAATAAACTAGCTTACATGACAGGAGGTTTTTAACGTGGCAGGTGGAATTGAGAGGGCTAAGCAGCCGACCTTAAAATGAAGAGATTGTCCTGGGTCATCGGGCTGGGCCCGGTGTAATCACAGGCCCCTTTACACGTGGAAGAAGAAGGCAGGCCAGTGTCACAGATGCAACATGAGGAAGGGCTCAGCCGGTCGTTGCTGGTTTGGAAAACGGAGGAAGGACCCAAGAGCCAAGGAGTGCAGTTGTCCTCCAGGAAGCTGGAAAACGCAAGGAAACGGGTTCTCCCCCCCGAGAGCTCCAGAAAGGAATGCGTCCCTACTGGAAACTTCGTTTGGGTCCATTTTGGACTGCAGACCCCCAGCACCGTGAGATAATGAATTTGTGTTTTAAGCCACTAAGTATGTGGTCGTTTGTTACAGCCGCGGTGGGAAACTAAGAGGTGCCTCAGGACCAGCCCCCAGGAAGTGCTTGCGATAGGGTCACTGCTGCCCCCCAAGGAGACGAGCACAGCTCGCAGACAGGCCATCCTGTCCCTAGCTCAGTGGGCAGCAGGGGCGTGGCCTCAGTCCCAGCCTGACCGATTGGACCAGGGAGGGACAACCAAACCCAAATAGGTCAAACAGGGGCTCCCCGCCTGGAGTGTGGAGCGGACACAAAAGCCTCAAACTGGTTTCTTGGTTTTTGTTTTTAATGAATTTTTTTAATGTTTATTTCTGAGAGAGAGACAGAAAGAACGTGGGGGACGGGCAGAGAGAGGGTGACAGAGGATGGGAAGCAGGCTCTGTGGTGACGGCACAGAGCCTGATGGGGGAGCTTGATCTCATGAACCATGAGATCATGACCTGAGCCGGAGTCAGACGCTTAGCCAACTGAGCCACCTAGGCGCCCCTACTTTAAGAGCAGCCTCAGCACCAAATCTACTTTGTGAATGGGGCTTATTAGACCTGCATCGTGCTCAAGAATCGTTTTGTTTTTTTAATTAGCTGCCCATGTGTTTAAATCTTGAAATTTCGTATTTGCAAAATCTGGGTGACCCGCTGCCCTTCAAAACCCAGAGCAGCTGGCAACAGCAGCCTGTACCCCTGCACAGCAGGAACTGGCCAGAGCAAGGTTCAGCTTCCGTCTTTAGAAGGAATCTCATGCCCCTTTTTGTCCTACGTTATACTTCTCCCCATTCGCCTCCCAACACTACAAACAGGCACCCATCAGCATCTCCCGTCATGCCTGGGTTGTTGTTTGCCTCACAAGTAGGGAGATGTTTCCCCAGACCCCATGAGTCTGTTTGTCCCTATTCCCCATCCGGGCCAAACCAGAATACCCTGTGGACAGCACCAACGGGTTCCAAGGCCCTCTGGATCTCAGTTGGGTTAGGCCACTGGGAGCTGCCCGTGGGAGATCAGAGGGAAGAGTGTGCTGTTGGATTATTTACGTAACTGGCTCCCTCCCTAGGAGGTCACTAAGAGCTGACCACAGCCCTCCACTAAACGCCACAACTCCTGCCTGTAACTCTGAGGCACCCGAGATTCTAAACTCCAACCTGGGTTTCCTGGTCCTTCTTCAGGTATTTGTGCCAAAGCAGGAGGGCAGATCATGTTTGATTGAAGTTTATTTGCATGACTCATAATTTGCAAATATATAAACAAATGGTATATGGGCCTCCCTTTGCAGTCTTGCCTTGGGGGCCGCAAACGTTAGGAGTGGGTCTGCAAGGTAGCCCCACTCCCCCCGCAAGCTAAAAAGTAGGCATGACCCAAGCTGGGCTGATTGGATGCCCCTTCCCCGCAGGCTGAGACTTCTGGGGATGCCTTTGACTTAAGGGAGCCTGAGCTGGTTTCTGTTGCTTACAACCAAAGAATCCTGACAGATACACAGGTCTGCTCAGCCCCAAGTCCATTGTTTCTCCCGTTAGACAAGGAGGAAAATACACACCAGACCCGCAACCACAAAAGAGGGAGGACTTGGAGAGGGAGGAAGGGGAAGGCAGGAGGGCCTCCTCAGGTACATCTCACAGGAGGAATCCAGACTGAGTTGGACCCACTGCTTCTTGATGTCCTCCTTTGTCCCTCCCCTTGGACCTCACTCTTAGCCCCCACCCCCCATCCCCCATCCCCCATCCCCTCTTCCTCCCACCCCAACTCACTCAGGGAAATTGTGCATTAAAATCCACTGAGTAGCGGGGCACCTGGATGGCTCAGTCGGTTGAGCGACTGACTTCGGTTCAGGTCAAGATCCGCAGTCTGTGAGTTCGAGCCCCACATCGGGCTCTGTGCTGGCAGCTCAGAGCCTGGAACCTGCTTGGGATTCTGTGTCTCCCTCTCTCTCTGCCCCTCCCCTGCTCATGCTCTGTCTCTCTCTCTCTCTCTGTCAAAAATAAATAAACATTGGGGCGCCTGGGTGGCGCAGTCGGTTAAGCGTCCGACTTCAGCCAGGTCACGATCTCGCGGTCCGTGAGTTCGAGCCCCGCGTCAGGCTCTGGGCTGATGGCTCAGAGCCTGGAGCCTGTTTCCGATTCTGTGTCTCCCTCTCTCTCTGCCCCTCGCCCGTTCATGCTCTGTCTCCCTCTGTCCCAAAAATAAATAAACGTTGAAAAATTAAAAAAATAAATAAATAAATAAATAAATAAATAAATAAACATTAAAAAAAAAATCCACTGAGTTGCATAAAAAGGTTGTGCTTCAGCTCCAGCCTCTACCCTCAAATGTATCAAACGAAACCACAACAAAAAAAATTTGTTTTATTTTCACTAGAAAACCTTCAAAGCCTCCACACTTGACTCTCCATCTTTTGTAAATATTTCTATCTCATCCCCTGAAAGTGATCTCGCTGAATGGATGAATACTAATCTGGAGAGAGGACGGAGGAAATTTACATCATTTAAATGAGAGCCTCTATTATGCCAAATTATTATTCAAATTATGCAAACTTCATCCTCTCAACTGGCTGAAGTTGCTCCAGGCTCCAGCTTGGGGCAGAGCACTCTTTGTGGGAAGGCAGGAGGTGGGCAGAGAGAGAAGCTGGACCCTAAACTGAGTGGCCAGAGGGTCACTCGAACCTGGGGACGGTCCACTGTGGGAAGGGTCCTCATACACTGCTCGTCTGTGCATCCCTCTCACACTTAGGGTGTGCAAATGGCTGCGTCATGCCCCTTGAAAATCACAGGAAATGAACCCCCCGGATGTTGTGGCTGTATATGAAGATGACTTGAACGGCAGCCGCAAATATTCCCAAAGCCTGGGAAGGCTGGAATCCCTCTCCCAGCAGGGTGTCACGTAAAGATGAGACAACCTGAAAAACAAGTTAGCTTTCAAGGGAAACAGAGAAAGAATAGAACGTTCGCTACAACAGAGACCAACATCCGTTATTATTACTGTGGATGCTGATACCACTGAGAACTCCAGTCCTTTGCCAGTTTTGTTTCTGTTTTGGTTTTTTAAGAAAGTTGGATCGAAGGGGCGCCTGGGTGGCGCAGTCGGTTAAGCGTCCGACTTCAGCCAGGTCACGATCTCGCGGTCCGTGAGTTCGAGCCCTGCGTCGGGCTCTGGGCTGATGGCTCAGAGCCTGGAGCCTGTTTCCGATTCTGTGTCTCCCTCTCTCTCTGCCCCTCCCCCGTTCATGCTCTGTCTCTCTCTGTCCCAAAAATAAATAAACTTTGAAAAAAAAAATTTTTTAAAAATTAAAAAAAAAAAAAAAAAAAAGAAAGTCGGATAGCAATGTTTACCTGCTTAAAGACTTTGAGTGGCTTTCGCACACACATCATTCTGAGGCCTATATCCCAGTCATGACTGAACTCCTTTCTCTCCCCCAGGGTCTTCCTAGGCTCCTGGTCTCCTCCCTCCCCTCCGGCAGCCACGCTGTATAATACTGTGCATTAACTCCTCCATCCCTCCCCTCCTGCAGCCACACTTTCAACTCCTCCAATACACACAACCCCTTCCTACCCCAGGACCTTTGTGTGTGCTGCTTCCTCTGCCAGCGATGCTCTTCACCCGGCTCTCTGACTGGCTGCTTCTTTCTCCTGCTCCAGGCTTTGTCCTAAAGGTACCCCCTTAGAGAGGCCCCCTTCCTGACCTCCACCCAAGGCCCCTTAAACATTCTCTAAACGTCCACTGGTGGACACACCCACCTCCTCTTCCCAGCCTCCACCATTTTGTCTTTCACAAAATACACTTTTATACTTATGTGTCTTTGCTTATTTTTTTGTCTGCCCTACCACCAAGTTAAAAACTCCTACAAGGCAGGGACAGGGGCTTTCTTGCTCACAGCCAAATTTCCAGCACTTTGCACAATACCTGGTGCATAGTAAACAGGTAATAAACGATGCATTAGCTTGTTTATTAATAATCAATTCGTTGGTAGGGTTTTCTGTGGTTTCCAAATAACTTTTGCCGTTCTCCTGACCCCTGAAACAAAGCTATGAGACCAGCCAGGCAGGTATTAATTCTTCCCATTTTGCAGATAGACATCTGAGGCCCAGACTCGCCCACACGAACATGAGCAGAGGGGAAAACACAGGTCTTCTGATCGATTCAGAAGCCAGGGTCCCTTCTGCAGGCCACACTCCCGGGTCCCTGACTCCCACTTCATCAGTTCACGTTCCACTGAGAAAGGTAAACCTTTCCTTCAGCCAGAGGGCAGATTCATATTTGTAAATAAGATTGGAAATGTTTTAGAGAATGAAGTGTTTTCAAAGGCCCTCAGTACTTAAGAAGCATTCATTCATTCGTGCATTCTTTTTTTTTTTTTTTTAATTTTTTTTTTTCAACGTTTATTTATTTTTGGGACAGAGAGAGACAGAGCATGAACAGGGGAGGGGCAGAGAGAGAGAGGGAGACACAGAATCGGAAACAGGCTCCAGGCTCTGAGCCATCAGCCCAGAGCCTGACGCGGGGCTCGAACTCACGGACCGCGAGATCGTGACCTGGCTGAAGTCGGACGCTTAACCGACTGCGCCACCCAGGCGCCCCATTCGTGCATTCTTTAGTCAAGATCTGATAGATTCTCTGTTCTGTGCTGGCATTGTTCCCTAGGTGGTCCTGAAGTGTAGCCAACTGTGGGAACCACTGATCCAATCCCACCCCTTCGTTTGACAGATTGGGAAACTGAGGCCCAAATAGTTCCAAATAGGAACAGTCACTCGCCCAAGGAGGAGAAGGAGGTTCTGTGTCCCAGGCCCTTCACACACATGATCGCACGTGACCCTCAGAGCCACGGTGAGAAGTAGGCATTATTGACCCCAGTTCACACACAGGACAAAGAGAAGAGGCCAAGGTCCCAGGGCCAGTTAGGTGGGAGGAGGTGTGACGACCATGCACTGTCCTAAGTTGGAATCCCCGGAAAACCTACTCGGAGACAGAGTTTAGCATGTCGGCTACTTATTGAAGAGAACCTTGGGATCAAGCCCTGTGGAAGATTGGGGAAAGCAGCAGGAGTGGGCAGAGGGGAAGCTGAGTATGAGACAGCCCTGGCCACACCCTCAAACCTACCCCACAGGGAGTCGTGATACTAATTCGGTGATGTTCCCGGTGGGTCCGGATGGCCGGGCCTTCGTGCTCCTCCTTGAGGAGTCTTGAGCGGCGGGCTGGCCCGGAAGGGGAAAAGAGCCAAGTGACTCTGCAGCTGAGGGATCACTGAAGGGGTGAACAGTGAGCCTGCCACACCCCCAGCAGCGGGGGCGCCCTCTGGTGAAGGGAGATCAGGCTGACACACGGACCTGAGGCTTGAGGCCAGGAAGCTTGTCCCACGTCTCATAGATGGAAAGGAGCAGAGTCCGGATCTGAACCCAGGTCTGTCTGGTGCCAACATACCCCAACCCCTGCGCTTTTGCTTTTCTACCCTGCACTAGTCTACCCTGCTTGGTAAAAAGCCAAATGCAAGGGAGTCCATAACTACTGGACAGAGGGCATAAAAGAGAGGAGATTCAGAGACGCGTCAACCCAAGGTTTGACAGCCTGGGAGCCTGAGTATGTGACGTCATCCCTGACAAATGAGAAAGTTGGGATGCGGAGCCACAGGAGGGAGGAGGGATGGCAGGTTCAGATCTGACCAAGCTGCCTGTGGCAGGGGTGGCTGGAAAGAAAATTTGCATGCAGGGGAAGATGACGAAGCCATCATGTTGTGAGTTCTCGGAGATGGCAGAGGGCCAGGAAGATAACCCAGCATTTGTTTGGAGCATTGCATGACGGGAAGTGCCATTAACACTTGGAAAAGATGAGATGCAGCCGGGGAGATTAAAGAACAACACTGCACTTTCTTCCAGGGACTGTGAGGACTCGGCTTGTCCCCAGAGAGAGGGAGCGATTGAAGACAGTTTCGCAGATGATGACAAAAGGGAACAATTGCACACAGTGAGGAAGCAGGAGGCCTGGGTTCCAGCCCCAGCTCTGCATTGGCAAACATGCTGTGTGTCCTTGAGCAAACCAGCTGCCCTCTCTGGGCCTCGGTGAGAGTAAGGAGAGTTACAGTAAGCAGTGGGTTCTGCCTTACTGAAGCCAAACCTAACATACAGCAAAGTCAGTTTGCTGATTTACAGGAAAACGGGTTTGCGTCCGAACGGTGTGTTGGATCATATTCTTTTGTCCCAGCCACACTGAACCTCTAGAAAGACCATTATTTCCACAAAGGAAAATGTTTATTCTTCATCTGCTTCGGAGACAAAGCCCTCTCGGGTTTGGTTCCTCCTCTCCTGAAGGGGCATTAGGGAAAATACACATTTCACTTTCCTCTTTGCTGTGACGGCAGGTACGTGCTGATGCAGGGCAGCTGGGGCCATTTGATCGCCATGTTTCAGAGGCAATAAGGAGCCATCTAGGAAGAGCCGGGAAGGCAGGAGAGGAAGAGGCCCCTCCCTGCTCTGACAACCACCGCATACCTCCTGACCTTATCAGGAGCTCCCAACGGTGGCCCCTCTGCCCCAGGGCCACCCCCCCCCCGCCACTCCCCACCTCCATTAGCCCCCATGGTCCCCAACTCCCCTCCCTCCCTTCACCCCAGTGGTGGGAACGGCTCCTTGCTGTGCCACGCCCTCCCTGCCTCGACATACCCCTCAGGTCTCTTCACTGCACCCACATCATTAAAAGCAGCCTTCGTGCTAAACTCTCCCAACTGCCCAGTTAAAGTGTGCCTTCTCTTTCCTGCCGGAACCCTTGCTGACACGATAGATGCTCAATAAATACAGGTGAAAACAGGTAATGAATGAGTGGATGGAAAGGGAAACGTGAGGTGACAGGTATGTTAATCACCGGCTGTGGCCATCATTTCACAGTATGTACATATGTCGAAGGACCACAATGCACACCTGCAATATGGGCAATTTTTATTTGTCAGGTGTGTGTCAATAAAGCGGAGGAGGGGGGATGAGCGGATGGGCGGGGGGATTGAGGGGAGAAATAGGGGATTGGGCTGAGGATGAGCGTCAGCGTTAGGTTAGGAGTTGCGGGTAAGGTGAGCTTGGGGCGGGGGGTCAGGGTTAAGGTAGGAGTCCGGGGACGGATCCGAGGCCGGGTTCGTTTGCCAAGCAGAGGGAGGTGGGATGACGTGGGAGGGGAGGGGAGCTGCCCACAGCTGTCTCCGCTGCCGCGTGAAGACTCCCCCGTGTCGTCTGCGCCGCCCAAGGGGACGGGAGGTGACCGTACTGTGCAAAAGGCCCATTAATTACTTTGGCCGAAGGTCGGCCGCCCGCCCCACGCTCCCTCCACAGACGGGGGGGGGGGGGGGGGGGTCAGAACCACCTTCAGGATGCAGCCGGCACCCGGACGAGAGGACAGCCGACCTCAGCCTCGATCAAGGTCGGATCGAAGGAGTCCGGCGTGCCAGGCAGCCTGAAGGGGAGTCACCGGCTCCGTGGCCGTGAGAGGAAGACGTTTCTCGTCACACACGAGCAGCTCTGTAAGCCACCAGCGCTGCCGCTCAGAATATACTCAGGAGCTCCCATCTGGCTTCCTCCTGTGCCTAAGGCAGGCATGTCCCTCACTACAGAATTCCAGATTTCTTTAATTAATTTTTTTTAACGTTATTTATTTTTGAGACAGAGAGAGACAGAGCATGAACAGGGGAGGAGCAGAGAGAGAGGGAGACACAGAATCGGAAACAGGCTCCAGGCTCTGAGCCATCAGCACAGAGCCCGACGCGGGGCTCAAACTCACGGACCGTGAGATCATGACCTGAGCTGAGGTCGGACGCTCAACCGACCAAGCCACCCAGGCGCCCCCAGAATTCCAGATTTCTACAGTGTTTCCCATGGGGCGGTTGCTCAAAACCATGGTCACGATTTCGCCATATCCCCGTCATGCGTGCTTTATTGTTTATTTAATGTTTTCCTTCAACTCGATGCTCAACCAGCACCCCCCTCTTTTTCTTGAATCCTTTTTTTTTAAGTTTATTTTTGAGAGAGAGCGAGGGCAAGTGGGGGAGGGGCGCAGAGAGAGAGAATCCCAAGCAGGCTCTGCACTGTCCACCCAAAGCTGGACGCAGGGCTAGAACCCACGAACCTTGAGATCATGACCTGAGCCAAAACCGAGAGTCAAATGTTTAACCCACTGAGCCACCCAGGAGTGTCTTGAATATGTTTTAATTTTTTTTTTTAATGTTTATTTTTGAGAGAGACAGACCGAGCATGAGCGGGGGAGGGGCAGAGAGAGAGAGACACAGAATCTGAAGCAGGTTCCCGGCTCTGAGCTGTCAGCACAGAGCCTGACGTGGGGCTCGAACCCGTGAACGATGAGATCGTGACCTGAGCTGAAGTCGGCTGCTCAACCAACTGAGCCCCCCAGGCGCCCCCGAATACATTTTAAAAGGAAACATTATTTCATGCCTCAGTAAAGTAGAATGGTTAAGCCACAGACTCTGGAAGCAGACTTTCTGGGTTCAAATCCTGCCTCTGGCACTTGGTAGCTGTGTGACCTTCCGCACGTGCTTTTGCCTCTCTATGATTTGGTTTTTTTGTTTTTTTTTTCCGCCTAAAAAGTGGAAATAATCTCTTAAGACATTGATGCAGGGGCACCTGGGTGGCTCCAGTCAATTGAACGTCCGACTTGATTTCGGCTCAGGGCATGATCCCAGTGTTGTGGGATCAAGCAGCCTGCTTGGGATTCTCTTTATTCCTCTGCCCTCTCCCCTGCTCTCTCTCTCTCTCTCTCTCTGGTTCTCCAAACCTCTCCTCCCTTTGCCCACCCCCTCACCTCACTTTGTGGCCCCTGGCATGCCTTGTGTGCTCAGGGCTTGTAAGCAATAAACTCTTTTTTCCTTTAAAATTTCCTAATGCTTACTGCTGAAGGGCATCTTACGATCGATCGTAGTAAGACTCATCAGGATGGGTCCAGTCACAACCTTGGTTTGGAAAGGGGAAACGTCTGTGGGAAGCTCCCTGGGGCGCAGATGAGTGCCCCTGGACGTTCCTAGCAATGACACCTCTGTGGATAGGCTGAGACCAGCCCAAAACAAATCCAGATGTCATTCTCAGCACCGCTGGAGATGCTAGGACAGAGGGTTTCCTGGAATCTTCAGCGTGAATCACCGCTCTGTCCAGCTCTGTTAAATGGGTTCCTATGTTTAGGCGGCTGTCATAAAAAGCCCTGCCGTGTAAAGGAAGGCTTACATAAAAATTCCATGAAAACTTGAGAAGCAGTCAGTGGCCATTACACAAAATTATTTGCAGAAGCCTCGAATATTTTCATCCTCCCCAAACTGCCTTTTTGAAAAAGAGCCATTAAAGGGAAGACGTCAGCAACGTCCCAGGGGCCACGAACACTGGTCCATCGCAATCAGTGTCGCTCTTAGCTTCAGGAAACTCGATTTTCTTTGCCTCTAAAAATGCCTGCGATATTCTCCTTTGGTTTTCCAAATTAATTCCAATGCGCCTTCCTCCAGACAAAGAAAAAGTAACAAATAACAAAATAAATTGAAACGCCAGGCTGGGGCCCGTGAAGCCAGGAGATAGGGGTTGTCACTGCGAGAGGGTGGGCGGATTACTCTCCTTCTTTCAGGGTCCGGGTTCCTCCGGGTTCCTCACGTGAAACAACGGGAACCTGGAGCTGATGGTCTCAGCGCACCTGCCACCTGCGTCTCCTACACACACGTGCGCACACGTGCACACACACACACACACACACACACACACATGCATTCACGTGTGTGCACGCACACACGCCGCGCACATACAGGCACCCACACACGTGTGCGCGCACGTGCGCACACGCACAGCGCATTTACGCACGTGTGCACGTGCACGCCCACGCACATTCACACACGTGTGCGCGCGCACACGCACACACGAGGTCTAGCGAGACAAACTACCCGCTCCTCCCTCCCACTCGGCCCTCCGCCGCCTAATCATAGCCCAGGGTAGGCCATCCCCGCAACCCAGACTCCAGACTTGAGACCCCCAGGCTTCTCATCTCCTTCGTCACACACATCCAAGTGTCACGCCAAATCTTGCTGACTCGCATTCTGTTATTTCCTCTTGCTTTTATTTATACAACGTTTATTATTGTCCAGGGGGGGAAATGGGTTAAGAGTCCTGCAAGCATTATCTCCGTAAATCCTTACAACCTCAGTAATTGGATTTTTTTTTCTTCTTTTGCTGCCCAGCACCCTCTCCTTTTCTTCTGATAACAGCACCCTGTTTCCTTTGGGGAACCACCCCCCACAACTCTCAGTCTCCGAGACTTGGGAAAAGCCAAGGCACACCCCCTCCCAAGGAGCAGTCACATGACCCAGGCCTGCCCAATGAGGCTATTCCTGTCTCCTGGCCAATGAGGATGGGGTCGGCAATGGGCTTGTGACCGACGGTGAAAGCCAATCCCATAATTTTTATAAGTACTCTCTTTTCATGGAAGGTGCTGGGGGCGGGTAGGAGTTCGGCCTGGAGATACTGGCAGCCATCTTGCTACCATGAATAAAGAAACAGCCTAAATAAAGACCCCACTGACTCCAGAGAAAAATCCCTTTTTTTGGAGCTTCTGGATGTCGCCGTACCTGAAATTAGCACCGTCTTTAGTGAGCATATTACACAAGTAGTTACCTTAGTAGGAGAATGAAGGAAGAACGTTTCAGGTACAAAAATAGTCGAGCGGCACCTGGGTGGCTCTGTCGCTCCCACGTCCAGCTTCAACTCAGATCATGATCTCACGGTTAGTGAGTTCAAGCCCCACACCGGGCTCTCTGTTGTCAGCACAGAGCCTGCTTTGGATCCTCTGTCCCCCCTCTCTCTGCCCCTACCCGCCTTGTGCTCTCTCTCTCAAAAATAAACATTAAAAATAAAAGCAAGTGGAGTATATGCAAAGGCCCTGAGGCAGAAGCATTTTTGTCAAACAAAAAGAGCGCCATTGTGGCTGGGATTCAGAGACTTATGACCGGCAAGAGTGGAAGAAAATGAGGTCTAAGACAAGGATAAGGGCCAGACCATCCAGGGTACGTATTATTCTAAGGATTTTTTTTATCCTAAAAACAATAGGTAAAGTTTCAAGAAGGAGAGGGTTAGTAATCTGATTTGAATTTCTAAAGTGCACTGGGGCTGCTTGAAGGAGAATGGACTGGGGTAAGAAAGCGAGCAGGACAGATGTTGGAGGGACCATTAAGGGACTATTGTAATCGTCCGGTGACAGAAATGGCGTCCGCATTGCTGCCCTTTGAAAGACCATGTGGAGGAGGGGAGGCTGGCCACGTCCTGGCTTTGTAGCTACACGATTTGAAAACTAATGCAACCCCCAAGGAAGGTTTGCTGCACCCAGCCGCCCGCCTGAACCACCGAATCGTGGAGAGTTAACACAATCAATAAATCTACAGTTGCTGAGTGAGAGCACTGCTCTGCATACATATTGCCACAAAGCAAGGAGCCATGAGCTATTTCACCGCTTGAATTCAGTCACCCTGAAGCTCGTAAGAACCTGGAAGCAGGCAAACTGCATCTGTCAGACAGGCCCCGGGTACCTGTTTGTCTTTCCTGCTTACACCCTCCGATGGTTTCTTCTCCTAAATGGCATTTCCTCTGAGTTAAAAAATGGCAGATGTTAATGGTGAAGGGAAAAGATTCCTTTACAGGGGAGAAATCAGATACAGTACCTTAACCACATGAACCAGGTTAACATCATCACGAATGGGACAAATGACGGGCGCCTGGGTGGCTCAGTCAGTTAAGCATCCAACTCTTGATCTCAGCTCAGGTCACGATCTCACGATTCGTGAGATCGAGCCCCATGTTGGGGCTCCTGCTCACAGTGCAGAGCCCTCTTGGGATGCTCTCCCTCCCTCTCTCTGCCCCTCCCCTGCCCTCTCTCTCACTCTCTCTCTCTCAAAAAAAGTAATTAAAAAAAAATGGGACAAATGGCACATTGCACTGCCTGTTGGGACCCACAGGGGACACAGCATCACCCACATGGCATTTTTGCCAAAAATGTTTAACCTGAAACTAATCATAAGAAGCAATCAAACAAATCTGAATTGACAGATTTTGTGCAAATCAGATGGCCTGTGGTTTTCAAATACCAACGCCATGAAAGATAAAAAGAGGCAAAGGAAATGTTCTGAATTCCAAGAGGTTGAATAAAAAGGACGACTAAATACCAAGCATGATCTTTGATTGGATCCTGGTTCAAAAAAAACACTGTAAATTGGGGACAATTGGGGAAATTAAAATATTGACTGTTTGTTAAACAGTAGTGCCGCATCGATGTTCTATTTCCTGAACGTGAACATTGTATTGTGGACATGAAAAGGGAACGCTCATGCCCTTAGGATTTGCGCACGGCAGTATCGAAAGTAAAGTGTCGCGCTGTCTGCTCCTGGTTCTTAGAAAAACGATAGGTGGGGGGCGCCTGGGTGGCGCAGTCGGTTAAGCGTCCGACTTCAGCCAGGTCACGATCTCGCGGTCCGTGAGTTCGAGCCCCGCGTCGGGCTCTGGGCTGATGGCTCAGAGCCTGGAGCCTGTTTCCGATTCTGTGTCTCCCTCTCTCTCTGCCCCTCCCCCGTTCATGCTCTGTCTCTCTCTGTCCCAAAAATAAATAAACGTTGAAAAAAAAAAAAAAAGAAAAACGATAGGTGATAGGTAGATGATGATGATGATTGATAGGAATAGATAAGAAGAGAGATACACAGTATAATCCTGGCTCCATCAGGGTGAGAAATATATGGCTATTGTACTAATCTATTATTCTTGCAAGGCTTTTGCAGGTTTCGAATTATTTCAAATTCAAAATTGTGGGGAGGGGCGCCTGGGTGGCTCAGTCAGTTAGGCGTCCGACTCTTGATTTCGGCTCAGGTCATGATCTCGTGGTTCATGAGTTCAAGCCCCACATCGGGCTCCACGCTGACAGTGCAGAGGCTGCTTGGGATTCTCTCTCCCCCTCTCTCTCTGCCCCTCCCAACTCACACACGCACGCTCTCTCTCTCTCCTCAAAATAAGTAAATAAACTTTAAAAACACTTGTAGGGAAAAGTCAGTAACTGTTGAATATCCACGCACGCATGTGTGCAAATACAGACAGAGAGGCCAATAATCTGCTGTCACCATGAAGAAGATTCGTGTCTCCAGTGGGGAACGTTGGGATAACCAGGCATCCTGGGCTGCCTGGACAGACATTGTTAATAGTGTGCCCTAAAAAAGTGCTCACCCGACTTATGTCAAGGGCGGTTGCCAAAGGTGGAGAGAGAAACGTCATCATCCTCTGACTTCTGCTGTTATCGGCTACTCTTCATTCATTCATCAGGCATGCACTGAGTCGCTAATGGTGTGCCAGCAGCTGAGTGTACAAGGCTGAGTTAAGTCAAGAAGGTTCCTGCCCTCGTGGAACTGACCACCTAAAGTCATGCTTTGCCAACTATAATCCACAGGCCAGATCCAGCCTGTTTTTTCATAACCTATGAACGAAAAAAAAAATTATTGTTATCATTATTATTATATTGTTAAATGGTTGGGAACAATCAAAAGGAAAATGTAGTCTTGTGACATGGGAAAAGTAAATGAAATTCAAGCCTCAGTGTCCACCAATAAAGTTTTATTGGCACACCGTGCTATTCGTTCATGCCTCATCTCTGGCTGCTGTCTTGTTCCAACAGCACAATTGAACAGTTATGAGAGACGTCACATGGTCCACAAAGCACAAGATATTTACTATCGGGCCCTCTCCAGAAAAAGTTCGCCAACCCTTGGCGGAAAGCTGTGTTTTGGTGTAGCGCCCTGGGTTGCTGGAGGGTGAAATGCTCGGTTGATGTGTGTTGGCCGTCCGCCTCAATTCACTCTTCTGTAAAATGAAGATAATAACAGCACCCCCCGGTTGTGTGGATGTAACAAGAAAATGTGTGTCGGGGCGCCTGGGTGGGTCAGTCGGTTGAGCGTCCAACTCTTGATTTCGGCTCAGGTCGTGATCCCGGGGTCATGGGATGGAGCCCCGTGTCGGGCTCCGCGCTGAACATGGAGGCTGCTTAAGACTTGTTTGCCCCTCTCCCCTGCTCATGCGCTCACTCTCTCTCTAAAATAAAATTCAGGCGCGCCCGGGTGGCTCAGTTAGTTAAGAGTCCAACTTCAGCTCAGGTCATGATCTCACGGCTCGTGGGTCCGAGCGCCACGTCGAGCTCTGGGCGGACGGCTTGGAGCCCGGAGCCTGCTTCGGATTCTGTGTCTCCCACTCTCTCTGCCCCTCTCCCGCTCATGCTCTGTCTCGCTCTCAAAAATAAAAACACAAAAAATGTACACATTAAAATGAAATTTAAAAAATTAAAAAAAAAAAAGAAAATGTATGTTGACACTTAGCACAGTACCTCGCATATAGTAATCACTCAATAAACGGTAAGGACTGGCTGTTATGCAGCTGACTTCAACAGCGCGCTTTCTGTGGACAGGGTGATTGTCACGTTTATGGTCTCAGTTAATCTGCTTAATGTTTCATATTGACGTATTTCAAACATTCAACAGAATACATGGAACATATAATCTTGTAAACATGTTATCTTCTGTGATAAGTTATAAAAGTTAATAGCACAGAAACATTTAGCCGAAATGGGCATTCCTGATGCCACTGGCACCCCACTTGGCCCCTCTCTGATCCCATTACCTTCCTCCCTTGCTCGGGCCAAAGCAACAACTACCCAGAAAATGGGGCTGTCATTCCCACACTTCCTTTACAGTTTGACTACAAATGATTTTTTTCCTCCACACCTTGCATTACTGCTTTGCATGTCGCTGAATGTGCAAAATAAATGGTCTCATTCTGTTCATTTTCTTCCAGGATGTGCTTGCTTCTTGCTTCGTATGGTTCACCCACCCTGCACCCATTCGTCCTCAGAGGGGGGATTTGGGGCATCTTTCACGGCCTTACTCCTACAAACAAATGGCTGCTCGCTCACTGATTCCGCACAGTTGCACAGGCAGTACACTGTGACGGTCCGCCCCTTTCTCAGTGAGGCTCTGAAAACTGAAGTCTCTTGCCGAAGTCGCACAGGCAAGACTCGTGGCTGGGTCTGCAATCTCAGCCTTCCCCCGACCTCTCTTCTTTCAAGTCACCCCCTTCTCAGACTGAAGCAATTTCCCACTTTTCCAAAGCAGAGGAAATGATCAACCCGTTTCTGTTCCCAAGAGTAGAAGCCATTAGGAACAAACAAGAGCATGATGGCACCTCCAAGGTGTGTCTGAATCCAGTTTTGCATTCCATGCCAGGGAAGAAGGCTCGTTGAGGATTTGCAAAACTAACTGACTGTGATAAGAGTTCAAGGTTTTTGCTCAGCAATTACCTCTTCGAAGGGCTGTGGAAACCCTAACGCAAAGCGTGAATTTTGTTCACATCTTCCCTGCTATGTGCCACCAACTGGTAAATTTGTATAACACATGAACAGGTTATGTCGAGGGCCTGCCCTACGGGAAGAACATATAGATGCTTATTGGCACGTGCTACGCCCTGGAGCGTTTACCCTCGTTAAACTTCTCAATAGTCTACAAAAGGTACCATTATCTCTATTTTCCTAAAGAGGAATCAGGATCAAAGCCTCAACTGACTTGTCCAACATTTACGGCTAGTAAATGGCAAAACCAGGAAACAAACACAAGCCTGTGGGGTCCCAAAGCCCTGTTTTCCAAGGAGATCAACACACCTAGGACAGAATGTTCCATCTCTGCCTGGACCCTAAAATTCAAATGTATTTAATATCTTAAACCGAAACTTTGATTCTGACTTCCCCTGAGGGTTTATCCTAAAAAATAAAGATAAGAATTATATGGTCCCTGGCAAAGATTCTTGTCTATTTTCAAAGGCGGAAAAGCTATTAAACACGACAAATCAATTCACAATAGGGCACGGTTAGAGGATCATTTGTGTGGCTGAAGTTCAGGGGTTGCTTCTGTGTCCATAACCCAAACCTTTGTTGGACGTTTTCTAAAGACTTCATACAAAGTGACACTTGGAGGAAGCAACCCTTTAGAAAGAAGGAAATTGATTTTAACGTGAGGGGGGGAAATGGTAATATGAAAAGCAACAATCAAACATGTATGAATGAAGACGGGGGAAAAAATTCCTTTTACAAGTCTAGAAATCTATCAGGACCCAGACATCTGTCACCTCCTGAACAGACTTTCATTTTAGAGTTCGCTTCCTTTAAAATGTTTTCCCCTTCTCTCCCCATAGCTAGATGGGTTTCACATATGCTTGGGATTTCACAAACTCGGTCCTGGTAGGTGTGATGTCTAAGAATATCTGAAGCCGTTTTCAAGTCACTGCGGGATGACGCTTGTCTTGTTCTTTGAAATCCAGTCTCTGGATTT
Organism: Leopardus geoffroyi; assembly: GCF_018350155.1. Taxonomy (NCBI): domain Eukaryota; kingdom Metazoa; phylum Chordata; class Mammalia; order Carnivora; family Felidae; genus Leopardus; species Leopardus geoffroyi. Next base: position 10,295,418 of record NC_059339.1, on the reverse strand, counting down.
TTCTTAGCCTTCGTGGCTATTCTTGTGACGTCAGGGGATTCTCAGATCCACGTCTGCGGACGCGAAGTGACCCACGCCGGGGTATCATTTCCGGTGCGGGCTTTATCTCCTTATAGAAATCTTACAGTGCATCACGTTTCAAATTACACATGTGCCTCGACACGCCCTGGTGATCTTGTAAAAAAATGCGGATTCTGACTCAGTAGGGCTGAAGTGGGGCCTGAGGGTCTCCATTGGCCAGCCCCCCGTGATGCTGATGGTTGGTGCTGCCGGCAGACTGCACCTTGGATGGCAAAGCTCCAGGGGGCTTGTTATTCTCCACTTACCCCCCTCCGTCCCCTGCCCCGTGGACCTTGGCCCTCCGGCTTGCAGATCGGGGTTGGGCCAATGGGAGGCTGGGTCCGCGGTTGGGCCAATGGGGAGCAACAGCCGGAGATCAGAGTGCAGGAGGAGAGAATGGTCAGGGGATTTCTTCCTCCCCCGCTGAGCCCTTCTTTGCCTGGAGCAACCTGCCGGGGACTTCTCCACGGCTCCGGTCCCCACCAGGGCCCAGGAACAGTGTCCTTCCTGCCTCCCTGTGTCCTTGAGACCTAAGGGTGTGATGAACGGCAGAATAAGGGGCCCCCCAAAATGTCTCCCTCCTAATCCCTGCAACCTGTGAATATAGTCCCTCACGTGGCAAAGAGGACTTTGTGGGCATGATTAAATCAAGGATCCTGAGATGGGGAGATTATCCTGGATTATCTTGGTGGGCCTGATATAATCAGGGTCCTTATAAGTGAAATTAGAATGCTGTCAGAGGAATGTCACGTCAGACATGACCAGCCGTTCCTGGCTTTGAAGATGGAGGAAGGGGCCAGGAGGCAAACAAAGGGGGAAGCCTCTAGAAGGTGAAAAGGCAAGGGACTGAATTCTCCCCTAAGGTCTCCAGAAGGAATGCGTTCCTCCTAACACCTCGACTATACTCCAGTGAAATCCATTTCGGATTTCTGACCTCCAGAACCACAAGATGTGGGTTTTTTTAAGATTTTTTAAATTTTTATTTATTTATTTTTTTTTATTAAAATTTTTTTTCAACGTTTATTTATTTTTGGGACAGAGAGAGACAGAGCATGAACGGGGGAGGGGCAGAGAGAGAGGGAGACACAGAATCGGAAACAGGCTCCAGGCTCTGAGCCATCAGCCCAGAATCTGACGCGGGGCTCGAACTCACGGACCGCGAGATCCTGACCTGGCTGAAGTCGGATGCTTAACCGACTGCGCCACCCAGGCGCCCCTTTAATTTTTATTTTTTAATGTTTATTTATTTTTGACAGAGAGAGAGACAGAGCATGAGCAGGGGAGGGGCAGAGAAAGAGGGAGACACAGAATCGAAAGCAGGCTCCAGGCTCTGAGCCGTCAGCACAGAGCCCGACGCGGGGCTCAAACTCACAGACCGTAAGATCCTGACCTGAGCTGAAGTCAGACACTCAACCGACTGAGCCACCCAGGCGCCCCTAAGATTTTATTTTTAAATAATCTCTACACCCAACATGGGGCTTGAACTCACAACCCCAAGATCAAGAGCTGCACACTCTACTGACTGAGCCAGCCAGACCCTCCCCCCAAGTTTGTGTCGTTTTAAGCCACTATGTTTGTATTAACTTGTAAACGCAACAACAGGGGATTCAGTGAATAACATGACAAAGTCCCTGTTCCCTCGGAGAGGAAACTTCCAGTGGAGAAGACAATCAACCAACAAACAGAGCAGGTATTTTGAAGTATGGCATGTACTGTGACGAACACAGGATAGGGTGACATAATAGAGAGTGCCTTGGGAGGTCTCCACTTTGCTTAGGGTGGTTCAGAAGGGTATCTTTGGGAACATGACACTTGAATTGAAATATAAATGACACGAAGAAGTCAGCCATGTGAGGATCTGGAGGGAGAGCATTTCAGCAAAGAAGATCGGCATGTGCAAATGTCCTGTTGCTGAATCTACTTGGCATATTTGAGGACTAGAAAGGGGTGGGGGAAGGGTGGTGAGGGAGGAAAGCAGTGCCTGGGAAAATGTTTGGCATATGTTGTGAACGAATGACTGTAGGGGAGGTCCCGGCATGGACAGAGGCCAGAGAATCATGCAGAGCTTCTCAACCAGGGGAGTACTAACCCCTTCTAGGGGAATTTGGTAAGGAGTAGGGTGCTTGTGGTTGTCATAGTGACTATGGGCACCATTGACATTTACCAGGTAGGGATCAGAGACGCGAAGTACTCTAAAACATGGAGGAGAGGGGCAACCAGGAGCATCCGACTCTCGATTTCAGCTCAGGTCACGATCTCACGGTTAGTGAGATCGAGCCTGGCATAGGGCTCTGTGCTGACAACACAGAGCCTGCTTGAGACTCTCTCTCTCTCTCTCTCTCTCTCTCAAAATAAATAAGCATAAAAAAAATACATTTAAAAAAATAAAATAAAATAAGGAGGAGAGTCCCACGCGGCGAGGTTCTGTCCACTCCAGGAGCCCAGTAAGGAATATGGGCTTGACCTTCACAAATAACTGTGGCCAGACTAGGGCGGCGATAGGAGAGACAGGGAGGAGCGACGGGATATTGTATCTTGGAAGGACAGAACTGGCCGACGGGTGGGACAGGCCGAGGGTGGGAGAGAGGCACGGAGAGGAGTGGAGAACGAGCCCCATGTTCCTGGCCTCAGCAGCAGCCGGGTGGGGGTGGTGCCATTTCCTGCAACGGTGAGTGGGGGGTCGAGTGCCCGCCCGATGTTGAGGACCCCTGGCACTGGGAGGGATGGCTCACGGCTCACAGCCGCCCAAGGGGTCAGGTTGAAGCTGCCTCCGTCTGAGACCATGACCGTCCATCTGTCTGTCTGTCCCACGGCACTTAGCTTTCTCCCTGCCACTTCCTGCTTCTTCCGAGGCCCTTCCTTCTGCGAATCACTTGCACAGGGGTCCCCATCGCAGGCTCCACTTCCAGAGAACCTGTCTGCCCTGTCATCTTCTGGGCAAAGTCTCTTTATAATCACAGTATTTAATGAAGCATTTTTACCTAAAAAAATTACAGGTATGCCTATATATATGTGGTTTCTTTGGGGGCCGATGAGAATGTTCTAAAGTTGACAATTGAGGGTAGTTGTATATGCCTGGGAATATACTGAAAACCACTGCACAATAAATTGGTGAATTGTATGGAACATGAATTACATCTCAATAAAGTTGTTTTTTTAAAAAAAGAGTCGTCCAGCTTCCGTCCCAAACGAAAAACGAAAAAGGCCATCCTCCTTGGTCATGGCCCCGCCTCGCTTTTCCAGCCCCGTTTCCTTCCTGCCTTCTGGTTCCCTTTGCACCGGGCACAGCGAACTCCCCCCCAGCCCGATCCCCCCAAACCGTCCGCCTTTGCGCCCTCCGGGGACACTCTCCTGGGTCTCCCGCTGGTCCTCACACCCCTGTCCCCAGCCCAGTGTGAGGGCCGCACTGGGGGCTCCTGTCTCTCTCCCAGGGTTCCGCAGGGTTCGGTGCGGTGGAGAGAGGGATGCGGCCCTTGGAGGGAGAGCCACCTGCGCTCACGTCCCAGCTCCTCCATTTGGCAGGTGAGTGGGACCTTCGATAAGTCACTTAGTGTCCCTGAACCTCAATGTAGTCACCTGTCACATGGAGATCGGCCGCTCATCCTACAAGCTCTGAACATCAGCCGTGCAGGCAACGTGCACTGGACACATGGCGGTGAGCGAAAGGCACGGGGTGGGGGGGGGGGAGGGTACCTTCCTTACAGGTAAAAGTCTGCACAAACCTTCCGGTAGGGTCTGATCTGACGCATCACCGTCACTTGGTGCATGAGGGGTATTGCCGTCATTCCCTTCTACCCCAAGCCTTAGTCTTCCTCCAGGCCTCACCCCCAGCAGTTTCATTTCCCATCTTCTTATTCAGCCTGTGTGTCCCCTTTCCCTACACGGGCCATAGAGTCCTTTAAGGCATGGATTAAGACAGACACCTGTCTTGGGGCGCCTGGGTGGCTCAGTCGGTTAAGCCTCCGACTTCAGCTCAGGTCACGATCTCGCGGTCCGTGAGTTCGAGCCCCGCGTCAGGCTCTGGGCTGACGGCTCAGAGCCTGGAGCCTGCTTCCGATTCTGTGTCTCCCTCTCTCTCTGCCCCTCCCCCGTTCATGCTCTGTCTCTCTCTGTCTCAAAAATAAATAAACGTTAAAAAAAAAAATTTTTTTTTTAATTAAAAAAAAAAAAAGACACCTGTCTTGCGTTCCCCACAGCGCGTAGCCCGATGCCTGACTCAGCGTATTCATTAATGAGCGACGGGATGGACGCGTGCGTGCACGCGTACCGTTTGGCACTTTTGAATCCGAAAGAAAATCTGAAGTCGTTGTCAACCCAGTTGCGGGGAGAATGAAGACGGGTCTCACGTGGCGGCTGGTGTAGAGGTAAGCGGGCCGCACTGGCTGCAAAGGGAAAGGTGCCCAAGGCAGCTGCTGGCCCCGAGGATGCATTTCCCAGGCTGCTCTTGCCCGAGAATCGTCATCACAGCAAGGCCAGAACCACAACACGGCCCTACATAGTTGTCCATCTTCCGTCCCAGCCCTACAGGCACCCACAGACGAATATTTCACAGACACTGATCCTGGGGACTGCGTCATTCCGGTCCCATCAGCCAGTTGCAGGGGATCACATGTCTTTATTCCTAAACTCAAGACAAGACAGATCCAGAGCTCGGTAGAGAAAGCGAAACGCCAAACAGTCAAGCGACTTGACGAGTTCACAGAACGGCGTGCAAAAGCACTTAAGAACTGCCCAGCCCCACTTTTTAGAGAAAGGCAAACTTAGTCACATTGCATTATCATTTTTCACCTAATGACGGACAAGGGGGCGGGTTTGACAACATGCTGATGTGACGCAAGTGCGGGGAGACAGGCTGCTGGGGACACCGCGGGGTCAGCGGGGTCAGCCTCACCGGCGGACAGGTCAGCACGACTCATCCTAGGAAGAACTGGAAAACCCTCAGAGCCGGCCCTTGTATGGCGTGACACAAGTTCAAAGTTGCTCGTGGTCCTCGGGGTATGATGGAAAACTGTCCGTGGGAGGAAGGGCGTGGACAGAGTTTTCCCTGGGTGCTCTTCCGAACCTTTTGCATTTTGTTCTGAGTATTTTCAGAAAAAGACACAAAATTCCAAAATTCAGAAGAACTTTAAGCCTAAGGGGGGAGAAGCCTTTCAAAGCAAAGCCACGTTGGTGAATGGGCACCAAGTGTCGGTGGTGATGAAGACGTGGTTCTGGAGATGGGCGGTGGTGACGGCCACACAACAACGTCAGCGCACTCGATGCTGCTGCGCCGTCTGCTGGGGGGCTCAGTCGGTGAAGCGTCGACTTCGGCTCAGGTCACGATCTCGTGGCTTGTGAGTTCAAGCCCCGTGTCGGGCTCTGTGCTGACAGCTGGGAGCCTGGAGCCCGCTTCGGATTCTGCGTCTCCTTCTCTCTCTGCCCCTCCCCTGCTCATGCTCTGTCTCTCTCTGTCTCAAAAATAAGTGAAAATAAAAAATAAATTAAAAAAAATAAAATGTGTGGGGTACCTGGGTGGCTCAGTCGGTTGAACATCCGACTTCAGCTCAGGTCACGATCTCGCGGTTCATGAGTTCGAGCCCCGCGTCGGGCTCTGGGCCGACAGCTTGGAGCCTGGAGCCCGCTTTGGATTCTGTGTCTCCCTCTCTCTCTGCCCCTCCCCTGCGCGTGCTGTCTCTCTCAAAAATAAATAAACGTTAAAATAAATTTTTTAAAGTGGTAACGATGGTCGATGCTATGTTTTGTGTGTTTAACTACAATAGAAATAGTTTGAAAACGAAACAAGCACACGAGACTGAATCGCGAGGCCACATTCAAACGCCGTCGTTCAGAAGACTGCCACACTGCGCAAACTCAGGGGCTGAGACTACCTGAATTCTCTCTGGATAGTCCTGATTGTGTATAATGTTTTCGTTCTTAATAAATGAACTTTATTCATTGTAAAAGTAAATTGCAATTTAACTTTATGTTGTGAATTTCTATGAAAACACAATGCAGGGAAAAAAAAATCCTTTGCCCTGCTATGTGAAATTGATTTTTTGCCTTAAAAAAAAAGTGTGATCTTGGCGGGGTGCCTCCGTGGCTCAGACCGTAAAGTGTCCAACTCGATTTCGGCTCAGGTCACAAAATCACAGTTTGCAGGACGGAGCCCCGTGTCAGGCTCTGTGCTAACAGCACGGAGCCTGCTTGGGATCCTCTGTCTCCCTCCCTCTCTGTCCCTCCCCTACTCTCTCTCTCTCTCTCAATCTCTCTCAAAAACCAACGAGCCAACCAACAAACAAACATTTTTAAAAATGTGATCTTGGGGCACCTGGGTGGCTCCGTTGGCTAAGCGTCTGACGCTTGGTTTCAGTTCAGGTCCTGATCTTGCGGCTCAGGAGTTCGAGCCCCACGCTGGACTCTGTGCTGACAGTGCAAAGCCTGCTTGGGATTCTCTCTCCCTTTCTCCGCCCCTCCCCCACTCGCTCTGTCTCTCTCAAAACAAATAAGCTTTAAAAAATTAAACATGTGACCTTGGTGAAGATTGCATTCAGAATGAAATGGCTCATCCCAAGGCATAATGTACACTCTAAATTATACTAGGAAGTCCTAAGAAAACTGGCCTAGATTACCCCAAACAGTGAATTTAGTCAATATATTTCAGCAAGAACTCAACAGTCAAAAATGCAATAGATGAATACGCAAAGTGGAAATACGAAAATACACATTCTATTTTGTTGCAAAGGGCGTCCAAAAAGTGCTATTAAGGCCATCCAGTATAGATCATGATAAAGAGAATTATTCTCCTATGTTCAGTGATGGAGATGAATTAGTTGAACAGAGAAACAGGTATTTGCCTTACACGTTCATTTTTAGAAAGAGATCCAGATACACACAGACACACGTTCCCAACCGGTCAAGAAATAATGAGCTCAAGCGACCCCCACCGCTGAATTCTAACTCCCCTCTGTGTAACTATCACTTTAGACTGAAGACTGTCTACTCCAGTCAGATTGCAACTATCTGCCTCCACGACTACACCGCACTCCTCAAAAGCAAGAACAGTTTTTTGGTTCACCCATTCCTCAGTGCCTAGCCCCTGAAGGAGGATTTCATCTTTGCTGAATGGAAGTGAATTTGAACCCCAAATTCTTTCCAGTCCAGTATAACTACGGTCCCATCAGCTACCCCACTTCAAATCCGAGTAGAACTCGCAAGCCCTCTGTCCCTGAGCGGCCAACAGGTTCTACAGGGCAGTGTCACTTTGTTGCAACCCTTATTTTAGTAGCAATATGTTACATCATGATGTCACTTTGGGATTTAGATCGTCTGACCTCAAATGGCATGAATATCAGCTCGTTGGTAACGGCTGCTATTGATAAAACAGCGAATCTCTACTTCTGGCTCATTATCATTTGGCCAATTCAGTATTTGGAAGCCTAACTAGTTCCTAAGGGGGAAAAAACAACACCTGCCATAAACCCATTCCCTTGAGCTCACGACCATCCCTTTTGACTGCTTCTCGCGGAGCTAAAGCAAGTGGCTGGATGCAAAGCATACGTGTAATGTGATCCAATAAGTAGGTACTTTCCTCAGAAGCTTTCCACTGACAAGATGACAGAGTCAAATAAACCCTTAGTTCTCGGTCCACAGTTGATTTGTTGTGGGAACACCTGCTTCATCTTCAATCCACACATTTTCTTGGGGATTCTTCTTGTGAGTAGGAACTGTAGAACTAGAAGGTTCTTTCATGACATGTGAAGGACAAGATCCTGCCACCGCCTCTAATTAAGGTACAAACCAGGATCCCGGGAGGGATGATGGGGAATGAGGCGTCTGCAGGCCGACAGAGCACTCGGCACCCCCTCCGAGACCCCAGAGGGTAAACACCACCGTAGCACGGAGGTCCTCGGTCCGTGGAAAGCTACCTTCCCGAGAGACAGACACCGGAGCCGCTCTTCAAAATCCTCATCACCTGGAACCGGCTGTCCAGCCTAATCGGGCTTTCCTGCCTCGTCTCAGCAGCCTGCTCGCACCCCAGGTAGAATTACTGCCTCCGGCCCCCTACAAGGCCTGGTTCCCATGAGAACGTCACCACCGGGAGGGCGGCTTCTATGTCCTCGTCTGGCACTGCAGAGGGGCTCCCTATGTTTTGAAGGGCTGGCAGACTGGTCTCACTGAGGAAACCGGCTCAGTCGGAAGAGCGTGCGACTCCTGATCTCCCCGGGTCGTGAGTTCGAGCCCCGTGTTGGGTGTAGAGATAAATAAATACACTTAATTAAAAAAATAAAAAATAAGTCAAGGGAAGAGCTGGTGTCCTGTGGCACATAATTTACTCCCATGAGCCTCCTTTGCCATCTGTACTCCGTATGTCCACCTAGGATCATTTACATTCAGTTTGTACGTTTCCTAACCATTACCCGTGTATTTTATAGACATACTTTCTATTTGTTACTTGGAAGTTCTTGCAAACAGAATTCCCTGTCTCCCAAAGCCATTCAGAGTGGGCACTCAATAAATGCTTGAGGAACAGACTCATGCATTCTGTTTCCCAAGTTACCCTCTAGGTAAGAGCTGGTAAATGTCGGCAAATAGCCGACTGGTAAATAGCCAGTGTAAGAGATTGGCCTATAATGTCAGTTTTTCCTGGACATTTCTGATGCAGTAAATGACAGATATACCATAATATAAGAAAATGGTTTTATTCCTAATTTTTAGTTTCCATACAGTTTACAAATACACGTTTACTCTGATAATACAGCTTTGCAACTAGCAACGCAGTTGAACTAACACCCATAAATACAGGTGGGGAGACCATTAACATCCACTAATGTTTCTCTACATAAACTATTCTTTTCATGTCATTTTTTTTTTAAACAATTGCAAATAGACTACATAATACGTGGGCAAAAAGGCAATTAAGTGAATCTCTTGAAACACTAAATGTATAATAAACAGTGCATATTATCAACATTTACATGATTCACATCAAAATGATGACATCCTAAAACGTATTCCTTTTAAAGGATAGATTTATCAATAAAATATTACATATCTTTTAATACTCTGGTACAATACTTCATATACTGCAGGAAAATTAAATGTAGGTCTAGTCATCAGCTTACAAAAGGATCCTTTTCTATTAGCTTTTATTAATAAAAGAATCACAATTATGTCATAAATAAACAGGCAAATTATTAATTACATGATTTGAGGTTTAGGATGAAAACTTGTAGAAATTAGTTTGATATACAGTAAAGTTATACAACACACTAAAACCAGCTGTTTAATATTTCTGCCTTGTGTGAACTGCCCATAGTGAAAAAAGAACAAACTTTCTAATGATGGAAGATAGAATAAACTAGGTTTTGGAACTTATTTTTCAAGAGCAGGAGGGAGAAAGATTTCAACAAAATTACGGGCTAATACAGATCCTGATAAAGGCATCTTGAAATCAGGGAGGCCATGTGCTTGCTATATAAACCGTGAATCCCCCAACAACATACAGAAAACAGAAACTGTACCGGGAGTGCACTTAACGTCTACAGCCTAAGTTTCCCTTATGGATTAATAAGCTACAACAAAACACAATTGCATACCTTTCCACCTTCCCCTGAACGAGAAATAACCCAGGATGTTATATTAGTTCTTCAGATCCCCAGGAAAATAACCCCTAAAAAATAATCTTGATAATCTTCTTGGCTGTTGCAAAGCCACTAGGCTCCATGAAGAACCTACAAACACCAAGAAAGTCATACATTTCTTTTCTCATCCCCATTTAGCCGCATCTGAAGAGGGTAAGAGGGAGAGAGGATCATAATTTTCAGGAGGGCCACACACTGGATATGAGGTGTCTTTTTATTTGCTTAAAAAAAAGCTATTAAGACTCTGAAATTTGGCTTTTTAAAAAAAAACCCTAATGCCGAGTGTCAGATAATTTCTTCACCCCAAATATAAAACCCTATCCTATGCTGATAATTTTAAAATCCTCAACCAGCTATGGGATATTGTGCAAATTTAACGTCTACCGGCAACCCAGAAGCAGACTAAACACCTGTATCTATCACACCTACTTTCCGGGTAACCCGGTTCAACCAAGCATGGGCTGCTTTGGCCCGGGCCCTTCAACTTCCTCACACACCACCTCTTTGGAACTTTCACATCCACTACTTTTTAACAGCTGTACCTCAAGCGCCCCACGTCTTCACAGCTCGCTCTTCCCGATTCCATCTCGTGGAGAGTGATCTCATCTGAGAACCCACCGTCACCTCTCACCAAACACGTAACAGACCTCAGCAACCTAGGGACTATCGCCATCTTGTCTTGGCGTAAGTTTACATAACATGATGCTTTGCGGACTTCGTGGAGGGAAATCTAAGTGAAGTCAATGTCCTGTAACAAACGAAGCCAGCCGAGACCAAGGGCTTCGGTTCCAAGTACAAAACAACTTAATCTTAAGCTACAGGCAGAGACGTTAATGCAGCAGGTACACGTGTACCATCGAGCCCTTGTATGCTGGTGAAAGACTTTGCCCCCAAAGTCCAGAGTCTAAGCTGTACCACAAAATCAAGGCAAAGGAGAACGATTCAACGTGGCGGTGCAATGGAAAGAACAGGATTCAAGATCCTTGTTGCAAACACTGAACTGGAATCTCTTTCTTTACAGGCTTGACAGGAAGACAGTCGCCACTGACATTCCTCTGATGAGGTAATGACCTCTGAGCCACACCTGTGTTCTAAAGCAATGCTAGCTCCGAGGGACAGGGGACCCGAGGGGGGTGGGGTCAATGCGCGTTCTGTCTGTGAAAGTGGCAGCGGAGGCTCTTCCCAAACTTCCTCAGGGTTTCACGGGAGGTGAAGACCTCAGCAAGGAAGTACTACTGGGGCCGGACCTAGTCCTTCCTTTCGGGAGCCAGAGCAAGAAGAATCTGAGTTAAGGAGACGGTCACCTAATGGCAAAGCTGCCGTGTCACTTCCTCATCCTTACGAAATCAACCAATGATACTTTAATTGAAATACACTCACTGGATGATGATTCAACACGAGGCAAAGAGGACGTCTTTGGAGAAGGCACTTCAGGTAGAACGGGAGCAAATCTCACTGCTTGGTTAAAACAAAAATGAGCGACTGCCGATGCGATCTGATCAGCGGCCTCGTTAGGAGGCCCCCGCTTTGCTGCAGCCCGGCCGAAACCGCCGGCGTGGAGAGGGCACCACAGTCGCCTCCCTCTGTGGGCGTCACGGTGAAAGGGTGGTTCTGCCCCCTAAACACACCCAGCCTTACGAGACCGGTCTCCCTAAGTGATGGTTCAGAAAATATGCTCAGAGCCAGCAGAAATGGTTCAGGAAGCTTCTAGAAGGCCATTTGTCCTCTTTGACTTCCAGCTTACACGGGCTATTATACGCAGCTTCGATTTCCCAACGTCACCAGCAGCTTCTACTTTCGCTAACTGCTGCCGTCTTCCCGTGGCACTGACTCTGACATTCGGTTACTCTGGGGGCCCCCCCGTGAATCACACCTCAGCTTCATGCTCTCGTGCCATCCCCTCCTCCTGACTCTGGGCTGGGCCCGTGACTTGCTCTAATCAACAGGGGGCAGTAGAAGTTCTGGGTTGAAGTCTTAAGAAGGTCTGGCAACTACTGCCTTATAGCCTGGGGAGCTCTGAGCTGCCACGTAAGCGGTCCAGCTACCCTGCTGGCCAGGCCACTTGGGGCGGCCACATGGAGGAGAGGCCAGAGGACCTGCAGAGAGAGGCCCAGCCACCCCAATGTCTCGGCCAACCTGCTGACCACACGGGCAACACCAGCGAGAGCACAGGAACAGCTCGACTGAGCCCGGCCCAGGCTAAAGACCAGTGAGGAAGGGGAAAAAAAAAGAGAATTGTTTCAAGCCATTTCATTTCGGGAGGGTTTGTCACCGACAATCCATAAGCACAACACTGCTTGGTTGTCCACAGATGCGGTTTGTTTTGTTTTTTTTTTTTCCTGAACACAAGACAATCACTCAAATGAAAAGAAAACATGACAAACATTTCCCACCACATCCTTCTCAGTCAACAGGCTGAATGGTAATTGGTCATCTGCTACGAAGAAAACACACCTTCTATCCTAAGTCTCCATGATTCTTTTTTCCCATGATTTTTTTAATGGCAATGCAAAAGTAGACAGATTGTCGACTTTCGACAGTCTGGGGGCACTGGCTTTAATTATCATTTAGCCAAAAAAAGAGGCCATCAAATGAATTACCCACTGCTGGATAAGCAATGATACCTGAACCTGTTCTCACTCCCACGGGATGCTGTTACCTTTCCCAAAACGTTTTTCCTCTTACAAGCGCTCCGTCATCCCCCACAAAGAGAAAAACGATTGAGTTCTTAAGATTATAAAAAGGGGAAAAAAAATGCCAAGAAGTAGAATTTGAATCACCATCATCTGCCAAATACAGAGCACAATTTAACTGCTTCCTCAATTTAAAATAAAATTCTATAAAACAGAACACTGTCTACATTGTAGAGATGATTTCTTCGGATGTGAGGAAATGGGTAACTGGTAATCAGGTATTGTTGAGTTAGAATACAGCGGTCTTTAAATGGTTTTGAATTTTGTCTGTCCAAAGGTAGTCGGCCACGACACAAGCCTTCCAAGTTCAAATTCATTCTTTGCAGAAACTTTCTTGCATCTGTTCTCGATGTTTTTAGGGAGAGGGTGAAAGTCCACATCTGGGGAAGAAATAAGTGAGAATTTTTAAGGAGCATGCATCTAAAAGTCTCTCAAGGCATTAAACCATTTTAAAGTAGATTTAAAGCTTTTAAGTGTACTACCCATTAAAATGGAAATTTCAACATGCAATATGGAAACTGAGCTGCCAACACACATCACACACCTGGGTCGCCATCTACAAAGGTGACCGGCAGGGAAGAGACAGACAAGGGAGAGCAGTTCCCAGTGGCAGAGCTGGAAGGGATGTGGAGGTGAGCGGGGCGGGGGCCCGGGGAGGCCAGCGCCCTGTGTCGCACAGCCAACTGGGGGCCAAGGGGGGATGAGAACCCGGGCGTCCTGACTCCAACCATCCGGAGCTGTGTCCCCCCCACTTCCCGGGCCCCCACAGATCATCTCCGGGCACAACTCTAATACAAGTGCAAACAATGGGACACCTGATCACCAACAGCAACCATCCCTGAGTACTGAGTGCCAGCTCTGCTCCTCACAGAATTAACTCTGCATTTGGCTTCAATCCTTAATGAACTCTAAAATAAATCCAGCTGAGGGGCGCCTGGGTGGCGCAGTCGGTTAAGCGTCCGACTTCAGCCAGGTCACGATCTTGCGGTCCGTGAGTTCGAGCCCCGCGTCGGGCTCTGGGCTGATGGCTCAGAGCCTGGAGCCTGTTTCCGATTCTGTGTCTCCCTCTCTCTCTGCCCCTCCCCCGTTCATGCTCTGTCTCTCTCTGTCCCAAAAATAAATAAACGTTGAAAAAAAAATTTTTTTTAAATAAATCCAGCTGAGAGAAAAGAAGTTTAGGAAGAGAAAAAAGAGGCTGGTTTGTAAAACTCAACGATGGTACATTTTGCTAGAACACTCACAAATTAGCCGCCTGCTTAAAAATGCCACAAGTGATAGAAACAACTGGGGAGCACTTCCATTTAAATACCTATTTCTGGGGTGCCTGGGTGGCTCAGTCAGTTAGGTATCCGACTTCAGGTTAGGTCACGATCTTGCAGTTGGTGGGTTCGAGCCCCGCGTCGGATTCTGTGTCTCCCTCTCCCTCTGCCCCTCCCCCACTCATGTCTGTCTCTCTCTCCCTCTCTCAAAAATAAGTAAACATTAAAAAAAATTTAAATACCGATTTCTGTACTGAAGTCTTGGTGGGTCTTCTCATCTGAAACTTTTCTGCTGCTGCATCAGACCTACGTTTTCATAGACTCTGGCATTATCTTCTCTCATTCTGTAAAGAAAAACAAAAAAAGCATCAATAAAAACGCAGACCATGCTCTCCAAGCTTATGTGGCATTTACAAAGCACATACCACATTCTTTGGGGACCAGGTATGGTGCAGACACAGCCCCCAGGAGCTAACATTCTAAGACGGGCTGTAAGCCATAAACATACAGCAACATCAAGCTAGAAGTGAAATAAGAGCCTTGAGTCCCTGTGCTCTCTGGGGCTGGAGGAAAACAAGCCGTCTTCCTTGAGGGCAGAGCAAAGGAGGCCTGTATGATGATGAGGCCTTTAAGTAAGACCTTGAAGCACGGAGACATGTGCGCATAGAAAGGACAGGTATTAAATTCAAGCAGAGGGATCTCTTGGGCAAGAGACCCAAGAAAGGCAGGAGCAGTGTGGTAGGGACTATCCTTGCATTCAGCCCGGATCCAGCTACGAGAAGGGGAACAGTAAGGGTGAGGCTCAGTGGTGGTTTTGGACCCTGGGATGAAGGGCCAGCACATCAGAGGCCAGACGCCATTCTGCTGAGCAGGGAATGGAAATCAGAGCAGTCCAAGGGGATGGGGGACCCAGTCGCTGTGGGTGTCAGCCTGGGCAGGACAAGACGAAATGAGCAGAAGGGGCCCAGGGCCCGGGGTATCCTGGGTCTGCGCCCTACAAGGAATACGATGGGAACAGAGAGGCAGAGGACCTATTGCACAGGAAGGCCAGTGGTAAAGGGATCGTCAGAGTTAACGTGTTCTGCCATTACTCAGGGAAAGCTTTCGGGCAAGGACTCAGAGCCCTGACGTGCCAGTGCTGCTGCAAATGACTGCAGGTAGCAATTTAAAATATCAGCCTTCCCCATCAGTCCACTGGGGAAGGAAAAAGCAGGCAGAAGGAAGGGGCGACTTGGTGGAGAGAATGCTTTCGCTGTATAATTTCATTTCGATGTTAACTACAAGCCAAATGTAAATACAAGCCTCTTATTTGCTATCTAAAACGTTTATACAGAGTATTAAAGTCAGCAGGGGTTTAAAAATCCACATCAGAAGCAAACAGAGAGAAGACTCTTGGGGGAAAATAAAAAGTAAATGTTATACCAGAGACCGACTTCAGGATATACAGAAGAACAATAACTTACAACTGCTGTTCACATAATCGATTTAACAAACGTTTTCCTAACACGTTTTTAGCTTAAACAAGGGGTGGGCACAGTTTTTCTGTAAAGGATCTGAGGGTAAACAATTTCATTTCTGCAGGCCATACTCAGTCTTGGGCATATGATAGTCTTTGCAACGCCTTTTTGTTGTTGTTTTTTTTTTTTTTTTTCAACGTTTATTTATTTTTGGGACAGAGAGAGAGACAGAGCATGAACGGGGGAGGGGCAGAGAGAGAGGGAGACACAGAATCGGAAACAGGCTCCAGGCTCTGAGCCATCAGCCCAGAGCCTGACGCGGGGCTCGAACTCACGGACCGCGAGATCGTGACCTGGTTGAAGTCGGACGCTTAACCGACTGCGCCACCCAGGCGCCCCTAGTTGTTGTTTTTTAATACAACTTTTAAAAACCATTCATGAGCTGTGCAAACACAGGCCATGGGCAGAATTTGGCCTGGGGGTTGTAGTTTGCGGACTCCTGGTTTAAAAGCCCAAAGTAGGTTTCTGTCGTCTGCTGACTATGGAAAATTAGCAGAACATGGCAGCACTGAAACACTAATAGTTTATTCACTTTTACTCAGCAAAGAGTCTCAACGCATCAAAAGGGGCGTTACTTACCTTTGCTGTCGATCATTAACAACAGGTGTTATCTCCACCCCGTCAAAAGAAAGATTCAATGTTCTTAGAGAACACCACCTGCTACACTTACAGCTTCAAATAGTCATAGGCGGTGTACCAATCGGCTTGTGGTTTAGGTAAATTAAAATTTTGTTTAGAAAGCTGATACGCTCGCAGATCGGTTGGGCAACAACAATGCGCACCCATGACAAGCGCGTGCTGCAGAGACCTGTTGTTTTTTAAGCTTTTCTGCAGGACTGTATTCAGGCAGAAAGGATTTCCTTCATTCCTACTTACTCTGCGCAGGATGGTGTTGGAGTACAAGGCGGGAGGGGACTCTGATCTCCACTTGTCTGGTCCGTGAGAGAATACTTAATATTTGTATATTCGTGCCCTTTCCTCTTGCTTTTCTGAAAGGTGAAGATTGCATAAATGAGGAACTGGAATGTTTTAAAGGAATAAAGAAGCAAAGGTGGCATTTCACCAGACAGATGGGCAGACAGGCTGAACCCTGCATACTGGTAGGCTGACCAAATGTTAGGGAATTCACCTTCCCGGCGTAAATGCACCATACAAGTGAAAAATCCTTTTGAACCTTACAATTCAAAAGCACAGAGTCATGCATTAACAGCTCACACTATCAAAACCAACTGTATCTATTTCTGAGCTAAGAGAGAATTCACACTTTCTTTGCCACATTAACATCTAATCATTTCATAGTTCACTTGCAACATTTTTAATGATTCTCAGATAAACAGTCGGCAAAAGAGCTCTAGAAATAAATTCACTACAAGTAAAAATGGCACACAGGTACAAAAGATGATAGCATTCTTAATAGAAACAATCACATGCCTTATCGTGCCTTTCCTGCCTCCCACCCCCACCCAGGGAAAGACCCTGGCACTTTAAAACTTTATTTTGGGTTCCAATGACACTCTTGGAAAAAAAAAAAAAAAAAATTGGCAAAGAAAACCAGTAAAATATAATCTCATCTCAGCTGCAGAGTGAACTATATTTGGTAGGAGTCCCAGTTAGATGATTTATCACTCTTCGTTCCTAAATTCACCTAGAAACAACCGATTCTGAAAATCTAACTCACCAAGTTGTCATCATTATATAATGTTGCCTTCGTTCGAGGATTATTCAAGAAAAACAGCAAATATCAGAAAGGGTACCCACATCAAATACTGACGTACAGCAGGGACTTTCATTTGCCGCCAGTGAGAGGGTAAACTGGGGCACAATTAGTCAGAACTGGAAGTACTAATCAGTATCTAGTAATAATAAGAATACATCCTACAGGGCCGCCTGGGTGGCTCAGTCGGTTAAGCGTCCAACTCTTGATTTCAGGCCAAGTCATGATCTCACAGTTTCTGAGTTCGAGCCCCACGTCAGGCTCTGCGCACTCACAGAGCCTGCTTGGGATTCTCCATCTCCCTCTCTCTCTCTCTCTGCCCCTCCCCTGCTCACACTCTCTCTGTCAATAAATAAACAAACAAACAAACTATATCCTACAATCTTGAACATCTGCTTCTTGGGAAACCCATACACATAAGCCTAAAAGAGCTATACAAGGATGTCCAGTGACATGTTATTCTTAATAATGTCTACAACAAGAGAACGAATCAACGTGATATACTCATACCATGAAATAATATGCAACAGTGAAGAGGCACAACAGAAAGAAAGACTGTGTGTGTGCGTGTGTGTGTGTGCGTGTGTGTGTGCATGTGTGTGTGTCAAAACAGGCTTCATAATCAATGGTAAGTGGAAAAACAAATTATAGAACAATGAAACAGTACGATCCTATGTGATTAAACATTCTAAATATATAAAACAGTGTTATCTATTGTGTATAGACTATTGGTATTTGTATCGTAAAATATAAAAAAAGACTACAAGCCCAGCAATTGCCCTGGGGTTCCGAGGCGTGCACTTGGGGCTGACAGCTGTAGCTGCCGCATTTGATTGCTGTTATAAAAGAAAAAACAAAACAAAACTTGGAAGAAATAGGATAAAGCAAAACGGATGATTATAGATATACTACTATTATTTAAATTTTTTGAATAAAACATAAAACAAGTTTAAATCCACTGGTGAAGTGTCTTCTTGCTCTCCTGACTCAGAACTTACCCCCAAACAACAGCTAATAAAAAGTAGAAAATCTTATTTGACATACAAGAATTGTTACAACTCCAACCTATAGAGTATAAAGCATCTCATCCCGTGTGAACTTGGGACCAACGTACAAAGGAAGCTGGACAGCCTGAAAGATTCACTGACTCTTCACAGAAAAGGCTTGACGTTGGCAGGAAGCTGGCTGCTTGTTGGCCACCACTTCCTCGTGCTGTCTGCAACCGCGTGCAAAAGGAAACGTCCTAAAGGGCGATAGGGTGACAGGATGCAAAGTGCCTGGGCCCTCAGATGACCTCGGATGACCTTGGACGAGCAGAGTTGCCCACTTCCTCCCCAGCTGCCTGCCAACTCGGATTTTTACATTAGAAGAGAAATCAGCTTCTATCTTATTTAAGCCACTATTACTCAGCCTGTTGAAGCAGCCCAACCGATTTATTAACTGATCAAGCAGCCATTACACATCTTAGAATCTAGGGAAGAAGTTGCAAAAAAGATATCCAAACAGAAAATTTCTCTACATAGTATTTTAATGCTTTGAACAAATGTTTTTAAAATTTTTTTTTTTTTCAACGTTTATTTATTTTCGGGACAGAGAGAGACAGAGCATGAACGGGGGAGGGTCAGAGAGAGAGGGAAGCACAGAATCGGAAACAGGCTCCAGGCTCTGAGCCATCAGCCCAGAGCCCGACGCGGGGCTCGAACTCACGGACCGCGAGATCGTGACCTGGCTGAAGTCGGACGCTTAACCGACTGCGCCACCCAGGCGCCCCTGAACAAATGTTTTTAAAAATCTAAAGGCTGGGGTGCCCGGGTGCCTCAGCTAGTTGAGAGTCCGACTTTGGCTCAGGTCATGATCTCATGGTTGGTGAGTTCAAGTCCCACATTGGGCTCACAGAGGTCAGCACAGAGCCCTGCATCAGCTCCTCTGTCCTCCTCTCTCTCTGCCCCTCCCCACCTAGCTAGCACTCTCTCTCTCTCAAAAATAAACCTTTAAAAAAAAAATCTAAAGGCCTTGAAAAGCAGTCACAGATTTTTAGCACTGCAATAATGACTTACACAAGAAACAATCTTTTAAAAGGTATAATTTAAAATAAAATATTAAGTGGAAGACTTGACAGAGAACGGCTCTTATTTTAAAACGTATTCTGGGGGCACCTGGGTGGCTCAGTCGGTTGAGTGTCTGACTCCTGGTTTCGGTTTAAGTCATCACCTCATTCGGCTCAGGTCATGAGTTCAAGTTCCACATTGGGCTCCACACTGACAGTGGGGGGCCTGCGTGGGATTCTCTCTCTCCCTCTCTCTCTGCTCCTCCCTGACTTGTGCTCTGTCTTTCAAAATAAACAAATAAAAAATTTAAATATGCAATCAACAACCTGAAGCATAAGCTTGCTTTCTACTCAACACATTTTTTTTAATTGTGGTAAATGAAAAACAACATATGATAAGATACATGCTCTGGGGCAAAATTTTGAGTGTACACAGTACTGTCGAGTATATGTTCTTTTTTTTTTTAATGTTTTTATTTATCTTTTTGAGACAGAGTCAGAACATGAGCGGGGGAGGGCCAGAGTGCGAGGGAGACACAGAATCGGAAGCAGGCTCCAGGCTCTGAGCTGTCAGCACAGAGCCCAACACCAGGCTTGAACTCATGAACCAATAAGATCATGACCTGAGCCGAAGTCGGACACTCAACTGACTGAGCCCCCCAGGCACCCTGAGAATACGCTCTTGATGTGCAGCACGTCTCTAGAACTTTTTCATCTTATGTGACTGAAACTATCTACCCACTGAACAGCAACCCCCATTTCTGCCTCCCTACTACTATCTTTTCTCATGTTTTATTTATTTATTTTGAGAGAGAGAGAGAGAGAGAGAATGAGAATGAGAATGAGAATCCCAAGCAGGCTCTGTGCTGTCAGTACAGAGCCTGACTCAGGGCTCAATCTCATGAACCGTGGGATCATGACCTGAACTGAAATCAAGAGTAGGGCGCTTTACCAACTGAGCCACCCAGGCGCCCCTCCCTACTACTTTCTTGGGAAAAAAAAAAAAAAAAAAAAAATCAGTATTTCTACATAAAGTGATTACAAAAGAATTTTCTAACAGGGAATAATTAATAGAAATGGGACAGGAATTATTTCAATGAATTAAGTGGCTCAAGGAAAAGCATAAAAATGTTGGAGCTTCTCAGGCTTATTTAGAAAGAACAAGAAATAAAACTGATCCATAAATCAGTTGAGTTTATTTCTTAGTACTGTGACGGCCCAGGCTGTCCTTATAGAACAAGAAAAATTCTCAAGGGATTGGGGTAGTTTTGGTTTTGGGGGGTTGGAGAGAGACTTGTTTCAGAGCCTTAAAAGACGATCTGAAATTGATCTATCCTTCACCTAAATTCAATGACACAGCATAGTTATACCAAACCTTCTGTAATATTTATAATAAATCTTATAGCCTTGCCAGCTGACACACAGTCAAGGTTGAGAGGAGGGTTCAACCACAAGTCTCTAAAATCATCTGGCATTAAATATCTTGCCATATGAAGTAAATCCAGTGAATTCTTTAAGTTACAAAAAAGCCCCGGGCTCCTGGCTAGCTCTTGGTATCAGGGTCGTGAGTTTGAGCCCCACAGTGGGCATAAAAAAAAAAAAAAAAAAACAAAGAAAAGAAAATTAAAGGGGCACCTGGGTGGCTCAGTCGGTTAAGCGGCCGACTTCGGCTCAGGTCATGATCTCGCGGTCAGTGAGTTTGGGCCCCACATCAGGCTCTCCGCTATCAGCTCGGAGCCCACTTTGGATCCTCTGTCTCCCTCTCTCTCTCTCTCTCTCTGCCCCTCCCCCTCCCCCACTTGCTCTCTCTCAAGAATAAACATTAAAAAATATTTTTTTAATTAAGAAAAAAAATTAAGACTATGAAATAAAGCATATATCAATTCACCCAAAAAAAGCCCAAAAGCCAGGAGTAGGAAGAAAGGGTCAAATGAAAATGCTCTTGTCTAAGTTACAGAGCAACAAGATATTTGTGCAGAATGTTCTGAGCTCAAATGTCAGGATTACAAACACCTTGACTCCTGCCCACATCTCATCACAAAATCTTACCGGTTCTGCTTCTCTTTGTGCTGACCATTAGCCCCCACTGTCCTGTCCAAACCGTCATCAGCTCTCACCTACACTGGTCCCCCCTGCAACTGCTTGAGCCCAGAGCCCACAGCCCACACCCACTCCTCACTCTCAAGCCAGGGCCCTATTTTCAAAACGAGGACCTTTTTATCTCACTCCCCTGCTTCAAAATCCTCGGTGACGTCCCATTCCCCTCGGGATAAAGTCTAAAATCTTTAATATGCCCTGCAAGCCCCAAGCTCTCAAAATCAGATCTCTGCTTACGTTCCCAATCCCACCCATGACACCCCCCGGCCCCCACCCAACTCCCTCTACTCCAACCACACAGCTTTGTTTCCATTTCAGGAACATGACCACTCATAGCCCCAATGTCCAGCACAGAGCCTGGCACACGGCATAGCCTATTTTAATGGATGCAGGAATGAATGAACAGAGGTGAGAAGGCCTCTTGATTGCACCAAGGAGCTTGAGGAAGATGTGTGAAAAGCACAAGTCCAGGGAAATGAATAAAAAAGACAGGACAAATGTAGACAAGGGCGTCATGGTAACTCAAACTTTCCATCTGGTGAAACTGGAGTTTTATTGAGGCAACAGCCACGTCTATCTTGTTCTGTTATATCCTCAGCATCTAATCAGTGTCTGGAACACAAAAGGCACCCAAATATTTCTTAAAGGAGTAATACCCAATGAAACATTTAATGAAAGAGAAGGAGCCGGATGCTAACTGCCAGCACCGGCCAGCTTCAGTTTTGCTGGTGACAACCGAAATCTAGCACTGCTGCATTTCTATCCTGGCCCATTGGTGATGGCAGAATTCTTTTTTTTTTTTTTTTATGCTTATTTATTTATTTTTGGAGAGAGAGAGCGCATGAGCAGGTGAGGGACAGAGACAGAAGGAGAGAGAGTCCCAAGCAGGATCCACACTCCGCGCAGAGCCAGATGTGGGGCTCAATCTCACAACCGTGAGCTGAAATCAAGAGTCGGACGCTTAACCGACTAAATTGCCCAGGCGCCCCTGATTACAGAACTCTTAAAGGTATCTTCTGTCCTGTAGTACGATGCACTCAGAGAACGCCACCCAGAGTCTCTACGCTGCAGTTAAAGGATGCTCGATGCGGGATGTGGAATTATTTCCTTCAAACAAGAGTTGCCCACATGGTAAATTTGATTCTCATGGGGGTACAGGCAAGCAGCTCTGAAGCTATTTTGCATGTATACTAGGGGTGAGCAAATGAGCAAATAAATTGTAGATCATGGGAACCAGATTTCCCCCAGTTAGAGAAGTTACAAATTAGCAAGGGGAAGGCTAGTCTGAGCCTTGGGGTACTGAATGAGAGCCGGAGACATCAACATGCACTGAGGTTTAGCTTATATATATATATATATATATACACATAGATACAGTGACAATTATTGGTACTTATGCATATGTGCATTAGTATACAGATGTTATTTCCTAGCACTGTCCACTGAGAGGGCCCAGAAGCAGTAACACCCAGTAGCAACAAGCATACCCAACACCCAAACCTTCATTTCATTTTTGTTTTTATTAAAAATTTTATTTTTAAATAAATTCTCTTTTTTTTTAACGTTTATTCTTTTTTTTTTTTTTATAATGTTTTATTCATTTTTGAGACAGAGAGAGACAGAGCATGAACGGGGGAGGGGCAGAGAGAGAGGGAGACACAGAACTGGAAGCAGGCTCCAGGCTCTGAGCCATCAGCCCAGAGCCCAATGCGGGGCTCGAACTCACGGACCGCGAGATCGTGACCTGGCTGAAGTCGGACGCTTAACCGACTGCGCCACCCAGGCGCCCCTAACGTTTATTCATTTTTGAGAGACAGAGTGTGAGCAGGGGAGGGGCAGAGAGAGAGGGAGACACAGAATCCGAAGCAGGCTCCAGGCTCTGAGCTGTCAGCACAGAGCCCGATGTGGGGCTCGAACCCACGAACTGTGAGATCATGACCTGGGCTGAAGTCGGACGCCCAACCGACTGAGCCCAACTGACTGAGCCAAAATTTTATTTTCTTTTTTTTTTTTTTTTTTCAGCGTTTATTTATTTTTGGGACAGAGAGAGACAGAGCATGAACGGGGGAGGGGCAGAGAGAGAGGGAGACACAGAATCGGAAACAGGCTCCAGGCTCTGAGCCATCAGCCCAGAGCCTGACGCGGGGCTCGAACTCACGGACCGCGAGATCGTGACCTGGCTGAAGTCGGACGCTCAACCGACTGCGCCACCCAGGCGCCCCCAAAATTTTATTTTCAAATAAGCTCTAACTCACAACCCTTGAGATCGAGAGTCGCATGCTCTACCGACTGAGCCAGCCAGATGCGCCCCCAAACCTTCAATTTTAAATACCTGTCTTTAATAAACAGAACTGGAGCTCCACAGAAGAATGGCCAATTCAAAGGCTAGGAGAGGGGACACAGAAGATGAGCCCGGAGCATCTTGCATGCCAGAGTGTGAGCAAGTGCTCAAACACGAGAGGATAGGGACACGTGAAAGGGACACAGGAGCCAATCTGAAAACGTGCCTCACTCGCACCTTCCCCTGGACGACCACCTGTTTTTTGCTTCTCCTCCTCCTAATGCTGTCGCTACTTGCTGCTTCCTTCCCCAGTCCGCCGGTCCCTGACCTACTGTCTTTCTTCATTTACCCTTGTCAGCAAATTCCTTCATTCCCAAAGGTCATTAACTCTTCAGAATTTTGAAAATGATGGCATTTATTTTTTTTTTTTTATTAAAAACTTTTTTTTTCAACGTTTATTTATTTTTGGGACAGAGAGAGACAGAGCATGAACGGGGGAGGGGCAGAGAGAGAGGGAGACACAGAATCGGAAACAGGCTCCAGGCTCTGAGCCATCAGCCCAGAGCCCGACGCGGGGCTCGAACTCACGGACCGCGAGATCGTGACCTGGCTGAAGTCGGACGCTTAACCGACTGCGCCACCCAGGCGCCCCGAAAATGATGGCATTTAAAAGAATAATCAATGATCTCGAATGAGTTTCATCCTTCTGCTCGATTTAAAACTCAGATGGCTTTACTGTTTAAGCCTACCACTTAAGCTTCCTACTAGATGAAGGTACTTCTTACTTTACCACGAAATCAGGTAGTAAGTTCGAGCACAGAATCAAACAGTACAATGCAGAAAACCACATGTTATAGGATCTTATTTTTAGGGGCGCCTAGGTGGCTCAGTCGGCTAGGTGGCCGACTTCAGCTCCGGTCGAGATCTCGCAGTTCATGAGTTTGAACCTGCTTAGGATTCTGTGTCTCCTCACTCTCTGCCCCTTCCCCGCTCATGCTCTGTATCTGTCTCAAAAATGAACATAAAAAAAATTTTTTTAATGAATCATCTGGGGGCACCCACGTGGCTCAGTTGGTTAAGAGTTCAACTTTGGCTCAGGTCACGATCTCACAGTTCGTGAGTTCAAGCCCCATATCGCGCTCACTGCTCTCAGTGCAGAGCCTTCTTTGGATCCTCTGGCCCCCTCTCTATCTGTCCCTCCCCCACTCTCACTCTCTAAAAAATAAATTTTAAAAAATTTATCAGCCTGACAGCTCGGAGCCTGGAACCTGCTTCAGAGTCTGTCTCCCTCTTTCTCTGCCCCTCCCCACCTTGCGCGCGCGCTCTCTCTCTCTCTCAAAAAACAATAAATATTTTTAAAAAAATTTTTAAAAAGTATCTAAAAATGAATACTCTAAGACACCTAAGTGGCTCAGTCAGTTAAGCGGCCGACTCTTGATTTCGGCTCAGGTCATGATCTCATTCGTGAGACTGAGCCCAGAGGCAGGCTCTGTGCTGACAGTGCTGAGCCTGGAGGCTGCTTAGGATTCTCTCTCTCCACTCTCCCTGCCCCTCCCCCACTTGCATGTGCACTGTCTCTCAAAATAAATACACATAAAAAATTAGAAGTAAAAAAATAAGTAATAATGAATAATCTAAGTCAACACATTTTTTAGACTCTGAAGCCTCTTAGACCAAATAGCAGTTAACGTGCTGAGGACAGTGCTGGCACCTGTCAGTCCCAAAAAATACAGGCTGAATGAATGCATGCATGCAAGCACTCTTGGGGTGGGATCATCAGGGACATTCGGTTTCTAGATTCTATAATACTTCAATTATTTATTTTTTATTTTTTTTATTTAAAAAAAAAATTTTTTTTTTTAACGTTTAGTTATTTTTGAGACAGAGAGAGACACAGCATGAACGGGGGAGGGTCACAGAGAGAGGGAGACACAGAATCTGAAACAGGCTCCAGGCTCTGAGCTGTCAGCACAGAGCCCGACGTGGGGCTCGAACCCACGGACCGTGAGATCATGACCTGAGCTGAAGTCGGACGCTTAACCGACCGAGCCACCCAGGCGCCCCTATAATACTTCAATTATTACGGAATATTTTTGTCTACTGCCTCCTGACCCCCCAAAAAAGGGCAGCAATAAAAGTATTTTTAAAGAGGCGCCTAAATCCAAATTGCAACTCGAGATTCAGGGTCAGAGAGACTGGATGTGGTAAGGAGAAGATCTGAAGTGCTATAGAGGCTGGGAGAGGAAGTGCCTGAAGTCTCCAGAACAAGGATAAATACCAAACCTTCTGAATGAAATAAAGAGAGCTCCTTCCCCAGCTTTTCCACACAAGATTACATTATATGCTTCAAGACATTCCTGACTATTCTCCAATTTGTACCAACTGTGCTACATTCTTTTTGTATTTAGTACGAGATTCTTCTCTGTGAGCAACTTTATGCTTTAACTATTCCTGGCCCAGATTAAGGATAACTGGAAGACAAAGAGAAAATAGCCTACAGTAACCATCTAAATATTTCATAACACCAAGTCAGATTTAACACACTAAAGGTCGAAACCAGTTACCTGTTGACCATTTGACCTTACATTTCGATACCTACACTGTTTCTGAAGATGTTTTTTTGTACAATGAAACAATCCAGTGTCTTCACGTGAACTGAGAACGTCCTAGGCTAACTAAGAGGTATCTTACTTGGCTAACCAGGCTCTGATAACGTGGCTACAAGTCTTTCGATTCGCTGGCAGGTGCCATTTTGCGAAGCCGAGTTCTCTGGAAGGCAACGAACAGGGTAAAGCAGGCCTGTCTGCAGCGGAGCAGCGGGGCTGGTGAGGGGAGGGGAGAAGCCCAGATCCCCAAAAGAGCAGTCTCATTTCCCTCCTCTCAGCGGCTTTCTAATTAACTCAGCTTTGTGTCTGTTATGAATAGCTTCACATGGAAAGGCTCCAGTTCCACATTCTTCTTCATTATGCATGGCTTATTAAAATTGAAATCTCACTGTTTCCAACTCAACCAAATTGATGGTTCAAACTGCTGTGTGCAATGAAGAGTGAAGCATTTCGTTTAAAAGATGGGATCAGGGTAAAGACGGCCCGGATCAAAACTGGAACAGGCTGGAGACTTCGAGGCCTTCGGCTCCAAACCCGCCATGTGAAAATCCTGGGATTTGCCTGGGAGAGTCCTAACCTTTCCACGTGGCCGCTGCCCAGTCAGCCAGGCCAGGACGATGGCAGGGCGCCCATCCCCACGGTGCCCTGTCCTGAGAAGTCAGAGTTGGGGAGTAGGGAATGGTTTGAGAGAGGCCCTTCCTGGCTGGGAATGAGGTTCCCCTCCCCAAACAGGGACAGTTGGCTCTCAGGGGCCCATCCCGCTCCAAAGGAGAGCGTAGGAGGGCTGCCCAGAGGGAGAAGACGGAGACGTGCCCACCAGGCCCTCTGGGCGGCATACCTGCTCTTCTTCGATCCTGCGCTGCAGTGTCTCAATGTAATGCTGGACGGCCATGTAGATGAAGCGGTACTGAGCTTCCGTCTGGACCATCCCTGACCTCTGAGACCGCACCATCTGAATGGTCTTGGGAACATCGATGTCGCAGTCGACACCTGCAAAGCAAACACCATGAAGCACCGGGACAAAGTGCAGGGCCCGGACGAAGACGCACAACTTTTGGCAGACGCAGAGATAAAGCAAATGTTCCAACTGGACGTGTTCCGAGGGCTACACTGGCCTTCTGGGCGACACAAATGATCCCAGAAGATCAGCCGAGAAGGTGTTGGAGGTCAGGAACCCCCCACTTTCCAAAAGGCACCACCCCCACAACATCCGCCAGGACGAGGGGCGTGGGCAAAGACCACCGCTGCATATTCAGCAAAAGACCACAGCACTGGGACCCACAGCTCCAAGGCTCCGTTTTATGTCGAGAGTCAAACAGAATCACTTTTGTTCCCTCGCAAACACACTGGAAGTCAAAGTCCTCAGCCTAGATTTTGTGAAAATGTTTTAACATTCGGATTCCCCCCTAGGCTATTTTCACCAGCATTTTCCTTCCATAAACTAAAAACAGGAACTATAGCTTCTTGCCCTCCAGATAACCTACCTTTCTCTCTGATGATGTCAATAAGGATATCAATCACAATGAACGTCCCTGTCCGGCCAATTCCAGCACTGTGGGTAGAAGGACAAAGCAATGACAATGGAGTCATTCATGGGGGTTTCAGACTCAAAACCAAGCTAGTAATATTAACAGAAACGATGTCTGCTCTTGGGAGTATTTATAAGATTGTCTATTTGTATTTGAGAATAGATTAGCTAAGAGGGCTTGGGAATTAGTCCAACCTATACTTGGAGCCCGGCTTCTCCTGTACAACGTGCCTGAGGCAAGTCCCATACACTCTGGACCCTCAGTTTCCTCATCTGTGAAATGGGGATGATAGTATATGCCTTACAGGCTTGTTATGTGCATCAAACATTAGTAATGTATGGAAAACACAAAGCACAGAGGCCGGCACACAGCAAGTGCTCAATAAACAGTAGCTTTTTGTGTTTTAATTTTTTACTGTTTCTTTGTTTTTGAGAGAGAGAGACAGAGCGTGAGCAGGGAAGGGGGCAAAAAGAGAGACAGAGACACAGAATCTGAAGCAGGCTCCAGGCTCTGAGCTGTCAACAGACAGCCCGACGCTTGGCTCGAACTCACAAACCATGAGATCATGACCTGAGCCGAAGTTGGACGCTTAACTGACTGAGCCGCCCAACAGCTTTTTAAAAAGGGAATTAAGTTTCACATGCAGCTACTTGTCCAACACATGGATGAGATCTGGGAAACTAAACTTGCCCCAGCAAAACCATGAAGCCCAGATGTGGGCACTAGAGGCTGTAAACTGTGGCGAGAGGCCATGGGCGTGGCCTTCGGAGGCCTGTGTGGGGAGTGGTCCAAAACCTTGAAAGTAAACAAGTATATTATCGGGAAAACATGCACCTTATTTCTGTGGCAGAAGAGAATACAGCCATAATTAAAGTGATGAATCCTAAGTCACTATATTAAAAAAGGAAACTGGGGGCACCTGGGTGGCTCAGTCGGTTGGGCATCCGATTCTTGATTTCGGCTCAGGTCATGATCTCATGGTTTGTGGGTTCGAGCCCCATGCCATGGCTGTCAGCACAGAGCCTGCTTGGGATTCTCTCTCTCTCTCTCTCTCTCTCTCTCTCTCTCTGTCTCTCCCTCTCCCCTGTGCATACTCTCTCTCTCTCTCTCTCAAAATAAACATTAAAAAATATTTTTAATAAATAGAAATAAATACAATGGAAAAACAAGCAAACATTACGAGACTACATAAGGGCTCCCTGAGAATAAGGATGATGCTCCCCCTCTGCCCTGCTACCACCAATACCTGGCAGTCCCACAGGACCTAGGAGAAATTCACTCTCAGGGCAAAGTGTCCCTCAGTGCAGTTTATGCATGCCTCGAACAGAGATTAAATTTTTCTCACAGGTAAAGAGCTGGGGGTGGGTAGGTAAAAACAAGCCCTGGGCATTAAGAGACAGGCCAGGCTGCAGCCTGGAGAGGTGGCAGGGGCCAGTCACCTGCAGTGAACTACCACAGGCCCCGCGTCCATAATGCTCTCTTGCTTATGGTGGACCTCCTCCAGGAAGTCCAGCACGCCCCCGGGGTCACTGGGCACTCCGTGGTCCGGCCAGGTCCGAAAGTGGTATTGCCACACGGTTCTCTCTGTATTCCCCTGGAGTAGAGCCAAGAAAAACCAGAAAAGAATTAAATAAATCAAGGGGTTGAGGAATCGCCCCGTCCTGATCTTTCCCAGAGCTGATGTGAGCCAACTGCTCCATTTAAAGGTCATCTTTGCAAGTTTCCCAGATCATTCCTCCTTTTGGATCTGGCTGAGCAGCCCTGGAGGCAAGTCTCTGCTTCTGACATAAACCAAAATGTCCATTATAGCAACGCGTTCCTCAGGAAGCTACAACCCGCATCACCTCTCTGAATCCTCAGCGGCAGGCAATGCCTCCTTCCCTCCTCATCCACACGCAGCTCAACTCCAGAGGCAACTGAGGCCCCTGGGTCCTGGGGCTCTCTTCGCAGCAGATGAGAAAACAGCTATCCCCTCAAGACACATTTGCCTCTTTCTCTTTTTATACCCAGCCCTCCTTCCCTCCCCCAAAACATCCACTTTTATTATAGTATCACGGTATTTTAAGTTTCTGTGTAGTGCAAAGTAGGTAAAAAGACAGGCTTTGCAATCAGAAGGCTGGGTTTTAGGCCCAAATCCCAGCATTCATTATCACTGTGGTCTCCAGACATCTCTAAGCGTCAATTTCTTCACTTGCAAATGGGAAGAATAAGCTCTCTCACAATAACTACCGTGAGGATTAAACAAGACCGATAAACACACAGCCACTACTTGGCAGCAGCAAAAGACTCAGCCACTGATGCTCGTCTAAGAAGAGGGGCCGTTAATAAAGGTCAAGACTACAGACGACCGGCTGCCTGGGTGGCTCAGTTGGTTAAGCGTCTGACTCTTGATTTCAGCTCAGGTCATGATCTTACGATTCGGGAGCCCAAGCCCCGCATCGGGCTCTGCACCAGAGCCTACTTGAGATTCTCGCTCTTCCTCTCCCCCTCTCTCAAAACAAATAAACATTAAAAAAAAAAAAAAAAAAAAAAGAGTACAAAAGACCAAAAGTACCACGTTCCGGATCTACCCAGATGAGGCCATTGTAGCAGCTCTGTTCACTGCTACATGTTCGCGCTACAGATCTGAAGGCAACCCAAGCTACTGACATTTTAAAGGAGATTTTGAAAAGAGAGAGTAACTAAGCCAGGGTC
Source organism: Leopardus geoffroyi (assembly GCF_018350155.1). Lineage (NCBI taxonomy): Eukaryota > Metazoa > Chordata > Mammalia > Carnivora > Felidae > Leopardus > Leopardus geoffroyi. The sequence goes on along the minus strand of NC_059339.1, from coordinate 10,265,301 downwards.
CACCACCAGTGACTTTCAAGACATCCGAGGAATAGGAACCAGAACTAAGAGCTTTTCTTGAAGTACGTGCATTTAATTTACCGATGTCACGATAAAAATTTTTCTTAATGTTACCAGTTGGCTAAGGCTCAGGGGCCACATGGGTCACAGAACAGTCAGGGAATGAGACCCAGCTGCCCTGCACATCCATGCTCCTCCTCCTTGGTAACCTCTGTCCCAAGAGATCTCCGCCAGACAGGACTTTAAATGAGATCGTGTCATAGCACTTTAAAGAAAAAAATGTAACGTGTTATATAAAAAGCAGGTAACACGTGACCAGCAATTCTGGAGAAATAGTCTGTCCCGTGTCAGCACCTGAGTGCATGGGTATAAAACACAAATCCAAATGCCAAACTTTCCTGTACCTGTTGTTCAAAACTCTCTGTTAACAAGAATATGGATGGTTTATTACTAAAACTGAAGAAAAATCCACCTGCTACTCAGAAACGCCTGATAACAGAAAGATGGGCGGTTAGCTCTAAAACTGAACACACCTACGTGGAATCTCTGGCTAGCGTCCCCTAAATCTCTTTCATTTCTGTTGCTTCTGCTGTGCGTTTCCAGCTTCTCTCTCCATCTCTGCAGCAGAGTAAACCTCCCCCCACCCCACCATCAGCAGAACCACACCCCCAATGACATCAGAAGTTCTAGCAACTGGCCGGGCTTCCAGTTCGCTTTGGTCCCCTGACCACCTCGTGGAACTCAGCAGACTGCCGGGCCCTCGTCCACTCTCCACCCGCCTCCCCCTGCCCCCTTGTTGGGCTTGGGCGCCACATACTATGCTGACAATCCCCTCCACTGCTACCTCCCCTCCCTCCACCCTCACTCCATCCACTCCATCCCCGGGAAAAGCCCCAAGCCTGGGCAAAACCAACCACCCACCTTCTCTGTTTTGTACCTAAGGAACAGGGGTTGGTGTCACTAAGTGTTCACGTTCGCCACCTCAACAGGGCGCTCAGCACTGCCCGAAATCGTGCTGGATTCCCCTCATCTCTGCTATTACTACATTACCATTCACTACTTTTTCCACCTTCCCACATAGCTCGTCTCTGATTCCCAGTTGATGGCCTGGCCTCATAGAGAACAGAGAGAAAATGCATTTCGGCTCCTCCACCTGCATCTGTGGCCAGCTTCTCCTCTGCCCGTTCTGCTGTCACAGAAGGACGAACCCTCCATCCACCACGATGCTCTGGGTCCCACCTCTCTCCTCGCCCAACCTCCGTTCCTGCCTCCCTGCCATCTTCGCTTTGACGTCTCAAAGGCATCTCACAATCTGCGTGTCCAGAAGGCTGCTGACCCTCCCTCCCCCCTCAAATCCACTGCCACCAACCCCACACTCTCGCTAGAAAACTGGCGGTCATCCTTAGCGCCGGCCTCGACCCTTGTCCACACTGTCGCCAAACCCCTTCTACCCAATTACCTCCAGGAGGTCCCCTTCTGTCCACCGTGCCACCTTTCACCTGGACGATTCAAGCCCTGCCATCCTGCACACCTTCTGCCAGCGTTTCTGGCCTCGTCACAGCACCACCGCCCGCTGCGTTTGGTTCTTCCTCCTCCTCCTCCTCCTCCTCCAACTGCCCAACTGTGCCCCACGTCCCGCAGGCGCCACCTCAAGGCATCCGTCATGTCCGTCACTCCTCTTCCACGTTTGTCCTGGCATATTACATGCTATTCATTTCCAAAGGCGGGAATAAGAAGCAAAACAAGAAAGACCAACTGCCAGAGTCCCTGGGATCTGACCTAGAGGGGAGGCCGTCAGACCCGGACCACCGCAGCGGCCTCTAACAGGCGTGCTGGCCACTCGGGCCACCCGGCCTGGCCTCCCCACCCGAGGCTGTCAGACACCTTCCTGGCACGCGGCTCTGTGTGTGCGTTCGCTTGGCGCGATCACCGTCATGGGCTCCGGGCTAACCACCGCATGGAGTTCGCATTTCTTAACATGAGGGTTAAGACTTCCCAACTTGGTCCCGGCCTCTCTCCAGTCTATCCCCTCCATCCCTCACTTGCCTTCACTCCCCGTAAATCCCGTTCCCCTTCCATCTGCACTGCAGTGCCAGGGCTCACGGGGACACCTCCCTCTGGGAGCCCTCTCTCCATCGTCTTCTCCGGTGGAAACCTCACTCAGAAAAGCCCCGCCTCTTCTGAGACAGTCTCCCTGACGCCCCGGCTGGAAGGATGCTCAGCCTCTGCAATTCCATGCACTTCGGATTTGTTACAGCCCGCGTCCGCTCTGCAGCGCAGCTATCTGTTCCTGTGGCTTCTCACGGCTACGCGATTTTAATTCCTTGAGGACAAAGGCTTCATTCGCCTCTGTGTCCCCAAAAGGCCTTGAGAAAGTAAGTCCCCTCTCATCATGAAATTAAAATGAATCCAAATCCAACACCGTTTTGTAAAGTTAGTCACTTCAGCAACAAACTTAAACCACGTGCGGTTAAGATCTGATGCCATGGAATCTGATCACTGAACAGGCCTCAGGGGCTTTACACTTGCTGCTCCCACAGCTGGAACACTCCTCTCCAGACGCTCTAGGTGCCTGGCTCCCCCACCTTCAGCTCAAGTGACACAGCCTCAGAGACGTTACTCTGATACAGCAATCTCCCTGGTTACCCCATCTCTGGTACCCAGTCACTTCTACCGAAACGTCCTGGAGCCCTTGCAGACTGAGCACAATCGGAAAGCTTAGTTGGTTGTTTATTTTTTAACCTTCCGTCTCCTTAGGCTCTGAGGGCAGGAACTGCACCTGTCTTGTTGCCACTGTACCAGTATGCATCTGGTACACAGAAAGCACCCGACCAGTGAGCGAACGAGAGCATGGATACATGCAAACGTGGGTAACCCCATGACCCTGGATTGGTGCACACCATAACCAGCTCCCAAAGTCTCTAAAATACGACAATATACTTACTTGTCCAACCTTCGAAAGTTTAAGTTCTCTTAACGTGTAGTCATGAGCGGCGCTTTCTTTGACGTTCCTAACACGCATGACCCCATATTCTTTTAGAGCACACTCGTCAGGCCAGTATTTGACACATTTACTCTGGAAGGGATCAGAAAAAAGAGTTAATCTCTGTGAACTCTGAAATGAAAAGCCCAAACCAGCGGAAAATAAATGTTCGAGTCCTGCTTAATAACCAAGCTAAAGAAAATGCCCTGTCTGGCATCTGTTAGAGTTTCAAAGAAAGGGAAAAACAAGTTCGAATAAGAAAAAGCAGGTGCTTGGAAAGCCGGGGAGAAAGGGGGAAGAGAAGTCAGCCTTTGCAGAGTCATCTGATCTAAGATGCATGTGAAAAGAGGGTCAAGGATTGTTTATTTATCTCTAAGGAACCAAAGACCCAGAGTGAGGGCCTAGCCAGTTTGAGGGTTCTGCCTAGCCACCGCTAAATTCTGGATTCCAGGGATCTGCCTGTCACTCCACAGGGGAGCCAAGCAATAACTCTAGAAATGGATGGGCTGCCCAAAGAGCCACACTGTCTGATTCGCTTCCGTACCCGCGTAGGAGGACTCCGTGCCTTATCTAACCCAAGTGTGAACAGCTCCAGCACCGAAAGGCAGCGATGCGGTTTTGAACCAGCTGCTTTTTCTATATCCAGATCCATCTGATACCTACTACACACGTCACCTTCGCTTAACTGGGTGCCTGGGAACGCCAAGCCCGTAATAGCTGCTGGCTTCAGAGCAGACAAGCCGAAAAATATGGCACCAAGTAAATCATTCTTGTTGCCAAAGAGGAAGATACGTAGCTCAATGAGAGATGAGTCTGTATGTATTTGGTGATGTGTCCTGGGCAGAGGATGCTTTTGCGTTTTGGTTTTTTCTGGGAGTGGACTTTCCACAACCACCAAGATACCTATTGAAAAACCAAGAGACATCAGCCAGAGAAATTTAGCTTTCATGCTAGGAAGACAAAGAAATTCGGTTATAAAACTATGAATAAGGGGCGCCTGGGTGGCGCAGTCGGTTAAGCGTCCGACTTCAGCCAGGTCACGATCTCACGGTCCGTGAGTTCGAGCCCCGCGTCAGGCTCTGGGCTGATGGCTCAGAGCCTGGAGACTGTTTCCGATTCTGTGTCTCCCTCTCTCTCTGCCCCTCCCCCGTTCATACTCTGTCTCTCTCTGTCCCAAAAATAAATAAACGTTGAAAAAAAAAATTAAAAACAAAACAAAACAAAACAAAAAACTATGAATAAGAGAGCAGCTGCAGGCATCCCCAAAGTCAATGATTAATTGAAGGGGGGGGGGGGGGGAAACATGGCAGAAGGAAGTTGACCAGAAGTATTAACAGACGGTGCAACTTTTTTTGCCTGGCAATGGCTTACATGGTCTTTTATTATTATTCCGAATTCAGCTTTCTCTTCAGTATTCTGTAGATCCAAATACCTCTTTGACAGACTTGATACAATTTTTATTATCCCCAAATAAGCACTTTTAATATTAATGGTACTCAGTGCTGTTGCTGGCCAATCAATTCTGTGACTGTTGGCTGCTCAAGAGACTCAACAGAGAACAAAAAATTAAATCATAACTCTGAAAACATTTCAGCTGACTTTGAATTATCAGCAGACTACTGCGGCCCTCCTCCTAGTTTTCCAAACTCTGACACAGACTTTGGCAGACAAATCCTACGATGTGAGAGCTGATGCTTCAGTTTGTAAGCTAAAGCCCAGGAATCAAAAGGAATTCAGAGTCTGGGTTTTCTCCTGTGCAATGGTGGGAGGGTGGGAGGGAACTGAGAGAGCAGGTTGTCAGAACCACCTGTGGAGAGGATATGTCCATTATCCTCTCCATCTGGGACTAAAAAGCATATTCGGGAAGCAGGTGCAGACGTGGGGGCAGACGTGAGGAGCGGGGCAGAGTGATTTAGCCCAGTGTCTGTCTATTCTAGGAGTTTCCGGCAGCTCTTCTTGAAAGGGACGAAAACTAATTCCTCCGAAGTGACACAAGAACCCTTTCTTCATGCCTCCTGGTCCCCTGAGAAGAGGCAGCCTCCTATGAAGCGGACTAAAGGCAGGACAGAGGGCTCAGTTTTCCATTCTATACGTAGGGCAGGTAACAGTCACCTGAAGCAGAAACTAGGAAGACGTTTTACCCTGTCCGTTAATTCAAGAACATCTCATGTTACTGCACATAGCTGCTGGAGGAAGCCTTTGTTTCACAGGGACCAGATCTAGCCTCAAAGGTTTTCAGAAGTACTGAAACTAGTTAGCACAATGATGAAAATCTTACAAAATCACACTGCCCTTCAAAACTGATAGGAAAATTACATTAGAGCACTAAGATCCAAATCACCCATCTGTCTTAGGTTTAACTTGCAGATGACTGCTATATTCCATGAAAATTTTATGCAAACCATTTAAAGTGTAACTACAAAAGAACTTTGACTAGAACACAAAAACACAGAACTTTTCCAACTTAAAAACCCACATGGATGGGCTCACTTCGGGATAACGCACAGAGCTGTTACTCAGTGAGATCTGTCTGCTTCTCTGTAGGTGTGGGATGTTATAATTTTTAAAAACCGAAAAGGTCACAAAAAATGTAGGGAGAGGCAATGTACTTGGCATAGACAGCTGGGGAGGGGGGTGCACACGGGGACAACCACTCTGGGGGCAGTTTGGCAGAAGTTATTAGAATTTGCAACATGCATACCCTATGACCTAACATTTCTTTTTCTTGACATCTACCCTAGAGAAACATCTGCCACACGCACACATACACAAGCAAGAATAAGATTATTCACTTCAGCACTGCTTGTTAAGAGCAAAAACTGAAACACTTAAATGCTCAACACATAATGGTGAAATAAATTACGGTATATCCTTACCATGGAAAATCATGCAATTACTAAAAAGAAAGAGGCCAATATGTACTAACAGTAGATATTCAACCATTCACTTTGGTGGGGCCCAAAATGCACAACAACATGAAAATACTTTTACATACGGTATTTTTCAGAAATTAGTACTATAGACTTCATTAGGCACCTACAGGTACATAAATACATGCATATACGTAAATGTTGGTATGTTATGTCTATAGTAATGCCTCCCATACACATATGTATGTAAATGCCAAGAAGACAGCATGGAAGAATACACATTGCACTGGTCACAGGGATTTCAAATGGGTGGCCAAGGGATGGTGACAAAGGCAACTTTAACCATAACGATAATGTGTTTGGATATTTACATAAATATATGCTTGAATAATTCTAAATAATTTACAAAATTTTTTAATGTTTATTTATTTTGAGAGAGAGACAGACAGACAGACAGAGTGCGAGTGGAGGAGGGACAGAGAGAGGAAGACACAGAATCTGAAGCAGGCTCTAGGCTCTGAGCTGTCAGCACAGAGACCAACGCAGGGCTTGAACTCACAAACCATGAGACCATGACCTGAGCTACAAAGTTGGACACTTAACCAAATGAGTCACCCAGGCACCCCTTCAAATGATTTTTAGATGTCTGCAAGTCATGATAAGTATGATTTATATGACCAGTGAAATCACTACTTGTTAGCACTCCAATCCTTTGAAGGTACTAGATGGGGCTTTTCACATTCCCTTCTGGACTTCTGCTCCTGGATACAATAAAGTAACAGAGATTGGATTTACCCTTCCACCTCAGACAACTAAAAAACAGGAAAAATGAAAAGACATATATAATAGAATTAGTAAGAAGGACATTAAAACAGTTATTACAAATATACTCCATATGTCCAAAAGGTGTAAGTTAAAAAGAGAGACATAGACGGCATTAAAAATGAAAACAGGGGCACCTAGGTGGCTCAGTCAGTTAAGCGTCCGACTTTGGCTTAGGTCATGATCTCACAGCTCATCAGTTCAAGCCCCACGTCGGGCTCTGTGGGCCCGTCCACAGAGCTGGATGGGCCACGTCCAGTTCAGAGCCTGGAACCTGCTTCAGATCCTGTGTCTCCCTCTCTCTCTCTGCCCCTTCCTTGCTCGCACTGTCTCTCTTTCTCAAAATAAATAAACATTAAATCAAAAACAATCTTGAAACGAAAACAAAAACAAATGGGTGGTGGGCACTAAGGAGAGTACTTGTTAGGACGAGAGCACTGGGTGTTATACGTAAGTGATGAACCACTAAATCCTACTCCTGAAATCATTATTAAACTGTATGTTAACTAACTTGGATTCAAATGAAATTTAAAAACTAAAATAATAATAAGAGATTTTTACATATAAAAAAAACCCAAAACAATAAAACTTACAGAGATGATAAAGATAATATCTGATGAAAGATGAAAAGAGAACACACCGAATAGTCCTAACAGCAGATGATACACCACAGAAGGAAAAAAATCAACCTGAGGACATACAGCAAAACAAACCGTCCAAAATGAAACCGGGGGGGGGGGGGGGGGGGGAGGCGGCAGGTTTCTTGAAACACCATCTGCCAGAAGTCATTCACCGTGTTTTGCAGGGGGTAGACAGCCGAGCAAAGTGAGCAAAGTCTCCATGGGCCGCAGGATAACGTCAAGCAACCTAATATATGTGTAACTCGTGTCCCATGTTTGAAGAAATAATAAACATTTCCACATTTGAAGATAACTATAAAGCCCATAGATCAAAGAAGCTCCATGAACCCCAAGCAGAAGGAACATAAAGAAAACTACACCAAAGCCTGTTGTAATCACATTTCTTCTAGTCTCTTTCCTCCAGAGGGTCAGAGTAAGCCTAATTTGTTTATTCAATTGTTAACATGGTCAACCTGACATGTCTGATACTTCACAGTTCATCAGAAGAGCGTGGAGTGTACCTTTCCTCTTTCCACTTCTTTCGTCGTCATGACAATCACTCGCGAGTTTTCTTGAAACACCATCCGCCAGAAGTCATTCACTGTGTTTTGCAGGCAGCCTTGTGTGGCAATGTAACTCTTTTTGGGCTTTGAATTGTTGCATTTGGTTTCAAACTCAGGCTAGAAATTTAGGAAGAAATTCCTTTAATCACTGGAAAGTTGCTTTCGGGTCACAAGAAATACAAAACACAAAAGATGGCTAGCAATGCCTGGTCAGAAAACATGGCAGAAAGCAAAGATTACCATGATAATATTTGCATTGATGTAATCTGAAACAGGCTCATTGGGATCACCATCATGGAGGACAACTCTGGTATGATCGACTGGAAGAAAAAGAGACCACAGTCAAAAAGTACTCATTCCTCTTCAGGACGTGTCATTTCAAAATAGTTAATCCTCAACCTCGTCCAAGTTTTATTCACTTAATGATAAAACCACATAAAAAATTAAATCCTAAATGAGCACAACAATAATCCAAACACCACATGATGCCTCATAATGCGGTCTTTAAGAAGAACAAAGTAGCAACAGCAATTCCTTGGTCTTGATTATGTGCTGTGGATATACAGGATATTACCACTGGGAGAAGCTAAAGGGTACGTGGGAGCCCTCCGTATATTTTTATAACTTCTTGTGTCTAAAAATATTTCAAAACAAAAAGTTTTTTTTAAAACCAAAGGAAGAGTAAGTATAGATAAATGACATGATGTCTGAGATTTGCTTAACATAATATGGGGGGAGAGGAGGAGTGGAGCAGAGTATAAATAAAACAGGACTAGGTATGAGTTGACAACGCTGGGAGCTGGGCAGCGGGTATGTGTGGTTCTTTATACTGTTCTGTCTACTTCTGAATATGTTTGAAACTTTCCATAATAAAATTGGTGGCTTTTTTTTTTTTTTTTAATGAACTGAACTACAACATCTAGCAGATAAGATTTTGATAGTGTCAGCTGACCAAATTCTGTACAAAAGTACATTATTGGGGGGCACCTGGGTGGCTCGGTCGGTTAATCGTCTGACTTCGGCTCAGGTCATGATCTCACGGTTCGTGGGTTCGAGCCCCACTTCGGGCTCTGTGCTGACAGCTCAGAGCCCAGAGCCTGCTTGGGATTCTGTGTCTCCCTCTCTCTCTGCCCCTCCCCTGCTTGTACTCTGTCTCTCAAAAATAAAATAAATAAATAAATAAAAATAAAAAAGTACCTTAGTGGTATAGAAATCTGAACACTCTACCTAAGCAACTTATCTTATAATGGGAATTAGCGATATAGTTGTATGTCTTACACTCCCCATCTCTAAAGAAATAAGACGTTAATCAAGAGGAAGCATCTGACTGGGACCTTTAAGAGAGGAAAAGGCAACGATACTCTCTTCACATAACTGCAGATGATTGTTCCTGTTGCCTTTTCCTACATCCCTGCATCTCACTAATGAGTTCCATTAGGCCTCCTGAGCAGAAAGGAAAACTTAGACATAAACAGGATGAGGCTGCCCCAAGGTCATCAGGACCATGCTGTGGCTCAGACTGATTCTCTGCAAATTCCTATTGCCTTTTCTCACTATTATGAATGGCTGCATTTTCTCCCATCCTCTTCTACACACGTTTCAAATAACCGTTTGGACGTGATGGACATATGTATCATGTATGCATCCATATGTACGCAGAGAGAGCAAGACTCTCTCTCTCTCTCTCTCTCTCTCTCTCTCTCACACACACACACACACACACACACACACACACACACACACACGACAGATTTACGATACCTGACATAATGGCTTGGACCCAATGAGACATGAGAGCAATGCTCACCAAATTGTCTCATGCATCCCAATAAACTTTGTGAAGTTTCTGAACACCGAAATATATACACATGTATATACAAACATGCCCTATTTTTAAGTTTGGTAAATACATTATGCATGCACTGCCATCAATCTGTATGTCAGATTTAAATTTTTCTTTCTTTCTTTTTTTAGACACAGGATATAAATCAAGAGAAGTTCTAAATGTTCCTTCCCTTCACCCTAGCAGGCCGCCTTGCACAGCCCGCTCTGGCGACCCCTCCAAGAGCGTGGCGCTCAGAGCAGAGATTGTGAGGGCTCCTGTGCCAGTTCTCCCGTTGGGATCTTGCTAAAATGGTCTAGAAAACCGGGAGAATAAGAACATCAGCTTTGTGCACATGTGGTGTAATTAAGTGACACAGGTGCAGAGTCTGGTACAGAGCAGCCCTCAGGACACGCGTGTGCTACAACAGCTGTTTAGTGCCATCTCTAGGGTCCTCGCCACAGGCCTCCATCCTTCCTCTCGTTCCCTGTGGCTCAACTTTGGCTCTACCAGGCAGCATCTGGGTAATTAAGTGCTTTACGAATCCCTTAGGGTCCTCTTCGGAGCAAAGTAGAATGTACCTGTATCTCCTGTAACTCGAGCTCAGAGGATCAGGGAGCAGAGCAGTTCGGGTCCTTGGGAGGAGGCTGCCTGTTCCCCAGAAGAGGGAACGGAGGCCCAGACAGAGGCGTGTCTTCCCAAGATGCACGGGCCGAGCAGCGCAGTGCAAGGACACGAGTCTGGGACCTCTGAGGGTCGTGGTGTGGCCTGCCCCTGGGAGATGGCAAGCCCTGAGATACTCACTTTTTTTTTTTAATTAAACTTTAAAAAAAAATTTTTTTTTAACGTTTATTCATTTTTGAGAGATGGAGAGAGACAGACCGTGAGTGGTGGAGGGGCAGAGAGAGGATCCGAAGCAGGCTCCAGGCTCTGAGCTGTCAGCACGGAGCCCGACGTGGGGCTTGAACCCATGAACCCTGAGATCATGACCTGAGCTAAAGTCGGATGCTTAACTAACTGAGCCACCCAAGCGCTCCAATTTAATTTTTTTAAATGTTTATTTATTTTTGAGAGAGAGACAGACCACAAGCGGCGGAGGGGCAGAGAGAGAGGGAGACACAGAATCCCAAGCAGGCTCCGGGGTCTGAATTGTCAGCACAGAGCCCAATGCAGGGCTTGAACTCACAATCCATGAAATCATGACCTGAGCCGAAGTCGGACAACTTAACCGACTGAGCCACCCAGGCTCCCCTGAGATTCTCATTCTTAGGCAGACAAAATTAATTAACAAAAGGAAATGACACATTCAAGACTGCCTGGTGGCCATTTTACCCAGCACGAGCATCACAGGAACTCAGTGAATGACATCATCCTTTCCCACCGCATTTGATGATTTTGGAAACTGCTCACAATCGAAAAAGCCTAAGGCCTCGGCTCTGCTAAGAAGACACGGAGCCCCTGGGAAAAGTTACAGGGACGCCGAGGAATCAAACTCTCCAAGAGTGACTATTACTGGACAGAATATTAAATACTTACAGGGTAGGATGTTTTTATATCTATTTTTGTTCTTATTTTCTTGTCTCTGACCCTCTTTTCTGCTGTAGAGAAGTTTGCACTCCTGTTGCTGTAGTGTCTGGAGAGGAAAAAAAGTAAATATTATTGCGTGTCGAAAGCTTTAAAAAAAAAAAAAATCCTGGCTCAGCATTTCTGCTTTAGGAACATTATCCTTGGAAATGTTCAGAGTTGCATACAACAGCTACAGAAATGCTCATCTTAACGCTGTGTCAACAATGTCAAGAACAACTTCCAAGAAGAAAGGACTGCCTGGACAGCACTACCATTAATTCACACAAACGGGTGTTCTGCGACCATTAAAAAAAAACGTTCTTGGGGCGCCTGGGTGGCTCAGTCGGTTAAGAGTCCGACTTCAGCTCAGGTCATGATCTCACGGTTCATGGGTTTGAGCCCCATGTCGGCCTCTGTGGTTCGAGCCCCGTGTTGGCCTCTGTGCTGACAGCTCAGTGCCTGGAGCCTGCTTCAGATTCTGTGTCTCCCTCTCTCTCTCTGCCCCTCCCCTGCTTGTGCTCGGTCTCTTTCAGTCTCTCAAAAATAAATAAATGTTAAAAAAAAATTTTTTTTTAAATGTTCTTGGAGAATTTTTAATGCCTTGAAAAGATGATCAGAGTAAACATTAAGTGAAAAGAAGGTCAAACTTCCAAAACAGTGTATTACATAAGCCATATGTCTGCATTAGCCTATGTATATGAGAAATGGCAAAAGAATATATACCAAAAAAGTAATGGGAGTGTTTTTTTTTCAGGGTACTAGAATTATGAAGACTTTTCTTCATTTTTTTAAACTTTTTTTTTTTTTTTTTTGCCTAAAGTTTTTAGTGGATAAATATTTATTAGGACAGAAACCTTTTAAATTTTTAACTTTTTAAAAAATGTTTATTTATTTTTGAGAGAGAGAGAGAGAGAGAGAGAGAGAGAGAGAGAGAGAGAGACTGAGCACAAGTGGTGGAGGAGCAGAGCGAGAGGGAGACACAGAATCCAAAGCAAGCTCTAGGCTCTGAGCTGTTAGTATAGAGCCCAATGCGGGGTTCGAACTCACAAGCTGTGAGATCATAACTTAAGCCAAAGTCAGATGCTCAACCGACTGAGCCACTCAGGCATGCCAGGAAAGAAACCTTTTATTATTTTTTTAATGTTTATTTATTTTTGAGAGACAGAGAGAGAGGACATGAGTTGGGGAGAGGCAGAGAGAGAGGGAGACAAAATGTGAAGCAGGCTCCAGGCTCTGAGCTGTCAGTACGGAGCTCGACACAGGGCTTGAACTCATGAGCTGTGAGATCATGACCCAAGCCTAGGTCAGACACTTAACTGACTGAGTCACCCGGGCACCCCTAAGAAACCTTTTAAAATAACAATTATTAGGAACGAAAGTTGGGGCGCCTGGCTGGCTCAATCACAAGAACGTGGGACTCTTGATCTTGGGTTGTGGGTTCGAGCTTCACATTCGATGTAGAGATTACTAAAAACATAAATAAACTTAAACAAAAAAGACTGAGAGCCAATGAGCATTGGTGTAGAGCATATAAATAATGGCTGTGATCATGCTCTTGACTTTATGATCTGCTGCCTACTTTTAGCATCGTTTAATTCAGAGCAAGCCACATACTACCTCTCAAATTCGGATACAGTAGAAGTGGTACTGGGTACCACTGGATCACGGGCATGCAAGCTTTGCTCCTCCTATCCCAGAAACCCTATGCCCTAGGCAGGCAGCGTGAGTCTGCTTGCGTCGACACAAACACCCACTCCCTACGTTTTCCCCAGCCAGGGAGTAAGGAAGGGAATGTCAGGCTCTTAGAGCAAGTGGTCAGGAGGGACTCCCCTTCAGGGAAAGGAGGTGGGGAACGCGATCTGAGAGAGCCACAGAGGGGCTAGCCCCAGCAGAAGAGGGGTTGTGGGGAAGCGAGAAGGACCAGCTGCAGAAACAGACATGAAGGTGCACAAGCCAGGCAGAAGCATGTTCAAGGGGTTAAGGTTTTATTTTCAAAATTACAAGAAGTACCTCTTTGAAGGACCATTAGTTTCTAAAAAGTCTAATTTGTAAGTGGAATTCACAAATGGGCAAATCAAGGGGCACCTGGTGGGCTGAGCATCTGACTTCGGATCAGGTCACGATCTTGCGGTTCATGAGTTCGAGCCCCACGTCAGGCTCTGTGCTGACAGCTCAGAGCCCGGAGCCTGCTTCAGATTCCGTGTCTCCCTCTGTCTCTTTGCCCCTCTCCCCCTCATGCTCTCTCTCTCTCTCTCTCAAAAATAAATAAACATTTAAAAAGATGGCAAATCAAGAAAGTGGAAGGGACACTGAATAAAGAGAAGAAAATACATGTGTGCTATACATGTATATATAAATTCCAAAATGGTTAGCCCATCAAGGTTTCTATAAGGAGCAACAGTCAATATTGCACAGCACAGTGGCCCGCTAGATTTCCATTTCATTTATCTGAATTTCACAGACAGGTATGAAAGTCGAGATTTTAAATTGCTATTTGGCTCTCAGTTTGAAAATGCAATAATTGGCCTTGACACACAGCTCATAACAAAAGTGGGTACCCAGCTGAAACCCAGGCAGGACTAAACTACAATGTACACAGACCTCGGATGATGAGACAGTCATTCCAATTCTTAAAAGGAGCTCGGATTAAGTAATTAAGGCCATTTGCCTTCTGCGAGCTGGCATCTCCTCTGAACTGTGAGCCAGTCTTACTGAGCAACACTGCTGTGTTAGGAGAAGAAGGTTCAATCTTGATTTTCAGACATTAAGGTGAGGTTCAAAAAGAAGCCCAAACTCTACAAGCTGACTCAAGCACTTAAAAGCCAAACAAGTGAAGAGAAACAACATCAACAAAAGCTACAAGGTGGGGAGGGCTAGGAAATAATAAGCTGCTTGATTCAAAACAAACCTGACAGTGACGCGTTCAAGTGCTCACTTACGAAACATACCTCGCATGATGCTTTGCTGGCGGAGGCACAGGCCTGAGCTGTCTCTATAAAAGGCAAATTTCACCCAGACCCTCCCTTGCTCAGGCTCCAGTGTCTACCCCGGCCTGCAACCAAGTTCCAGCTTTTCAGAACTCACGCTCCTCCTCTTCTCTGCCTCTAACCTCAGCCAGTCTGTCTATGCCTCAGCTTCCTCGAGCGTAAGGTGGGGAAAATCCTAACTACCTACCCCACAGGGTCAGTGCAAGAGTTAAGGGAGATTACTACAAAAGGTGCAAAAACACGGCACATTGGTTGGACCATCTATTCAGGTCAGCCAGGGGCTCCCCCAACCCTGTATCAAGTTACCAATCGCCTCTTTCATGCGGATTTGGGGTCTGAACAGCGCGCAGGCTGAGACAGGCCTCTGGGCCCCAGGGTCTTCCAGAACGGACAAGCCCCAGAGCGCCTGCGTCCCAGGCACAGTCGGTGCTAACTGGCAGCGGCTGGCGGTTGTCACAAATTAGTAATGACCAACTGCGTGTCTCTCCCCCCAGCTCCTTCCTCAGTGCCCATTAGCCCATTCTCATCTGCGCCTGGGGCCCAAGTTGTCTGAACACATTTCGTTTTCCACAGTGGAAGGCTGCCTTCCATCCAGAGTGAGGCTGAAAATAAAAAGAAGGGCGACTTTCCCTGCTCTGCCCGCAGAGGCTCCCCAACTGCACCCGAGACAATCAGCTGCCACCTGCTATGGGGTGCTTCCTCCCCAGCGCCAGGCTGATGGCCGGAAGAAGCAGAAGACTATCCAGCGAGCCGGCCCCTGCACGTCACAACCCTTCCATGGTTTATCTTCCACAACCTCCTCCCCAGCAGTCCCGGTGGCACACAAAAAAAGCTGCGAACGACCTGTCAGGCTAAATGTCACAATGTCTCCAGCCCCATTCTCCACTGGGCAGTGGCAGGGATGCTAATGATAATGACAGGCAGAAGAAGGGACAACGTAAAGCAGGGATGCAGGCTGCAAGATCCCATTTTCCCAAGTAACACCACAAAGAATTTGGATCAAATGCCGAACCCTCAAAATGTGCCAGAGGTTAGTTACCATCGCCTGATTGCATGAGTCAAAACAGATCTAGAGCCAAAGGGATTGTATCAGATTTTAAGTCTTAAAAAGCACCAAGAGAAGCCAATTCCCTGATCCACACTGCATATTTACAAGTGCCCAGGGCTGGTGCACCTGGCTGGCTCAGACAGTGGAACATGCAACTCTTGATCTCAGGGTTGGGAGTTCGAGCTCCACATGGAGTGTAGAGACGACTTAAAAATAAAATCTTAAAAAAAAAAAAAAACGAAGAAGAAGAGCCCAGGAGCATGACCAACTGTGGATGGGACAAGTGCTCACGTGCAGAACCATCCCCTGACATTTATGACCAGGGAACACTCCTGCTTCCCACCCCCGGGGCCCCTCCCAGCCTAAATGCCAGGGGCAGCGTCCCCAGTCACTATAATGACCGAATGGGACCCCCACAAGGCTTCAAAAGCCCTGATTGAAAGCCACTGGACCTGGCTCTTGGCCAGAATGTCAGGAATCCAAACAGAGGAGCAGGATCAAGGAGAGACAGACAGGCAGGAAACACACTGGCAGAACCACGCATCCCCAGGTACCACGACAATGACAAGGGCCCAGTGACCATTCTGCCTGCACTGTTCCGGGCAACGGGGACAAATCACAAAAGTAACACCAGCAACCATCAAGGCCAGAGCAAACCACAATTACCTTGCCTTTAAAAACAGAACTACAAGGGCGTATACACTGCATGGGGTAAGGGAGGGGTGGGGATGGAGAAACAAGACTGGCAAAACGTTTGCCAAGTGTCAAGGGTGCGGGTAGGGGAAGAGAAGGTCCATCGTGCCATCTTCTCTACTTTGGGGTGTTCAAAAGCTTCGATAACAGAAGAAGGTTTTTCATGAACAAAATAAAAGCGAGAAGTGTAAAAGCTCCTACTGGCTCTGCCCCCACCCCACTCTTGGCTGCAGCCTCCCGAAGGACAGAGAGGGAGCGGAGCAAGACTGCCAGGCAGGTGGGCTCCTGGCCCTGACGCCGTGAATGACTATTAGGACAGCGGTAACCACCTGGGCAGGATCCGAAACCAGGCCTGCTACCCGGTCTCAATGACCCTCTGTGTTCCTCTGGCATCCGTCCTGTGTGCAGAGGACGCTGCAATTTCTCATCCCGTCCCCCCGGCTGCAAGCTCTGCAGTGTCGCCAGGCGCCACGGGCGGGTGAAAGCCCCCCGCATCCTGATGCCACGCCGCACAGCCTGTCGCCGTTTCTCTGCTGTGGGATTTGGGCAGCCTGTCCTGAACGAGTCCTCAGCACCACCCAGGCACGAAGGGGCAGCCGCAGACTCTCAGCGCCAGAGAAGGTCCCAACTGACGGATAAGCACTTACGAAGGTGACGGACAAAATCAACCCAAGACCTGGTTCCCCTCCCGGGGCCTGCTGTAAGCCCAGACGCCCCCGTCCTCCCAGAAGGTGGAGAGCAAGTAGGAAAATGAATTAAAGGGCATGGTGCCTCGGGGGAGAACAGGTTGTGACACACGAAACTGCAGCAAGCAGTACGAGACAAATCTATAATTAAGTGCGGAATTAATTATGTGGCATGCAGTCTAGGGAGTGAGATCCGTGAAAACTAACCGAAGCAGGTTTCTGGGAGGAGCTAAGGCCTGAAGCAGGTGAAGGATTCAGACAGGTCCAAGGAGGAAAGGAAGCCATCCCAGCAAGTTAGGGAGGGAAGGCAAGCAATGTGGCTAAGAGGCGAGAGTTCTTCAGGGTGAAAGAGACCGGTCGATGAGTCTAGAAGCTGTGTGCCAAGAAGTGGAGGCAAATGGGGTTAGATGCGGAGAGTCAATAAAATGATGGCGGGCCTTGAAAACCAGGCAGAAGAATCTTCAACAGCTGAGTGACAAGGTTCTGACACACGAAGTTCACACCACAGCCAACCATCTGCCCCCTGGGGACAAGTTTCTCACTTCTTTTTGGGCTTTAGTTTCTTGGTCAAAATGAAAATGCTGTGTCTCACGTAGGAAACAGGGAGCCACTGATGGTTTCTGAGCAGAAGAGAGACAGGAGAAATGCTGAGTGCAGGTTCACCTGAAGGGTAAACGGAGGGTGAGAGGCAGAGGCAAAAAGAACAGTTCGTGTCTCTTGGGGTGACGAGAGCCTGTACCTCTGGTGTCAGACGAAACTCCTATCTCCACGAATGCCTCCCTGGGCGGCCCTGAGCAGGTGCCCCGACTTCTCAGCGTGCCCACGGGTTGCTCCACCTACCCCACAGGCCTGGGGATGCAATGAGATGACTCCCCTAGCCCCAAATGCGGCACCAAGTAGACAACAGATGCGTTTCCCTCCGCCCTCTAAGAGCAGAAAGACATTAGGAAAGAACAATCAACAGCACTTGGTGAATGGCAGGGTATGGCAGAAACGGGACAAAGAGGAATTGAGAGAGGCTCTGAGGATTCCAGCCCACGGCGCCCAAGGATAAACAGCATGAGTGCCAGACACGGGGCAGTAAAGGGGGCAGGAGGGGGTATTCGGTTTAAAGGGGAAAATAATAGGCTCCTGTCTTGAATGCTCAAATTTGAAGAGATAGAACTGTGAAGAAATACGGAAGGCATCATTTAAAAGGCAAAACCAGAGCTCAGAAGCAAGATAAACTTAGGGGGAACCAGGATAGGATAAGAATGGATGTGTTCTCCAACGAAGAGCGAACCTCAAGCAAGACGAGCGGAGGGCCCCGACCACGTTGTGGAGAACCGCTGGAGTTAGCCAGTCAGAAGAGGAAAAGGCAGCGGCCAGCAAGAGGCACAGGAAGAGGAAGAAGGAATAAACCAGGTGTGTGCTGCTGCAGGCCAGAGAAACCAAGGAAAGAACACTGTGGGAATGAGGAGCTGGACGGTGGTCTCAAAAGCAGCACTCGGAAGAAAGAGGCTAGAGCAAAGACTACTCGTGTCACAGTAAGAAAGCCACTGCGGCCTTCCGCCTGTTGGCTCAGTGATGGTGGAAGCAGTCATGGTCGGAGGTTAAAGGAGGCAGGAGCTCAGAAGAAATGGCCACAGCACAGGCCCACCTGGTGAAGAAGACAGGAGATGACGGCAGACGCAGGGAGAAGCAAGGGTGGTTGGGGGCCAAAGGGAAAGGTGACACAGACACGCGAAAGTGCCCGAAAGCACCTTCGGCTCTTACTCTCTGTGAAGACGTCAAGCGGCTCTGGCAAACTGAAATGACTCTAAAAAGGAAAACCTGACACTGGAGGGGCAAAGAACAGAACAGAGAGAGACGCTGGAAGAGAAGCAGTCCAAAGGAAACAAAGGAACTTCTCCAGGACGGAACGTTTCGCTTGCCGAATGAAACCTCCAACCGCTGCAAAGCTCTGCCCACGGGAAGGCAGCAGCTCTTCTATTCAAGCAACTGGGAGCTTTGGGACCTATGTGGAAAATCCCGGCTGCGGCGCGGGCCTGCGGCCTGGAGCCCTACTCAGGGGCTATGGTGAAGCGTGGTGGGGCTTGGCCACCAAGGGGAAGAGTTCTGCTAGAGATCGCCAGCAAGAATTATTATTCTAGACACAGCTTTGGGGTGCTGTTAAAGTCTTGTTTCCATAAAAGCCTAACCGTCTCGAAGCAGAATTTACAGCTCCCCTGAGCAGGATGTAATCACTTGAAAGAAATCGAACCGGCCTGTGGGTTTGAAGGCAGGCATTAGCTCCTCCTGGAGACACATCAGATGGCACAGTGGCCGAGGGTCCAGGACATCTGTGTAGCTGTCAAGGAAGTGACTGCGCTGCCCGTGCGAATGGAAAACAGCTTCAGACCACGACAGAGAGAGGCTTGCGTAATAGGAGGAGGATGGGCTTTAAAAACAAAAATCAAATTGCTAAGGCAAACAGGCTTTAAAGTGCTGGGAAAAAATAACCCCAGTGAATATGATGTTGCGTGGGGTTTGTATGGGTGTGTGTTGTGGGGTGTGTGTGTGTGTGTGTGTGTGTGTGTGTGTGTGTAAGTCAGAAACAGGAGATTCAAAGCTAAAATTTTTCTGAAATTCATCACTGCCACCCTGAATTAGACCCTATTGCGCAAGTGTGTATAGATGGGTCTCGAAGACCGAAACGTGCGTTCACAACCCTCAAGCAGGGCCTCCACCTGAAAACTGCAGGGTAGTAAAGAGGAACATCTCCAAGCAAAGCCAGGAACATTCCTCCATACTTTTTAAGCATCAGAAAGCCATTCCCTATTGAATATATGCAAAGCATCTAAACCTAATACCACTTTCTCTCCCTCTCCTTCTCCCCCTCTCTTTCTCACTCTTCCCCCCCCCGCCCTCGTCTCTCTTCCTTTCTCCCTCCCCCCCTCCCCCCTTCCCTCTCTCTGTCTCCCTCTCTCCCTCTCTCTCCTGAAAACAACTTGTATTCAACACTCAGCCCAAATACATCCTTTCTGTCTATGGTGTGCCAGGCTCCCCTGGAGTCTCTACCAGGACTACAGGAAACCAGGCAGGACTACCTGTCTTTGTGGGGCCCACGGACTGCTTTGGGTTCTTCTCTTAGATAATATGCACACAGCACACCTGAAATAGCAAGATCAAAGTGTATCTCTTTATTTGATCACCTTTAGTTGCATCTGAGCAAAACCTCTCTTTATTCTGACAGACCCAGTAACACCATCTGCTTCTGCGAATTCACGGAACAAGAGACAAACGTGAAAACAACGGCCACACGGAGTGCCCATGAACTCCAAGGAGAGCAGGTAGTATGAAGGAAAGGGCTGCTGCTAGTGCACCTGTAACAAGAACCCATCCAGGCACGGGCACGGGGATCCAGGAAGGTTTCCCTGAGAAAATGATCCTGAGGCTGAGAACTGAGGAGTGTTAGTAAGGTGAAATGAAAAAGGAACATTCTAGTACAATCCCACCCATGACACCATATGAAAAATCGCACCGCCATCAGATGTCTACCAGTTCAAATTTTAACAAGTCCAGAATGAAAGTGGATCACCTGCCCTCAAACCCATTCCTCCCAGCCTCGCCATCTAGGTAAACCATGACTCTATCCTGCCAACTGCTCGAGCCAAAAACCTTCACCACATCCTTGCCTCAGCTCTGCCTTAACCACACGATGCGTTGACTCTACTTTCAAAATATCTCGAGAACCCAACCACCTCCACGGCTGCTACCCTGAACCAAGCCACTGCCATTTACCTGCTTTGGCTCCTGTGATGTGCCTCTCTGCGGGTCTCCCTGCCTCTATGTCCCCTTGCAGAAAGCCTCCCATGCGGCAGCCAGCAAGATCACATCCCTCCTGTGCTCAGAACCCTCCTCAGACTCTGTCACCAAGTAAAAGCCAATGCTGCTACACGGACCCGTGGGCCCACGGACCCCGTGTCATCTCGCTCCTCTGTGTCACTCCACCCACGTTCCCCTTCTGCCTGCTCCTCTCCGACAGTACTGTTTGCTGATGGTGCAACGTGCACGCACACTCCACGTTCCCACTTCAGGGCCTCTGCGCCGTTGTCCTCTCTGCCTGGAATGCTCTTCCTGAGGTTACCTGTATGGCCCGCTCCCTTACGTCCTTCAACTCTCTGCTCGAGTACCACTGCATCAGAGAGACCTGAGTAAAATGGTAACGACCCCATCAGCACGCCCTTCCTTTCTGGCCCTACTTTATTTTCTCTATAGCACGTATCACCCTCTCCCGCAACAAACATTCACTCGTTTCTTTGTTTTACTGTGTCTCCCCGTTGGCCATAAAGCTCCATAAGGATAATGACTTTTATTTGTTTCCTGCTGCATCCCCAGACCCTAGAACAGAACCCGGCCTGGAGTCTGTGCTTAATAACTACTTGGCAAATGAAGAAAATGAATACATCATGCCACCACCAGCGTCTCCTGTTTGGGGGAAATATTTTCAGGACATCTGCCCGACTCCCGACAACACTCATCTCTAACAACTGCTTTCCCCTCCAGACACAGTTGTTCCAAGTGATCGTGTCCTTGGTACTCTCCTCAGACCAAGATGGATGGCATCTGAGCCCATGAGAATCCTAGACTTTGTACGAAGTTGCTGGTTTCAATGTCTGCAAGGGGCCAGAAGGAAGGTTTGTAAGTCAGGAAGCAGAGGAATCTGCTCAAGGAAAAGAAGGATGAAGCAGGTGTGTGGAGAGCAGGCAGACTGGACACAGAGAGGCAGCAAGACGGAGGAGGGAGAAAGGAGAGAGTGGAGGCCAAAGGACTGCCAACAGCAAGATTTCCATCCATCACTTGGGTCCCGCAGTCAGATGCAGCGTCGAGGTGCAGCCTAGTGTCCCCTGGGCAGCCCGGGCCTAGAGGACTCCAAAGAGAAGAACAGGCTGAGAGAGCGTGCAAATACTCTATCAATGTGGCCGTGCGATACGTACCTCGCCGAGATGTTCAGGGCTGAGCTCAGGTTTCGGGTAACGCACAGCAAAGGCACAAAATCATAAGATCATAACCCGCCTTTTCATTTACGTAGCGAGTGTCTCACTTCAGAACCTTACTTCATCCCAGCAAAGCTAGAACTATCCTCCTCCTCACATTCATAAGCAGAGACACGCAAGAGACGTAAGATGTTTACACAGATCAAGAATGGGAAGCCTCTAGGAAAAAGTCAGACTTGGGGTCAGTGTCTTCATCCTACAACACATCCTAGAAGAAGACCAACAACCCGAATTCATTTCAGAGGCCAAGGAGAGAAGAATCGAGCAGCTTCCCAAGAGACTTTGTATTTAAGACGCGTCAAATGCAGAAGTAACTCGTAAGTGTCTTCTGGGGGAACGTACCCGAAAGGACACACGGAGCTTTACAGGCCACAACAAGACACAGCTGTCATTCAGAGCTCTGGTTCACCGTAGAGACCATCAGAGTCCTTGGTAAGAAGGAACTGATCCCAAATTATCACCTCCCGGGAAACAACTGAAGTACAAGTGCCCAGAGAATAATGCCTTGCTGTCGGGATCCAACTTCAGTTTCAGAGGGTTTAGATTGTAATGAGTCTCTGCTTCCACATATCTAGTTGGTTTCTATCATGGTTTGGTTCTGTTCTGAGCTGTATTCCCCAGGCCCCAACCTTAAAGGGCAATTTGGGGCAGGGGGGGCCCTGGGTAGCTCAGTTGGTTAAACATCTGACTCTTGGTCGTGGCGCAGGTCATGATCTCACGGGTGGTGAGATCAAGCCCTGTGTAGGGCTCTGTGCTGAGAGTTTGAAGCCTGCTTGGGACTCTCTCGCTCCCTCTCTCTGCTTCTCCCCTGCTCATGCTCTCTCTCAAAATAAATGAACTTAGAAAACAACAAAGGGTGTTTTTTAAAATTAACTGGATTTGAGAAGCAGATACCTAAGAGACCCAGAAAGCAGGTCACCAGCTGTTTAGGTCTGGTTTCAGCTGTCATCAGATGAAACGTTAGTCCTGTGCTCTGATTTAGCGAATGGCAATTTATGAGATCAGCCTGACCTCTATGGAGAACAGACATGATATTGTTTTTTTTCCATTTTTCCCAAAAGCCGGTTCACTGGCTTTGTTGTTAATAATGTATAAAAGATTACCTGAATCTGAGATGTCACAGGGAAACTATCAGGTCAGCATTTAGAAGCAACCTGCTTTTTCCAAGGCCAGGAAAGTCACGCTAGGAGCTATTCTAAGGTCACATCTTGACCCCACCGACAGGATCATGAGCAACACCCCTGATGCCACAAGCTTCCCGGGAAGGTCTGACTTTGTTTCCCTAAGCACTGCCTAAGTGACATTAGTGTTCAAGAACCCACCGGGCAACAGACACCCACCTCACTGCTGTCACTTTTTTTAAAGTTCATAGCCACTGTGAAGGAAAAGTGGTGTGGACGAATGATCGCCTCAGCTACCATTTTAAGAGAATGTGTAACGGGGTGCCTGGATGGCTCAGTCGGTTGAACGTCTGACTCTTGATTTTGGCTCAGGTCATGATCCCAGGGTAGCAAGACGAGCCCCATGTCAGGCTCTGCGCTGAGTGTGGAGCCCGCATGAGATTCTCTCTCTCCCCTTTACCCCTCTCCCCAGCTTGCTCTCTGAATGAATGAACGAATGAATGAATGAATAAAATGTAAAATGAACAAGGATATAGATTAAAAAAACAGCCCTCTCCCCAGCTTGCTCTCTGAATGAATGAACGAATGAATGAATGAATAAAATGTAAAATGAACAAGGATATAGATTAAAAAAACAGCCCTCTCCCCAGCTTGCTCTCTGAATGAATGAACGAATGAATGAATGAATAAAATGTAAAATGAACAAGGATATAGATTAAAAAAACAGCTCACGACCGGGGTGCCTGGTGGCTCAGTCAGTTAAGCGTCCGACTTTTGGTTTCAGCTCAAGTCATGATCTCATGGTTTGTGGGTTAGAGCCCCACACTGGCCTCGGCGCTGAGCATAGAGCCTGCTTAAGATTCTCTCTCTCTCTCTCTCTCTCTCTCTCTCTCTCTCTCTCTCTCCCCCTCCCTCTGCTCCCTCCTCTGCTTGCACACGCGCTCATTCTCTTTCAAATTGAAAAATTAAAAAAAAAAAAAAAAAAACCTTAAACCCTTCTTAAAGGATCTAAGATTTAAAAAAAAAAAAAAAAGAATTCCATAGAACTACTCTACAATCCAGCAACTGCACCATGAGGTATTTACCCAAAGGACACAAAAATACAGATTCAAGGAAGTACATGCACCCTAATGTTTATAGCAGCATTATCAACAATAGCTAAACTATGGAGACAGCCCCAAATGTCCATCGACTGATGAATGGATAAAGAAGATGTGGTGTGTGTGTGTGTGTGTGTGTGTGTGTGTGTGTGTGTAGATATATGTGTACACACACACACACACTGGAATATTACTCAGCCATCGAAAAGAGTGAAATCTTGCCATCTGCAACAACGTGGATGGAACTAGAGTGTATTATGCTAAGTGAAATAAGTCAGTCAGAGAAAGATAGGTATCATATGGTTTCACTCATATGCGGAACTTAGGAAACAAAACAAATGAACGTATGGGAGAGGGGAGAGGGAAAAAAACCACAAGAGACTTAACGATAGAGAACAAACTGAGGGTTGATGGAGGGAGGTGGGCAGGAGATAGGCTAGATGGGTGATGGGTACCAAGGAGAGCACTTGTGATGAGTAGTGGGTGTGTTGTATTTAAGTGAAGAATCACTGAATTCTGCTGAAACCAATATTGTGCTGTATATTAACTAAAATATAAATTTTAAAAAATTCCATAGATACCAAAGTATTTACAAATAAAATAACACGGTATCAAGGGGCGCCTGGGTGGTTCAGTTGGTTAAACATCTGACTTCGGCTCAGGTCATGATCTCGTGGTTTGTGAGTTCAAGCCCCGCATCGGGCTCTGTGCTGACAGCTCAGAGCCTGGAGCCTGTTTCGGATTCTGTGTCTCCCTCTCTCTCTCTGACCCTCCCCCGTTCATGCTCTGTCTCTCTCGGTCTCAAAAATAAATAAACGTTTAAAAAATTAAAAAATAAAAAAATAACACGGTATCAGGGATAACTGGCAACGTTGATAATGATGCATGGGGGTTCTTTATACACATCTATTTTATATAATACATTCAAAAAAATATTTTTAAGTTTTATTTATTTAAGTAATCTCTACACCCAATGTGGGTTTCGAACTCACAACCCCGAGATGAAGTGTCACATGCTCTTTGGACTGAGCCAGCCGGGCGCCCCTCAACATTTTTTCTTAATCAAGTAGGAAAAAGCACTTCTCAGTTCAAACAAACTGCATGTGTGTGCACATGTGTACGCATGATGATCAGGAAAACGTGAGCAGTGACTGATATCCATAATGTTAAGGCATTACTGTTAATAATTTTAAGTGTGAGCATGGTACTCTAGTTACGATCTTTTGAAATGAAATAGTTACAGATGAAAAAACACCTGGGATTTGCTTCAAGATAAGCCAAGGCAGGGGGAGGCGGTGGGGAGGAGTTAAAAAAAGACTGGCCACAGGGCACCCGGGCAGCTCAGTTGGTTAAGTGTCTGACTCCTGATCTCAGCTCAGGTCTTGGTCTCGGGGTCGTGAATTCAAGCCCCATTGTTGGGCTCCACACCGGGCATGGAGTCTACTTTAAAAAAAAAAAAAAAGACTGGCCACATATCAACAACTGTCAATGCTGGGTGACAGACATATTGCTGTGATTATACTCTGCCCTCTGCTCTTGGATAGATATGAAATTTTGTATAATAAAAACTTTGGAAAAATAGGTTTGCCATTCCAATTTCTGTACTCATCCCGCCTAACTCATGAGGCTTTATAAAGACTACATGAAATGAATGAAAACAAGTGGATGTAATTAAATGACCAGAAATGCTGCTCTTTATTTTTGCCACTGGTGGGACACAGGGAAGAAAGCAGTGGGCTTGAGATTTAAAAATTCTGACTGATTGGGGCACCTGGGTGGCTCAGTCAGTTAAGTGTCCGACTTGAGCTCAAGTCACGATCTCACAGTTCGTGAGTTCAAGCCCCATGTCAGGCTCTGTGCCGATAGCTTGGAGCCTGAAGCCCTCTTCGGATTCTCTGTCTCCCCCTCTCTCTCTCTCTCTCTGCCCTGTCCACACTTGTGCTCCCTCTCTCAAAAATAAATAACGAACATTAAAAAAAAAATTCTGGGGGCATCTGGGTGGCTCAGTTGGTTAAGCGTCTGACTTTGTCTCAGATCACGACCTCACAGTTCATGATTACAAGCCAAGCGTCAGGCTCTACGCTGACAGCCCAGAGCCTGGAGCCTGTTTCAAATTCTGTGTCTCCCTCTCTCTCTTCCCCTCTCCTGCTCGCTCTCTTTCTCTCAAAAATAAACAAACATTAAAAAACAGTTTTTTAATCTGACTTATTATGCTGATCATCAGTTTCTCAGTGATGCCCTTCATCACTGTCTTCCCTCTCTTAACTAGAAGCTCCCTTTTTCTTTTTTAACGTTTTTATGTATCTCAGAGAGAACGCTGGTGGGGGAGGGGCAGAGAGAGGGGGAGACAGAGGATCTGAAGCAGGCTCTGTGCCAAGAGCAGCCAGCCCGAGGTGAGGCTCGAACTCATGAACCACGAGATCATGACCTGAGCCGAAGTCGGATGCTCAACTGACTGAGCCACCCAGGTGCCCCTCAACTAGAAGCGCCTTAAAGACAGAAACCCTGTCCATCTTGTTTGACATAGTGTCCTGGGCAATAAGTCCAATGCCTGGTATGAAAAAATGAAGCCGAGTTCAAGTTCCTGTTCAGCAATGTGGAGCGGGGACTGTGACTGTTCTATTCTGCACCCAACCTCAGCGCTGCGGTGCAATCGGTATTTGTGGTATGGTGCTGGATGGTTTACTTAACCTCCCCAAGCCTCAGGCTCCTCCTCTGTAAAATGGAAATAAAGTCTATCTCAATAAGCTGATCTGACCTGTAGCCACTTCATGCGGCCATTCATTTGTTCCACATTTATTAATTCTAAAAGTCCTACAGAAAGTAAGTAATAGTCCATCATTCCCATAAACAGAATAGTAATAATAAAGTGACATAAACATTAGATAAATGTAAATACCCATTCAACAATTATTTATGGAGTTTCTACTGAGTTCTAGGCACTGTGCCACATGCTAGGGGTAACTATGAAAGTAAGTACGGTATGATCCTTGTTTTTGAGGAAGTTTTCAATCAAATGGGTGAGAGGAGAGAGAACACGATCACAATGTGAATTGGTAAGTGACATACCAGAGGAAAACAGGAACATAGCACATTCCCTCTGGGGACATTCTCCTACCCAAGTTGGTTTCAGGAAAGAAATCGGTTCACTTCCCAAAGTTGTAAATGTCAACTCCCAAATTAAAACCACCATGAGGTATTTCACTTTCACTTATTCACTGCAATAAGGCTATAGATTCTCTCTAAAGAAGCCAGCCAATGCTGGAAATCTTCCAAAGGAATTAGATCCTTTTGTTTTTCTGGGTTTTTGCCAGCAGTCCAAACCAAAAGAGCCAAATGGAGCTATTGGCTCATCCATTTAATATTAACTGCCAACTCCCTTCTCCCAGAACACAATGCCCTTCTATTTCAGAGAAGCCCCCTCAGCAACTTGTTCCGTGTCAATCAATGGCTGAATTAAGAAAGAGCACAGATTCAAGTCTTTCAGATCCAATTCCAAATACAGGGCCAACTTCTCTCTCATTAAAAATAGGATTTAATAACTCATGCAAAAAAAAAAAATTTTTTTTTTAATAACTTACCTCAAATTCTTCCCAAAAGCCTTGTTTGACTTTATCTGTGGTCTCAGCTAATTTGCTTAGTTCTCGAACCCGGCTTTCTATTTCAGCAGCATTGATGCGTGTTGTGTTGAGGGGCTAATCAAATTCAGCAGTTGGTGTGAAATGAATAAAGTATTATTAAAAAAAAAAAGTGTTAATACCAAAAAAAAAAAAAAAAAAAAGAGTTCCATCTTGATATTTGTAAGGCAAGGACAGGAAATTCAAAGGATACAGTAATTCACAACAAAAGTTTTCAAATACAGTTTCGCTTTTCTGTTTTGTCAGAAAATGTATCTTTCTTCAATCCCCACACACACTTTACTCTGCTGATATAAATTCAAACCTATTTTTCTTCATAAATCGATCCCAACATTATTTGGGGAGATGATATAATTTGCCACTAGGTGCTAAGAGGGAACTCTGAAGTAGCAGTAACTCCAAAGGGAGTAAGTGTAATCACCCAAAGTAAACCAAAGGGAGGCCTAGAACGAACACTTGGTAAAAGCTTGCCTTAGAAACTCCATAAAGCCTTTTAGAGATACACCTGGAGATATCATGGAAATGACATAACACCTGGAATTCGTTTCCAAATACCCCAGGGGAAGAGCAGTGGAGTGCGGTAACAATGAAACAAGATTTTTAAGTTGATCACAATTGAAGCTGGGTGATGGGTGTATGGAGGTCCATGATACTATTCTACTTCTGTATATTTAGAATATTCTGTATCAGGATTTTCTAAACTCCGTAAGGAGATGAAGCTTTAGCTTTCTAATATTCTCACCTGCTTGAGTTGTAGCACTGTGCCCAATGTTTCCACCATGGGGTTCTTCTTGTAATGCTCCACGAGATCTGTCAAAGAGTCAAACCGTTCTCCTCCACCAACATCATATTTCAGTTCCTTTCAAGACCAAAAAAAAGAAAAAAATCCTATTACCTTTATGTTAAATTATTATTTTTCCCAGCTGAAGTACAGAGACTGACTCTCCCCCAAAGAAAAAATGGCTGTCGTAGTACAAAGGAGAGAAAGCAAGGATGATCGAACAGGAAAGGCCGACTCAATGGGAAAGAGCTCATGGGGTGTGAGATCTAAGTAAGTATCCCTCAGCACCAGGGGCACAAAAGTCTCCCCTTCATACGTTAACTAAGTAGGTTAAAGAAACGAAAAACAGCATTATTTACTATTTACTTACACTCTAGGCTAAGCAACCATACGGCAGGCTGCTGAAGAGAAGGTAAATAACAATTTCTCTCTGAAATGCAACAAACTCCAAGGCTGGCTAGGCAGCACTGAAGCCCCAACACCCATGTCTCTATTTTCCTCTTCTAATGAAACTCTAAAAGAGAAATTATAAACAGAGACCAGGAAATTTTCTCTGACAAAAAGATCAGAATAGGCGACTTCAGGGAAACAACAGGAAAACAGTTAAACTCAGAAAATGCAAAACCCTAAAAATTAAATATGAAGATGTTTGGGTATGATCTTTTATTTAAAAATAAAACTGCGGTGGGGAGGGGGAGAAGCACTTTCAGAATGACAAAGGACAGACCTCTGAAAATCCATTCTTCCATAAAAGCAACAAAAATACTGGTAAAAACTGTCACCGACTTCTTCAGAACTCAGAAAATTAACCAAGGACTTGCACCAGTCCAAGGAACATTTATTTGAGAAAAATGATTGAATCTTGGTAAGGAGCAAACCCTGGCATTCTAACTTGCCCTCTCTTCCCATGCACCTCTCTCTTTCAGTAGCCTTGAAAACCAACAGCCTCATAACCACAGTAGCTGCGAGAGCCAGCAACACAGCATAGCCAGAGGGGACAGAATGGATTTGGAACCCTCTCAAGGGACCTATCCCCGGAGAATATTCCCTACAGGCAAACCTTGCTTTATTGCACTTCACTTCATTGTGCTTTGCGGATACGTTATTTTTTTACAAATTAAAGGTTTGTGGCAACCCTGCATCCAGAAAGTCTATTGGCACCATTTTTCCAACAGTATTTGCTCACTTTGTGTCTCTGTGTCGCGTTTTGGTAATTCTTCCGATGTTTCCACTTTTTCATTATTACTATATGTGTCACGGAGATCTGTGATCGGTGATTATGACTTCCTGAAAGCTCAGATGATGCTTAGTGTTTTTAGCAACAAAGCATTTTTTTTTTTCAACGTTTATTTATTTTTGGGACAGAGAGAGACAGAGCATGAACAGGGGAGGGGCAGAGAGAGAGGGAGACACAGAACCGGAAACAGGCTCCAGGCTCTGAGCCATCAGCCCAGAGCCCGACGCGGGGCTCGAACTCACGGACCGCGAGATCGTGACCTGGCTGAAGTCGGACGCTTAACCGACTGCGCCACCCAGGCGCCCCAACAAAGCATTTTTTAATTAAGGTTTGTTGTCTGTTGTTTTCTAGACATATTGCAACTGTACACTTAATAAGATACAGTATAGAATAAACAGAACTTTTATATGCACTGGGAAACCCAAAAAAATTCATTTGACTTGCTTTGTTGCAATACTCACTTTACTGCAGTGGTCTGCAACTGAACCCATAATATCTCTGAGATATACCTGTATTGGGCCTGCTTAGCAGCTCCCTGGAAAAGCCCTGTTTTCAGAGCTTATGTTTATTTGACCTGACTTAGAGTTCACTCAGCCCTGTCTTCAGGGGATCTGCCAAAAACAATCAGCAGCAACTGTTTAATATCAGAGCAGCCTGAGGGCAGTAATACCAACCAGTTAAAGCAAATAAGAGACTGACCAAAACGGAAAAAGGAAAATCTAGGTGATGTCCACATAGGGCTTGGAAAACCTCTAACATAGAGAGGCAAACCAAGAAACAAACTCTTAACTGTAGAGAACAAACTGATGGTTACCTGAAGGGAGGTGGGTGGGGAGAAAGGTTAAATAGGTGATGGGGATCAAGGAGTGCACTTGTTGTGATGAGCACCAGGTGTTACACGAAGGTGTCGGATCACTATATTGTACACCTAAAACTAATTATTACGCTGTATGTTAATTCACTCGAATTTAAATCAAAAGTTAAAAACAACAACAACAACAACACCTCTAACATATTCTTGAGAATCCAGAGGGCTATGTGACTGTGCAGGGCTGTGTGAAGTGTAGGGAAGATCCAAGAAATCCCTTATCTTTACCTCTAGTTGACCTTGAGGTTATGCACAAACAGAAGGTGAAGGCTAAGGCAGAGTTGGAATAGGCCAGAGCGCTGAAAGTATGCCCCAACACACACCCACACACACAGAGCCCTCCCTGCTCTCCCCACTGCCCCCGGTAAAGGCTAGGAGACTAACCACGCAAAGACTTCAGTGGCTACACATAGCAAAGAATACAGGAAAATCATGGAACACAGAAAGAGTAACAACTACAGCAACAATAAAAAAAATAGCGACAGCAAACAGCAAACCCTGGAAAAGCCGGCGTCTGATTTCCAGAGTCCTCACACTGTATCACTTAAAATGTCTAGTTGCAAACAAAAAAAAAATATGAAACATGCAAAGAAACAGGAAAGTATGGACCAAACATGGGGGAGGGGAGAACACTTAATAAGAGAAACTGTCCTTGAAAAAGCCCACATAAAGACTTGAAATCAGCAAGTATAAGAATGTCCAAAGAACTAAAGAAAACTTACTTTATAAATTAAAAGAAAATAGGAGGATGTTGTCTCATCAAATAGAGAATATCACAAAAACCTGTACACAAATGTTTACAGCAGCATTATTCACAATAGCTAAAATGCCCATCCATTTTTAACGGATAAACAAAATCTACTCTAGCCACACAATGGAATATTTGACAATAGAGTTTATTGACACACACTACAATATGGATAAACCTTGAAGACATTATGCAAAGTATAAGAAGCCAGACACAAAAGCCATGTTATATAATTCCACCTATATGAAACATCTAAAATAGGCAAATCCATGAAAATGAAAAGTAGATTAGTGGTTGCCAAGAGCTGGAGAGAGGGGAAATGATGGGGAGTGACTGGGAATGGACACAAGGTTTCTTTTCGGGGTGATGAAAATGTTCTGGAATTAGTGTCGGTGATTGCATCATATGTAACATACCAAAACCCACTAACTGCTTTAAAAGGGCGAAATTACATGGTATGTGAGTTGTACCTCAATAAAGCTGTTTTTTAAAATATTTATGTAATTAAAAAAAATTTTTTTGAATGTTTATTTTTTGAGACAGAGAGAGACAGAGTATGAGCCGGGTAGGGGCAGATAGAGAGGGAGGCATAGAATCCAAATCAGGCTCCAGGCTCTGAGCTATCAGCACAGAGCCCGACACGGGGCTCGAACCCACGAACTGTGAGATCACAACCCAAGCTGAAGTTGGATGCTCAACCAAATGAGCCACCCAGGCGCCCCTGTATTTATGTAATTTTAAAACTGAAGCAATAAGTGAACAGTTTCTATTTAAGAAACTATGTCAAAACCAAGTTTGACATAGTTGACCAAGAATCAACCTCCTTAGTCCCATCACCACATTAAAAACAAGAAATAGTGAGTTCAATTCTCCGAGCCTGAATGCAGGAACTCTGTAACATGAAGGCAAATGCAGTCACAGGCCAGCCTGTGATAGTCCTAAGGAGGAACCGAGGTCACCACTTTAGAAACGTGGAAGAGTAAGGCTGACCGACTCCAGCCACAATCAAGCAGAAACAAATTCGACAGTAAAGGGCAGAGGTGATTCACCAAGGCAGGATTTAATCTGCCAGGGATAGACTGGAAGTAAATAACAAAGTCCTGAAATGATGAAACAATTATAATAAATAATGTACTAAAAGCATATCAGCCTGTAACTAAACGAGCAAAGAAAATCTGACGTTGGAAGTGATGTCTGTCTTCTTCTGGCAGAAAAATCACCCAAAGACGACATTTTGCCAGACCCGTAGTTCAAGTGCGGCTTTACCTGACAGCGGATCATAACGTGGGTCACTTTAGACTTGCCATCGTTGCTTTCCCCTTTGTCATCACCAGTTCGGACAGAGAGAACAAAATCTCCAGGGTGGCTCTGGCTCTCTCGTACCAGAAAGCTGCCGTGTTTTCCTTTCTCCGTTAATAATTTCTCTGCTTCTTTCCCAGAGAGGTGTCCATGAAACCACCTAAATTTTTTTAAATGAAAATCAATTGAGTTCTGCCATGAGTTCACAGCATTCTTTCACAAAACTGCCATACACAGCGAGCTCCTAAACAATTAAAAAACAGACACAGTCCTCTAAGAGATTGGTCAATCCCGCACAAGGCAAAATTTGCAGCCCAAGCAGGAAGGAAAAATGGCAAAGATGTTAAGAATAACCATTCAACTTTTTAAACGAGCCCACAGTCATTGGGAAACAAATGTCCTCAATCTTTCCTATTTTCGTTTCCATCTCCAGCTTTTAAAAATGCATTTTGTCATTTCTCCATGCCCTACCCTAAAAGGATCAACTATTTAAACACAACCATTTAAAGAAATTAAAAGAGAAAATCATGGTAGAAACAGAAAATCATTTGAATGTTTGCCCTTGCTTTGGTATGTGCAAATTACATAAGAAAGGATTTTCATTATAAATGAAGCATTCCAAATGTTTTAATATGTCCAACCAATACTTTCAACAGCCTCCAAGTTTTCTGTCAATACCTTCGGAGCATACACCGGGCTATCATTTCAAACCCTAATGCACATAACTTCTAGAGTAGGGGTGAGGGATTTTGTTAAAAATGTGAATTCCCATGCCTCACAACCAGAGGTAGTGATACATGAAGTCCGAAGGTGGCCCAGCAACCTGCATTTTCACCCAGCACGCCAGAGTCCTGATGTAGGCCATCAGAGGACAGACTCTGAGACAATAGTACTCTCAGATACTTAAAAAAACATCTTGGGGGGCGCCTGGGTGGCTCGGTCAGTTGAGCGTCCGACTTCGGCTCAGGTCATGATCTCATGGTCCGTGAGTTCGAGCCCCACATCAGGCTCTGTGCTGACAGTTCAGAGCCTGGAGCCTGCTTCCAATTCTGTCTCCCCCTCTCTCTGCCCCTAACCCACTCACATTCTGTCTCTAACTCTCTCAAAAATAAATAAACATTAAAAACAAAAAAATTAAAAAAAAAAAAAAAAAAACACCTTGGGGCACCTGGGTGGCTCAGTCGGCTGAGCATCCAATTTCAGCTCAGGTCATGATGGTTTCTGAGTTCGAGCTCCGTGTCGGGCTCTGTCCTGACAGCTCAGAGCCTGAAGCTTGCTTCCGATTCTGTGTCTCCCTCCCTCTCTCTCTCTGCCCCTCCTCCACTTGAGTTCTCTCTCAAAAATAAACAAACATTAAAAAAAAATTTTTTTTTTTTTTAAACATCTTAATGGGGTGCCTGGATGGCTCAGTTAGAAGAGCACGTGACTCTTGATCTCAGGGTTGTGAGTTCAAGCCCCATGTTAGGGGTAGAAATTACTCAAATAAAAAAACAAACTTTAAAAAAATCTGAACCTAGTCATATTAATCATGCGGCTTTTTCCCTCAGAATCTTGGTAAGAAAGCAAGCACTATCATGGCAGAGAGTATTAATGGCTCATCACTAGGGGAATATACTTTGAGTTATTTTTCATCCACCCTCAACTGAACAGAGTAAAATTTAGAGATAAACTGAGGTGGCTGGCAGTCTTTTGCTTGAAGCTACAGTGGTAGCTGGAGAAACAAACTATCGGCATACAAAGAGGTGGTGCAAACTGAAGAAACCTACCTGAAGATACAAAATATACAAACCTACCTAAGAGACCCTGAATTTGTACTGAGTCAGAGAGGAGACTGGGGCTGTAGAAAACCAATAAAAGCAATAAAAATAGGTCAAGCCCTGGCTTTCATCAGCTTAGTTCCAACACAAGGCAGCAGGGGTGGGGGAAGATCTCTGAAATAACGGAATTTCCTCTAAGCAAGGTCATTCGCCACATTTGTGGATACTACATAAAAGAACTGATGAAAAATCTGACCCTCTGAGCTCTCTGCTTTTCGGCTTCTGAGCTTAAACTGACATCTGTTGGCGGCATTGCTGAATAGCTGGTCAGGAGCTACTACTGAGAACTGGTGCTGTTTTGGCATCTCCATTATCATTTGTTTTTCTCTCCTAACTCTCAAAGATTATCAGCTCAAGTCCAATAATCCTAAAATTACTGCATGTACCAAGAACATACAGGAATAATCTGAGATCCCCGCAGAGTAAGCGTAAGGAACACTGATGGACACTTTTACAAGAAAAGGGGGATCTGAAAGTAATCTGATCCCATTTCTTCCTTCAGTAAAACTTTACTTGAAAAGGTTACAGCTTGAGCAACAGACCAAGCCAAACCCCCACAAAGCATTCAGAGAACACCTACAGCACGGGAGAGACGCACAGACTCTGGAGTCGCTAAGAGTCACTGACCTTTCAGAGGTAGGGTCTGCACAGTTCAAAGGATATTTGAGCTCAATAACATCTCCATTCTTCTCTTTTAATTGCCCGTGGTGTTCCATGTAATACTGGACCAGCTCAGCCAGAGTGGCAAACTTCTCCCCTCCGTACAGGTCATAGTAATCACCGGTGTTCTGAATCTTGATGTGGGTGACAGCTCCATTTCTTCTAAAATAGTCCATTAGGGGAGAAACGAAAACTAGTAAAGAGCCACGCTAGTAAAAATGGATCTCATAATTCAATAGCAGATTTCACCTAAACGTGGAAACACACCCAAGAAACCAGTTTACATTTCTCCTGTAACAAACGCAGTGAGTCAAAGGACCACGTGGTCAACCATTTCAACACAAAGGGCTCTGTTTATTGGTTCCTTTCCCTTGTACAACTTCTATGTTCAAAGTCTGACCTATCGGGGGCACCTGGCTGGCTTGGCCAGTCAGTGGAGTGTGCGGCTCTTGATCTCTCAGGGTTGGGAGTTCGGGCCCCCCATAGGATGTAGAGATTACTTAAAAATAAAATCTTTGAAAGCCTGGCCTGTCAAACTGCATATATTAAGTGACAACAATTTTCCTCATCATTAATTAATCGAGACACATATATTAAAGTTAAACATCCATCTATCTTGTAATCTACTAAATCTACTCATTAAGTATTTTGCTCCCCACAAAATGAAACTGTATGGCTATCAAAGACTTGTATAAGAATATTCACTGTAGCCTTATTTGGAATACAAAAATATTGGAAACTCAAATATTTAGCATCAAAATGGATAAATAGTTGTATACTCATACAATAGAACACTACACAGCAATTAAAAACAAAACAAAACAACACTAATACATATGACACGAACAAATCTCAAAAACATTACATTAAGAGAAAGAAGCCAGGGGATACCTGGCTGGCTCAGCTGGGAGAGCATACAACTCTTGGTCTCAGGGTTGTGAGTTCGAGTCCCATGCTGGGTGTAGAGATTACTTAAAATCTTTGGGGCACCTGGCTGGCTCAGTCAGTTAAGCGTCCGACTCTTGGTATAGGCTCAGGTCATGATCTCACAGTTCATGGGTTCATGGATTTGAGCCCCACTGTCAGTTCTGAGTCTGCCTGGGACTCTCTCTCTCTCTCCTCTGCCCCCTCCCCTGCTTGCACTCTCTTCTTCTCCCTCTCAAGATAAACATTTTTTAAAAAATTTTTAAAGAAAGACAGAAAGAAAGAAAGAAAGAAAGAAAGAAAGAAAGAAAGAAAGAAAGAAAGAAAGAAAGAAACTACTATCTCACAGACCACCTATTAATCACAAAAAGAAAGGGGCGCCTGGGTGGCTCAGTCAGTTGAGCGTCCAACTTCAGCTCAGGTCAGGATCTCACAGGTCCTGAGTTCGAGCCCCACATTGGGCTCTGTGCTGACAGCTCAGAGCCTGGAGCCTGCTTCGGATTCTGTGTCTCCCTGTCTCTCTGCCCCTAACCCACTCACATTCTGTCTCTGTCTCTCTCAAAAAAATAAACAAACATTAAAAAAAAAAATGTACTCATAATCACAAAAAGAAAAAGGTGCCTTTACAATGGGAAAATCTGGCAAACACCTCAATCAAGTGATTAAATTGAACACCCCCAAGGGGCTCCTGAGCAGCTCAGTTAGTGACACATCGTACTCTTGATTTCAGCGCTGGTCACGATATCTCATGGTTCGTGAGTTTAAGCCCTACATCTTGCTTGGGATTCTCTCTCTCTCCCTCTCTCTCTGCTCCTCCCCTGCTCTGTCGTACATGCACTCACTCTCTCTCTCTCTCTGTTTCTCTCTCAAAAATAAATACAATACAATACAATACAATACAATACAATACAATACAATACAATACAATAAAACAACACAACACAACACTGAACAGCCTTGAAAAATGGGACAAGCAGGCCCCATGTGCTTCCCACTGTGAGATAATGGGGCGGGCCGAACACTGCCCCTGTGGTGCACTTGCCAAAGATGTGTCATCTGAATTTAAAAATGAGGAAACGATCAGCAAATTGAGATTGAAGGACAACCTACGAAATGACTGGCCTGACTGGCCAAAAAGCCAGAAGAGAGAGAGAAAAAAAAGAAAAGGTCAGGAGAGACTAGAAACATAAAAATTGAATGCAATGAATGATCCTTGACTGGATCCTCCTGAATCTAGTGTGGGGTGGCGGCTGGGGCACGAGATGGGACACGGGGTGGGACTCAGACACTTGCAATCACTTCAACAGCCATTACTGAAATAACAAGGGAAATCTGAATATGAATATTAGATGGTATTATAGAAGCAAGGTTAAAATGTATTACCTATAATAATGATTTTTTTCAAGACATGGAGTTTCTTTCCTTAATGTTTATCTTTGAGAGCGAGAGAGAGAGAGAGAGAGAGCAGGTGAGCAGAGGAGCAGCAGAGAGAGAGGAGGGCAGAGGATCTGAAGGGCTGAGAGCAAAAGCACAGAGCCCGATGTGCCACTCCAACTCACGAACCGTGAGATCATGACGTGAGCCGAAGTCAGACACTTAACTGAGCCACCCACGCGCCCCTCATAACTGAGTCTGTAGTTACACAGGAGAATGTTCTTGTTTATCAGACATAGACACTGAAGTTTTTTTGTTTTGTTTTTCCCAAGGAGGACTCTTGCCCAGCGTGGAGCCCAAGACGGGCTCGAACCCATGACCCTGAGATCAAGACCTGAGGATCCGACTCTTGATTTTGGCTCAGATTGTGATCTCATGATTCATGGGTTCAAGCCCTACATCAGGCTCTGCACTAACAGTGCAGTAATAGTGCAGAGCCTGCTGGGATTCTCTCTCTCTCTCTCTCTGCCCCTCCCCCAATGACACCAACTCAAAATAAGTAAATTTAAAATAATAATAAAATAAAATAAAGGTAAAAATAGGGGCACCTGGCTGACTCAGTCAGTAGAGCGAGCAACTCTTGATCTCAAGGTTGTGAGTTCGAGCCCCATGTTGGGTATAGGGATTATTTAACATCACAATCTTTTTAAAAGTTTTAAAACAAAGTAAAAAATATGTCGATTATCTGCACTTTGCTTTCAAAAGGTTCAGGGGGAAAAAAGTAGACACACAAACACACACTCAGAAAGGACAAATGTGACAACACGTTGGCAGGTGAAGAGAAGGTGGGTGGTCACATATTCATCTTTCAACGTTTCTGTAAGCCAGAAATTTTTCAAAATAAAAAGTTGAGGGGCAAGGAAAAAAAAAAAAAATCCCACCAATTCTCTAGTCCCGGTCCTGCCACTGAGTAGCTGCGAGACTAGGTTACTAACTTAACCTCTGGGCCTCAGCTTAGTCACCCGTAAAATGAAGATAATTGTGGTACTTATTCATAGGTTGCTGGGAAAATGAAATAGAATGATATGTGTAGAGTGCTTGGCACAAGGGCCTGGTGCATATGTCAAGTCCTCAATCATGTCTGCTGACACTATCATGATCATCATATACTCTCCAAACAAACTCTTACAGCTCAAATATCACGCAACGTTTAAGTTAGAGGCCCGTGCTGATTCAAGCCCTGAGGACTCACAAAGACCCATTCCTTGTATTAAAACACAAGAAAAAGTTAACGACGGGGGCTCCTCAAAAACTAATCCAAGCCAAAAAGAGGTTTCCCAAGTCCCAAAGGGATCCTAAATAAACCCACCACAGTTTATCCAACCCTCTATTGTGGGAGTGTTTTCAGTTTGTTTTACATTTTTTGAACAGTATGGCCAACATCCTGTTACAGGTCTCTTTGAGCAGGTGGGACGGTTTTTCTAGAAACTGACCTTCTCTTATATACTTATGTCCCTTACTCTAGATTATTCCAGGAGCTGTAACGCTACTGCCTTATGATTTTGCTTTTATTATTACTATTTTCAAATAAGGAAGTAAGATGTGTTGACCATACTGTTCAAAACATTTGAAACAAAAACAACTCAGTGTCCCACAACAGAGGACTGGATAAACTGTGGTAGGTTCACAACATTTGAGTATAGCCATCAAAATTAAAATTAATAATTAGATCTCTATGTACCAGCACAGACCTCAAAAAGTTTAAACAGGAAGTTGCAGAATAATAGATACACTCTAAGGCCTGTGTATGTGAATTCTAAAAACACACAAACCAACTTTATATTGTTCACAATAGCAGCAAGACAGTGCAAGTATAAAAACACATTCAGGAAGGATACATGCCAACCTCTCGATGGCGGTTTCCTCTGGGGAAAGAGGGAGGGGATGGGACTGGGCAGGGGAACAAACGGGACCACAACTTCCTCAGTGATGTTTTATTTCTTGAAAAAGAAAAGTGATCTGAAGAACCTCTTCAAAAGCATTTTTCCCATTAACAAATCAACAGAAGGAAAAGGGAAAATGCAGGCAACCAGGTTCAGGATGTGTGGAACCCGGACCAAGTGGTGGTGACGACGGTCTGTTCGCCTCACCCGCTGGGGTCTCTCAGGGGAGAAGTGCCCATCATGATGCCCCTTCTGCTGTATTCCCACGCGCCCACTCTCGGGAGGCCTCGCCTGAGGCCCGTGAGCAGGCTGAGTCGCATCTGACACGTGGGCCAGGCCTCGCCGTGGGCCAGCAGGCAGGCCTTCAGACTCTCAGGGAGGGTAGCCAGCGGTCCTGGTGTGGTCTTAACGTTTCTCACCCTTTCAGGGTTCTCTTTTTCTTCCAACTTACCTGACAGAAAGGGTGAAGTCTCCAGGGTTACTTTTACTGGGCCTCGCCAAAAAACTGCCATCAACTCCTCTTGTCAACAGCAGGTTTTCTGCCTCCACGCCAGTGATGTTTGGGTGAAACCATCTTGAGCAAGAGAAAAATGGAGAGAGCCATGAAAACCAAGGGACTCTGTCACTTCCCACACCATCACACCGAAAATGCCTAGGGGTAGGTAGAACAGCTAATAGAAATAAAAAACAAGGGGCACCTGGGTGGCTCAGTCAGTCGAGCGTCCGACTCTTGATTTCAGCTCAGGTCATGATCTCATAGTTTGTGAGACTGAGCCCCACACTGGGCTCTGCGCAGACAGGGAGAGCCTGCTTGGGATTCTCCCCTCCCTCTTTCTCTGCCCTTCCCCACCCCCCAATAAATAAACTTAAAAAAAAATCTTTACAAAAATACAAAACAAGACCTTCCCTTCCTCTTCCCCCTCTTCTCCTTGGTCACTCCCACCCCCCCTTGACTTCCTCTTGGTAGGAGCCTAGCTAGCATCCTGCCAGCACAATGGGTGGGGCTGGGGCATGGTCAGTGGGACCGGGGCTGGGGGTTTGGATATTAAGCCAAGCCCAAAGCCCAAAAAGACAGTCCAGGAGATTGAACACATTGGAGTGGAATTACACAAGTAAATAAACAAAGAAACTAATGAATAAACATACTGAGGATAATGAGAGCCAGATTTCTCACTGTTGGAGAGGCAATATACATATAGACAGGTTGAACGCCCAAATAAACTCTGGTGTTAGATTAGAATCGGAGGTAATGTAAACTCTAGCTTTTAACATACATATAGAGATAAGTATAGAAATACAGATGTAGGTTTCCATGTAGGTATGTGCGTATGTATGATGCACACATATTTTCCTAGCTCTTTCTTCTAAAAGGGCCTGGAAGCAATGACATCCCAGTAGCCATCAGCATAACCAGCCCCCTTATCATGGTTTCTAAATACTTTTCTCCAACAAAAGGAACCGGGTTTCTTGGAGAAAAAGCTGATTCCAGTTCTGGGCACTAAAAGTAAGATGAATTTGGAACACCTTCCTGTATCCAGCTCCAATGAGGACATGTCAAAAGAATACAAGAGCCTGGGGCGCCTGGGTGGCGCAGTCGGTTAAGCGTCCGACTTCAGCCAGGTCACGATCTCGCGGTCCGGGAGTTCGAGCCCCGCGTCGGGCTC
The DNA here is from genome assembly GCF_018350155.1 of Leopardus geoffroyi. Lineage (NCBI taxonomy): Eukaryota > Metazoa > Chordata > Mammalia > Carnivora > Felidae > Leopardus > Leopardus geoffroyi. The sequence goes on along the minus strand of NC_059339.1, from coordinate 10,224,449 downwards.
TGGGCTGATGGCTCAGAGCCTGGAGCCTGTTTCCGATTCTGTGTCTCCCTCTCTCTCTGCCCCTCCCCCATTCATGCTCTGTCTCTCTCTGTCCCAAAAATAAATAAACGTTGAAAAAAAAAATTAAAAAAAAAAAAAAAAAAAGAATACAAGAGCCAGCTTAAAGGGATTCATACCTGCCAAATTAGACAATTTGTACCTCAAAATTAAAAAACAATATTGGGGCATTTGGGTGGCTCAGTTAGTTAAGCATCCAACTTCAGCTCAGGTCACAATCTCACAGTTCGTGAGTTCGAGGGCTACGTCGGGCTCTGTGCTGACAGCTCAGAGCCTGGAGCCTATTTCAGATTCTGTGTCTCCCTCTCTCTCTGCCCCTCCCCTGCTCATGCTCTGTCTCTCTCTGTCTCAAAAATACACATTAACCTTTTTTTTGAAATAAAAAATGATATTAATAGAAAACAGACCACTGAATAAAATAAGAAACCTAACAGTCCATACGGATCTCAATTTTTTTTAACTAATTACGGTTCTTCCAAAAATTAAGTATGGACTAACCATATATACTGAAATTCCACTTCTGGGTATATACCCAAAAGAACTAAAGGCAGGAACTCAGATATTTGTATACACATGTTCATAGCAGCACTACTCATAACAGCCAAATGGTGGATGCAACCCAAGTGCCTACCAACGAACGAATGGATCAACAAAATGTGATTATATACATCAACGGAATATAATTCAGCCTTGATAAGTTAGAAATTCTGCCACACGCTACAACACGGATGAACCTCGAAGACATTGTGTTGAGTGAAACACACCAGTCACAAAAGGACATATACTGTAAGACCCTACCTCTCCATGATGCACCTAGGGTAGTCAAACCCAAAGAGACAGAAAATAGGATGGTGGTTGTCAGGAACTGGAGGAGGACATGGGAGTGTTAGTGCTTAACAAGCACAGAGTTTCAGTTGAGAAGATGAAAATGTTCTGGAGATGGATGGTGCGGGTGGCTGTCCACCAATGTCAATGTGCTTAATGCCACTTAAAAATCATTAAAATGAGGGGCGCCTGGGTGGCGCAGTCGGTTAAGCGTCCGACTTCAGCCAGGTCACGATCTCGCGGTCCGTGAGTTCGAGCCCCGCGTCAGGCTCTGGGCTGATGGCTCAGAGCCTGGAGCCTGTTTCCGATTCTGTGTCTCCCTCTCTCTCTGCCCCTCCCCCGTTCATGCTCTGTCTCTCTCTGTCCCAAAAATAAATAAACGTTGAAAAAAAAATTTTTTTTTAAATCATTAAAATGATGCGGCGTCTGGGTAGTTCAGTCGGTTAAGCGTCTGACTCTTGATTCAGCTCAGGTCATGATCCCACAGTTCATGAGATCGAATCCCGTGTTGTGCTCTGCACTGACAGTGCAGAGCCTGCTCAGGATTCTCTGTCTCCCTCTCTCTGTCCCTCTCTCACTAGCACACACACACACTCTCTCTCTCTCTCTCTCTCAATCAATCAATCAATCAATATTTTTGAAAGTTTTAGGGGCACCTGGGTGGCTCAGTTGGTTGAGTATCTGACTTCGGCTCAGGTCATGATCTCATAGTCCGTGGGTTTGAGCCCTGCGTCGGGCTCTGTGCAGACAGCTCAGAGCCTGGAGCCTGCTTCGGATTCTGAGTCTCCCTCTCTCTCTGCCCCTCCCCTTCTCACGCTCTGTCTCTCTGTCTCTCTGTCTCTCTCTCAAAAATAAACATTAAAAAAAGTTAAAATAAGTTTTAAAAAATGGTTAAAGTGACAAATTTTCTGTTATGTATATTTAACTGCAATCAAATACAGGGGGACAAAGGGAAAGCTCTTTGCAGTAGAAGCACAAAGAATGACATATAATAAATACAGGAGTAACAGAATTAGGAAATCACCTTTTGGTAACTGTCACATTAATAGGTCAGGCAAGAACTGTCACAAGGCACTAAAACTAGTGGGTGAACATTTCAGGAAGTACAGGGTGTTTATAGCAACTCAAAGTACCTCCCCATGAAATGTTTATTAATTACTTATTAATTACCAAATAAAAAATACTCAGGGGCGCCTGAATGGCTCAGTTAGTTAAGTGTCCAACTTTGGCTCGGGTCATGATTTCACGGGTTCTTGAGTTCAAGCCCCACATCAGGCTCTGCAGAGAGCTCACAGCCTGGAGCCTGCTTCAGATTCTGTGTCTCCCTCTCTCTCTGCCCTTCCCCCACTGACACTCTGTGTCAGTGTGTGTGTGTGTGTGTGTGTGTGTGTGTGTGTGTCTGTCTGTCTGTCTCTCTCAAAAATAAACATTAAAAAAAATTTATAAATAAACAAACATTAAAAAAAATTTTTAGATACAAACTTCACAGTGGAGAATTTGACAGATAACTATCTTAACCAACAGATAAAAGTTAACATCACCAGTTATGGATTAAACTGGCATCACGTGCCTCCTGACATCATGCATGGAGAAATGCAAGTGCCATTTCTGTGATATTCCCATCAAAAATGCATTATCTAGGGGCGCCTGGGTGGCGCAGTCGGTTAAGCGTCCGACTTCAGCCAGGTCACGATCTCGCGGTCTGTGGGTTCGAGCCCCGCGTCAGGCTCTGGGCTGATGGCTCAGAGCCTGGAGCCTGTTTCCGATTCTGTGTCTCCCTCTCTCTCTGCCCCTCCCCTGTTCATGCTCTGTCTCTCTCTGTCCCAAAAATAAATAAACGTTGAAAAAAAAAATTTAAAAAAAAAATGCATTATCTAACCTAATTATGAGGAACATCAGACAAACCCCAAATGAGTGGCATTCTACAAGGTCAGATGGAGGCAGAAATTCAATGGTATCATCATAATATAAATTTCCTGATTTTGACAAGTGCACTGTATGTATGTCTATGTTTTTAGGAAATGCACACTGAAGTATTTTATTTTAATGTTCATTTATTTTGAGAGAGAGAAGGAGAGAGAGACAGAGCACGCATGAGTGGGATAGGGGCCGAGCAGGAGACAGAATCGGAAGCAGGCTCCTGTGCTGTCAGCGCCTACGCGGGCGGGGCTCAAACTCACAAACCGCGAGATCATGAGCTGAGCCAAAGCTGGACACTTAACCAAGTGAGCCACCCAGGCGCCCCAACACACTGACGTATTTTAGAGTAACAAGACAACATGCTTGTAATTTACTCTCCAATGGTTCAGAATGAAATTAGACATACGGTGTGTATATACATGGGGGGAGGCAAATGTGATACCATGCTAGCTGGCAAATCTGGGTAAAAACTAAACAGAAGTTGTATCATTCTTACAAGATTTGTATAAATTTGAAGTTATTTCAAAATAGAAAGTTTTTAAAGACACACAAATAACGAAGTCCACCATGAATGCCGTCCACTTCAGAGGATTCCTCTTTGAGTTTCCAGTAAGATTTCCTTCATGGATTCTAAAAGTCACCAACATTTGTGGTAAAAAGAGTAATTTCGGAAGTCAAATTACCCAGGACTTTTACAGACTAATTCAATACTCCCAGGAATAGAAGTCAATTATTAAATGTAGAGTCCCGGCACTGATACGCAAACGAACTTTGAAGAGACTTCTCGACAAATATTGGCCCAATGTGAGTTGTTTTACAACGGTGAAAGAGAGAAAGCAAGGGCGAAAAGCTGTCATAAATCGTGCACCAAGGACATGGACACTTCTGCAGCATCATGGTGAGGGCTCTGATCACACAGACCTAGGTGCACAACTGAGCCCTACCACTGACTAGCTCAGTGACCTGGGCAAGTTCTTTCTACTTCTGATTTATCATCCACAATATAGCAATAATAATTCTTAGGTTTGTTTTAAGAACAAACTGAGGGGGCGCCTGAGTGGCTTAGTCAGTTAAGCGTCCAACTTCGGCTCAGGTCATGATCTCATGGTTCGGGAGTTCGAGCCCCGTGTCGGGCTCTGTGCTGACAGCTCGGAGCCTGGAGCCTGCTTCAGATTCTGTGTCTCCCTCTGTCTGCCCCCTCTGCTGCTTGCACTCTATCTCTTGCTCTGTCTCAAAAATAAATAAACATTAAAAAAAAAAAAAAAAGAACTGAGAATCCATACAACATAATATCATTCGGTCATTTAAAAGGAATGAAGCACTGATAAATGCTACAATTTGAATGAACCTTGAAAATATTCTGCTAAATGAAAGAAACCAGACACAAGAGGCCACATGTTGTATGATTCCATTGATGTGAAATGTCCAGAGTAAGCAAATTCACAGAGACAGAAAGTAGATTTAGTGCTTGCTTTAAGAAGGGGGATAGCTAGGGGCACCTGGGTGGCTCAGTCGGTTAAGTGTCCAAGTCTTAGTTTCAGCTCAGGTCACGATTTCACAATTTATGGGTTCAAGCTCCACACTGGGCTCTGAGCTGACAGTGCAGAGCCTGCCTGGGATTATCTCTCTCTCAAAATAAATAAACACACTTTTAGAAAGCAGGGGGTGGGAGGGAGGACACCTGGGTGGGTCAGTCACATAAGCGTCTGACTCTTGATTTTGGCTCAGGTCATCATGATCTCAGTTCGTGAGTTTGAGCCCCACATGGAGCTCAGTGCTGACAGCATGGAGCCTGCTTGTGATTCTCTCTCTCCTTCTCTCCCTGCCCCTCCCCGTCTTGTTCTCGTTCTCTCTCTAAATAAATAAATAAACATTAAAAAAAAAAAGAAGGGGGACAGGTAATAGGTACAGGGTTTCTTTTTGAGTAATGAAAATGTCCTAAAATTGTAATGCAGCATGTGAATATACTAAAAACCAGTGAACTGTATACTTTAAATAGGTGAACTGTTGTGGTATGTGAATTATCTCTTTAAAGTTGTTGAAAGAAAGAAAGAAAGAAAGAAAGAAAGAAAGAAAGAAAGAAAGAAACCGGGATAATAAAAGAGAGGGCTTTAAATTCACTCATTCCACAAACACCGAATACACGGCACTGAGGACACACCGGTTAACAGAGTAACATCCCTCTCCTCAACAGGGTTTCTTTATAAACGGAGGAGATAAAAACCAAAAACTAAAAAAAAAAAGTAAATACATAAGATGTCAGATGGTAAAACTGCTACAAGAGGCAGCGAGAGGGGAATAGAGGATGAGGGAGATACTTTTTTTTAATGTTTATTTTTGAGAGAGAGAGAGAGAGAGAGAGGGAGGGAGCACACACGCGCCCAGCGCAGGCCTCAAACCCATGAACCGCAAGACCATGATCTGGCTCAAAATCGAGAGTCAGATACCCAACCAACTGAGCCACCCAGGTGCCCCAAGGGGGATGCTACTTATACAGGATACATGGGGAGCCTCAGCGACAAGGTAACATTTAACAAGATCTAGAAGAAGCAAGGCAGCACATGCCCTTATGTGGGAGAGGAGCACGCTAGGCAAGGGGAGGAGCAAAATCAAGGGCACAGGGGAGGACTGTATTTGACATGTGTGCAAGAGGCCAGTGTGGCTGCAGCAGAACAGGCAAGGGACAGACAAGTACATGAGGCCAGTGAGGTCACAAAAAGCCAGAAGATGCAGGGACTCGGAGACCCTGTAAAAACATCAGCCTTTATTTTCTGTAAGATGGGAAAGGACTGGAGGGTTTTAGGCAGAGGAGCAACATGATCTGACTTATATTTCTAAATTGCCTTTCAAACTACTGTGCAGGGATAGCACCCAAGTCAGTTAAGAAAGCTACTGTGATAAATAATCCAGACAAGAAATGATAGGACCAAGGACCAAGGTGGCAGCAGTGGGAAGAGTGATAAATAGTCCAACTAGGAATATCTTAAGTGTAGCCAACAGGATTCCCTCAGGGATTACACACGGGACGGGAAAGAAAGAAGGAAAGAAGGAAAGAAGGAAAGAAAGAAGAAAGAAAGAAAGAAAGAAAGAAAGAAAGAAAGAAAGAAAGAAAGAAAGAAAAAGGAAGGAAGGAAGGAAGGAAGGAAGGAAGGAAGGAAGGAAGGAAGGTAGGAAGAAGAATGACTCCTAGGTTTGGAGTCTAGTCAACTCAAGGGTTGGAGATACAGAAAGGGTAGGGAAAGGAAGTTAAGTGTTAGAGATGGTACGTGTGGAATTTAAGATGCTTAGTTACCTGAGTGTGGGGGCACACTAAGTACATAATGTTAGATATTACTGACAATCATAATAATAAATATAAGATTGTTCTGACAAGAAATAATCAGAAGAGGCAAGAACGCACACATAGTCTATCAACATTACTGCTGTGTACATGAATGGAAATTTGTTTTATTTTTAATTTTTCCTGTACCATCTCACTAGTGTTTTAGGGGAATCTAAACATCATTCTCATTGGCCTAGGAAAAAAATCACAGGGCTCAGAAAAAAAGGAAAAAATATTAGTTTGCTTTTCACTCTCTCCGAGAGCCTGTCAGAAGATCAAGATAGAATTTCACCCAGGAAGAGCTCAACCTTAATTTGTATACCTATCCGCTGGCATCCCATATTTTGCATTCAGTATGATTACCTAAACTACCCAATTTTTAAAAAATTTTTTAATGTTTATTTATCTTTGAGAGACAGAGAGAGATGGAGCATGAGTGGGAGAGGAGCAGAGAGAGAGGGAGACACAGAATCCAAAGCAGGCTCCAGACTCTGAGCTATCAGCACAGAGCCTAATGCGGGGCCTGAACCCACGAACCGTGAGATCCCGACCTGAGCCGAAGCTGGACACCTAACCGCCCCGAATTTTTTTTTTAATCTTGCCCAGCTTCTTTGATCCTTGGTTCCCACCTGAGTCCCCACAGTCCTATCAAAAAGTACTATCTATCAGAGGGCTTCCAGATATTTGTAATTTTTCAAAACATATAATGGAAATCTTACATCACCCCTCAATTTGTCTACCTACATAAAGTAATTAAAATGTCAAATGCCTTTTGTTTGTGGCTGCAAAACAATTACGGTACTTGGTGTGGTAGTCTGAAGCAGAGTGGCATAATGCTGCCTTCTACCAGAAAGAAAGAAAAGAAAAGAAAAAAAGAAAAGAAAAGAAAAGAAAAGAAAGAAAAGAAAGAGAGAGAGAGAAAGAAAGAAAGAAAGAAAGAAAGAAAGAAAGAAAGAAAGAAAGAAAGAAAGAAAGAAAGAAGGAAAACAATTACTATATAATGAATGCAGATTTGGAAATAATTTTTTTCAGAAGGCATAATGCTGCCTTCTTAAAAAAAAGGAAGAAAAGGGGCGCCTGGGTGGCGCAGTCGGTTAAGCGTCCGACTTCAGCCAGGTCACGATCTCGCGGTCCGTGAGTTCGAGCCCCGCGTCGGGCTCTGGGCTGATGGCTCAGAGCCTGGAGCCTGTTTCCGATTCTGTGTCTCCCTCTCTCTCTGCCCCTCCCCCGTTCATGCTCTGTCTCTCTCTGTCCCAAAAAAAATAAACGTTGAAAAAAAAAAAAAAAAAAAAAAAAAAAAAAAAAAAAGGAAGAAAAAAGGGAAAACCAATTATTATACAACAAATGCAGGTTTGGAAACAATTTTTTTCAGAATATTAGGTTTATGCTTAAAAAAAAAAAAAAAAAAAAGAGGAAACCCCCCCCTGGGTTGAAAAGGCTGGGAATCACTGGCATGGGGTGGCATAGCCTTATAAGTAGGAACACGGGCTGCAGCTAGACTGCCCTGGTTCACATCCCAGCTGCATGTGGCCGCAGGCTAGTTATTTCACCTCACTGTTAACTCATCTATAAAATGGGCATAGTAACATGCGCATGTGTGCAAACACACACACGCACGGCATCCTCCTGATCTATACCCCAATTTTTTTCACCTACTACAACTTGAAGATCCTTCTACAGCAGTGCGTTCTTTTTAACAGCTACATGATATTCCATCGTATGAATATACCGCCCAGAATTTAATCGCCAGTATAGGATATTTACATCATGCCTAGGTTTCGTTATTACAAATAATGCAGCAGAACATATCCGTTACAATCACCATTATACACTTTTTCAAGTACATCTCCAAATCACATTTTTAGAAAACTGCTTTGGCAAGAGTTTGCCTTTCACTTTGACAAATCTCCCCAACTGCACTCAAAAGAAGGTACCAGTTTCGACTCCCATAAACTGAGTGTGAAAGGCCCTGTTTTCTCTCACTTTTGCCAATACTGCATATGTTACCAGATTTTTTCATCTTTGTTGCTCTGATTCATGGGGAAAAAATACCATTCTAGTTTGCATTTCTGGGTGAGACTAAGCACTTTTTCGTATTTTCAAAGTCTCTTTTTCTTCCTTTTGTATGAATTGTCAGTTGGTCACAGCTCGTTTTCTCTCGCATTTTTTCCCTCCGTTATAGGAAGGAGCTCGTGACACAACCAGAAAATGATCCTTTATTATATGTGTGGCAAATATTCATCTTAGCTTTTGCACTTTTCACCCTGTGGTATTCTTTTTCCACAGAAATTCATCGTGGCATGGTGAAATGTATCAGATTTTTCCTTTATGATTTCTGGGTTGCTCACTATACTTAGAACAACTTAATTCACAGCACTGTTGTGAGATAAAAATAAGACATAAAATGCTTAGCACAGAAGCAGCCCTTAGAGTTTCACCTTTGGAACTAGGAATTTACTTTTTAGTCAGAATAAAATTCTCACCATAAAGGAACAGAATTTCACAGGACCCTGCAAGGTGTGGCCCCAACCTCTCTTGCTCTGGTGACTTCGTTTTCCCCATGTGGTCAAGCCTGCTTTTCTCCACGGTCAGATGCTCCCATCCTACCTCCTCACAGCACCTAAGTGATATCAACATGAAATCTAGGCACGCGTTCCTCCAACCACCAGGTTAAAGGCTGGACTGGCAGCTCACAAGGGGGAGAGAGCCTGTCTGTTTCAGCACCAATGTGTAATGTGTACCTCTGGCTCCAAGCAAAGGGGCTCACACATGATTCCTCAAATATCTGTGGCTAGAAGGGAAGGATGAGAGCAGCCATGCGATGGGGGGAGACTGTCACTGCTCTCCCACATCCACAGTTCCCCCACAGACACAGGTCATAGGTGGTGTCACAAGAGGTTGTCAGAAGAGACGCAAATGTCAGATGGCAAAGGCTCTTCTTCTTAGACCTGCCCCACCAACTCTTTCACTTGAAGAAAAAGACCATTATTTCTAGCAATCAATTCTTAGCCAATTTGTAGTGCTAAGGAGTTTATCTTCCCCAATCTGTACGCTACGGCAATTTTAATAAGAATTTCCAAAGCAAATGTCCACAGCCCCAGCGCGTAAGACAAAAACTTATTAAAGCCCTCTCATGCATTTGAAAACACTACGTTTTGGGGCGCCTGGGTGGCGCAGTCGGTTAAGCGTCCGACTTCAGCCAGGTCACGATCTCGCGGTTCGCGAGTTCGAGCCCCGCGTCGGGCTCTGGGCTGATGGCTCAGAGCCTGGAGCCTGTTTCCGATTCTGTGTCTCCCTCTCTCCCTGCCCCTCCCCCGTTCATGCTCTGTCTCTCTCTGTCCCAAAAATAAATAAACGTTGAAAAAAAAAAAATTTGAAGAAAAAAAAAAGAAAACACTACGTTTTGATATTTTAACTAAGTTAACATCAGTGGGGAAAGAACACTCAGTCTACTTCTCTTCGTCTCTGTTACCACTCTGTCACCTATACAGCACTTCACCCAGCTTTGTTCTCTGGGCCCCTCACCTGTAAACGTGCAGGTGTTCATAACCATGGTAATAGATACACATTAAAAAAAAACACACACACAGCTGCTCAGGGTTCTTTCTACGGGACTACAAGCTAAAGCAGACCACATTGGGTAGCCCTATAAACAGATCCCATTTAAAGCAATGAAATTTTACATTTAACTGGGACATTAGAGGGAAAGAACCAAAGTCATAAACATCTCTACAAAGTTTGGCAACCATTCTACCAAGGCTGTGGTGGATAGAATATCAACTGTTTAGTTTTAAGCTTTGTTTAATTTAGTAGGAGTCAAAAGAAAATATAATTTTTTTATATTAAATGTATTTTTTTTAAATCACACCTATGTTCTGGATTTGTTTTTCCCCTCAATAAATCCACAAAAAATAAATAAAGAAATATCAAAAAAAAAAACCCTTGAAAGAAATGTATTTTTACTCACTAATACGAGTTGCATTTTTCTTTCCTTCCCCCCCTCTCCCCCCCCCCCACTTTCGGAGAGAGAGACAGAGACAGAATACAAGCAGGGGAGGGGCAGACAGAAAGGGAGACACAGAATCGGAAGCAGGCTCCAGGCTCTGAGCTGTCAGCACAGAGCCAGATGCAGGGCTCACTCAAACTCAAGAGCCACAAGATCATGACCAGAGTCGAAGTCGGACGTTAAACCGACTAGGCCACCTAGGCGCCCATGAGTTGCATTTTTCTAAACATGAAATAAGCCCAGCCATTATAACATGAAAAAAATGTAAAATACTAAATTTTCTTTCCCTTCCTAATTATTTGGATTGAAAAAGGTCAGGATAAGGCACAAGTTTATGTTTCCCCATCTTGCACTTTAATTTGGAAAGAAATATTTCAAAATGTGTAAAAAAACATTTGTTTTTAAAAAGCTACTGCTTGTAAAAAGTTAAAGCATAACTTTAAATGTTTCTGGTATGCAATTAGCAAGCATCACAGTAAAAATTGTATATGCAAACAATCATCAATGGATGCTAAATATAGGGAGAAACCCGAGGGGGGCAGGATACAGGCAGGCATGGTTTCACACTGTCTCCTCATCAATTGCTAATTAGTTACAGGAGAGAAAATATTTTATACAAGGAGAAAATGCACAAACTCTTAACCAGGTGATCACTGATGATGACCAACGTCATCAGTGGACATTGTGTACTTCCAGATATGATATCCCAAGAAGGACACGGTTATCACCTACATAGTACTCAGGCTAATATCTAATAATGATGAAATATCAGACAAATCCAAAATGAGAAATCTTCTATTTTAAAAGGGGAAGGGAGAGATGTATTTTTCCCAAAAATCACTAGCATAAAAGACAAAGGCTGTATGGGGCACCCAGGTGGCTCAGTTAGTTAAGCATCAATCAGACTCTTGATTTCGGGTCAGGTCATGATCTCACAGGTTGTGAGCTCAAGCCCTGAATCAGGCTCTGTGCTGGCAGTGCGGAACCTGCATGGGATTCTCTCTCTCTCTCTCCCTCCCTCTCTGTCTCTCCCTCCCTCATACCCTCTGTCTCTCTCTCTTAAAAATTAACAAATAGGGGCGCCTGGGTGGCGCAGTCGGTTAAGCGTCCGACTTCAGCCAGGTCACGATCTCGCGGTCCGTGAGTTCGAGCCCCGCGTCGGGCTCTGGGCTGATGGCTCAGAGCCTGGAGCCTGTTTCCGATTCTGTGTCTCCCTCTCTCTCTGCCCCTCCCCCGTTCATGCTCTGCCTCTCTCTGTCCCAAAAATAAATAAATGTTGAAAAAAAAAAATTAAAAAAAAAAAAAATTAACAAATAAATAAACTTAAAAAAAAAAAGACAAAAGGCTATGGAAGTATTCCAGATTTAAGAGATCTAACAGCTAAATACAACTGGATCCTATACTAGAAAAGGAAAAAAAAATCTATAAAGGACATTATTGGGTCAACTGGCACAGCTACAATATAACAGGTTAGACAAAAGGATTATTATCAATGGTAAAATTACTACAGTTAAAAATTAAAAAGGGGTGCCTGGATGGCTCAGTTGGGTAAGTGCGTAACTCTCGATTTTGGCTCAGGTCATGATCTCATCGTTCACGATGGAGCTTCATGTCAGGTTGTGCATTGACAGTGTGGAGCCTGCTTGGGATTCTCTCTCCCTCTCTCTCTCTGCCCCTCCCCCGCACATGTGTGCTCACGCTCTCTCTTTCTCTCTCTCAAAATAAATAAATACACTTAAAAAATTTTTAAATGATAACTTTATTCTTAATGTTTATTTTGAGGGAGAGAGAGAGTATGAACAGGGGAGGGGGGGAGAGAGAGAGGGAGACACAGAATCCGAACCTGAGTTTCGTGCCCTGAGCCGATGTCAGACACTTAACCGACTGAATCACCAAGGCGCCCCAAGGAAACTTTATTCTTAGAAAATATGCACTGAAGGGGCGCCTGGGAGGCTCAGTCAGTTAAACATCCCACTTCGCCTCAGGTCATGATCTCACAGTTGGTGGGTTCGAGCCCTGCGTCAGGCTCTGTGCTGGAGCTTGCTTCAGATTCTGTGTCTCCTCCTCTCTCTATCCCTCCCCTGCTCATGCTCTGTCTCTCTCTGTCTCTCAATAATATATAAACGTTAAAAAATTTTTTTTCTTTAAAGAAAATATGCACTGGGGCGCCTGGGTGGCTCAGTCGGTTAAGTGGCCAACTTCGGCTCAGGTCATGATCTCGCGGTCCGTGAGTTCAAGCCCCGCGTCGGGCTCTGTGCTGACAGCTCAGAGCCTGGAGCCTGTTTCAGATTCTGTGTCTCCCTCTCTCTGACCCTCCCCCGTTCATGCTCTGCCTCTCTCTGTCTCAAAAATAAACGTTAAAGGGGCGCCTGGGTGGCGCAGTCAGTTAAGCGTCCGACTTCAGCCAGGTCACGATCTCGCGGTCCGTGGGTTCGAGCCCCGCGTCAGGCTCTGGGCTGATGGCTCAGAGCCTGGAGCCTGTTTCCGATTCTGTGTCTCCCTCTCTCTGCCCCTCCCCCGTTTATGCTCTGTCTCTCTCTGTCCCAAAAATAAATAAACGTTGAAAAAAAAAATAAAATAAAAAATAAACGTTAAAAAAAAAATAAATAAATAAAAGAGAAATCAATAATTAAAAAAAAATAAAGAAAGAAAATATGCACTGAAGTATTTAAGGGTAAAGGACTATGATATATGTAATTTACCCTCAAATGTTTGGGGCAAGATTATAAAATATTATATACGTGTATTTACACACACAGAATATAAAGCAAATGGGATGAAAAGTTAACAGTGCTGAGTCTGGGTAAATGGTATGCCATCTATATGTGTATTCTTTGTACTATTCTCATTCTTGTAACCTTTCTCTAAGTTTGAAATGAATCCCAAGTAAATAAAAATTCTTTAAAATTTTTCTGAAATATCCATTTGCTACAGTCACCAGCATGACTTGCATCACCAGTAAGTTATCCATCCCTACACCCCCGAAGCTGGCTGTACTAGGTACCAAAAAAGGGATGACAGAGAGAAGAAAGTAAGTAAGACAGAGAGGAGAATTCACATGGAGACAGAGTATGGGGACAGAAAGAAGACAGATCTATCGTTTTACTACCAAAAATATTATCTATTTAAATAAGAACTTACAAATTGTAAAATAAAGATCTCTCCACGTTTATCACACATACCTTTCTTCAGCAATTGTGAACTAGCCCTGACAGCAAGGACAAAGCAACACAGTATTTGCTTTCATCGTCATGGCTGATTAAAATTACTGCTACATTTACTGAATGCCATGTGCCAATTCTGAAACTCCAGAAATCAAACTTTTAACCATTACCTTCGGCTACTTATTTCTAAAACTTTCTAACAGCAGGATCTAAACCCACACATTGTCCTATTGTAACCGCATGTTCTCACCTTTGCATATTCTACAGGAATAATGCTTACAGAGTAACCTGCTGATGCTGAGGACGCAAAAGACATTACAAAAGTGACTTCTGCTGCTGAAGGTGAAGCCTGGTAAACACCACCCGACCCATCAGGTAGACTGGCAACAGGAGATACGGCCGTTGGATGGTGGTCTCTTTACCCCCTTATTAAATAAACTATTATTTCATTTACAACTTACAAGTATGCCTATCATGTTATTAAGAGTCAACAGAGGAGGGTGATGTTTACAGAGGAAACTCGGTAACCAGCATTTAGCACAAAGGCTGGACACAGCAAGAGCTTAATACACATTGGCTATCACCTTTGTTATCATTATTATTACTGGTGGAACATAGCAGGAAAGATTCATCTCATGCATAATTATGTCAGTATCACAACAGGCCCTGTTGACGTATATATCATTTATGTTGCACTGCCTTTTAATAAACTTAACTTCAAGGTTCAAGGGCTGTCCCTACATTATTTCAAATAGCATATAATTAGAAATTAAAAGTGCTAGTCCATACCCTATCTACTTGAGCTTTGATATATTTGAAACTCTTTTTCCTGAGCTGTTTTTTCCGAAAAGCACTGGTAATCACTGAAAACTTTTTCCCACTTATATTTAATATTTGTGTTCAACCACTGACAATTCTGGGATGTGCAGCATGCTTATCACAAATAAGGAGAAGTTAGAGTTCACTCAATCCCTTAGTTCTTAATGAGAGTAAAGACAAACAGTAGAATTAATAAAATTAGTATTACAGGGCTGTCCTCAAGGATTATAAACACTTGAACTATTAGGTACTAAGGCCACACATCTCTATGCCTGGCCCCATCTTCCACCTGGTGTGGATGTAAATGGCAGAGTTTAGTCTACCAAAAAAAAAAAAAAAAAAAAGGTAATGCAAATGCATCTGTACTACAGGAGGCAAATTACTATAACTCCATTTGAGTTAATCAACAAGGTGATTAATATCGTGGGTCCAGACAAGATGAGATGAAACAGATAAATGTCCAGTCCTCCCTTGTATATAGTAGGCATTTGATGAATGGCTGTTGACCGAATTTGGGGGGGAGGATAAAATACATGGGGAAAAGGGGGATAGAGAAAAAGTCACATGGGAAGGAGAGAGGGAAGGAAGAGTGTCCCCCTTTTGCTCATTCTAACACGTGCACACCTGCCAGCCCCTGATGATCCCTTCTAACTGGACATCTTCTGGCGTTATTATTTACTAAGGATCTCAGGTCATACGTGTTCTAGACAGGGACCACCCATCCCTTAGAAAGAGCTGAGAGCGTGTATGTGTGTGCACATACACACACACACCACCACCACCACTTGTGAAAAAAGAGCCACAAACCAGTGTCTAAAAACAAAATGCCTAAAACACATGAGACTGAGTGAGCCTCAAGAAACAAAAGACAGAATCCCTGCCTGCAGGAGAGTTTACAAACCCACACGATTTTCTGGGAAATCACACCAGAAATCTAACCCCCCCCCACCCCCCGTTAGTGAACACATATTCTACAAAGCCTTCGCTCTCTGAGGCTAGGAACTTATTTATGTCAAGTGAGTTTAAAAAAAAAAAAAAAAAAAAGAAATGCTGACGAACCAAAAAGAAAATACAATGATGCTGAATTTTTTGTTTTATCTATGCACCCTCTTCCCCCAGGGGTGTGGGGCAACAGTCAAGCAGGCCGATAATTTCAGGAACTTATTCTCAAGACTGCCATGCTAAGAAGAGTAAACTAGGGATCCAAAGTCTAATTTCAGTTTCTTGACTAAATATAAAGTGACACTGGGTATATCTTTTGTACCAGCTGCTCCAAAAAAAAAAAAAAAAAAAAAAAATCATTATCTTTGTCCTTGGGGAGAAAGTTTATAGTTTGGTACTTCCTGCAGATTACAAGAATATTCCTCTTTTCTAATTAAATTTTAATATCCTGTAGGAAAAGGATAAGTCATGAAGAAAGGGCAGTCAATAGGGACCAGCATTCTAAGTAACAGAAGCTAGGAAAAAAGTTGTTAAGGCAGCTTTTTAATGGTAGTGGATCGTGGATAGCTCTGTCTTTATAATATCTTCTCATGGAATTTCACTGGTCAGCATCATGTCTCTGATGACAAGGCAATAAAAGCAAACTGCCTCCGAGTCTTTCTACAAATGGTTGCTACCCTAGTTCAAAGCCTCTCTCTCACTAGTCTGCTCTCCCTGAGTCCACTCGTGTCTCCTACAACCCTTCCTTCACGCTAGCCAGAAGGATATTTTTAAACTGACCAGCTCATGCCACTCCCCTGATCACATCCTTCTATGGCTTTACACTGCTCTTAAAATACAATCCAAACTCCTCTCCATGGTCCACATGACATTTGAAGACTTTACAAGCTCCTATGTGGTCCAGTCCCCACCTACCTCCCCAGGCTCCCTTTTGCTCTTAAAGTGCTCCAAGAACTTCCCCACCTCAACACTTGCATACTTGCTGTTTCCCAATGCCCAAACACCCACCCAGGGCCTAGCACAGCGCCTGGCACACAGTAATCTCACAATAGTTCTTGAGTGAGTGGATCAACATTTCAATAGAATGGTTCAATGGGATGATAAAGACTGGAATCTAGAATGCATTATCTTTACAATAAACATATTATATGTCTGTGTGTGTGTGTGTGTATTTGTACATATATATGTATGTATTTAGTATAGGCAGACCTACAGCATATATATATGTATATATCAGCATACAAGAACATATGTATTCTAAACAGAATATTCTATACGAATAAATTTCTATTTCAGTTTAACACTAGCTTTATCAAACCCATTTGACATCGGCACACAAGTCTGTCTACCTCTCTGAATTCAATGCTCCTTGCAAACATGAATAGTACCATCCATGTTTCAGCATTGTCAAGGACCGCAGCACACGCAAGTTTACGAAACGCACACAACGTTCCAAAACTCAGTCATGAACCGAGCTGCAATTTAGGGAGTTTGAATCCAGTTCGGGGTCTTAAAGCCTTGGCTGCAGTACACAACTCCTACAGAGCATCAGTATTTGCCTTTCCTTAAAGGTAAGGCAGTATTTGCCTTGCCTCGGAAATGTCAGCACTGGATGGCAAGTGCTGTCCGAGTCCCAAAGGGAAAGAGGAATAAAAGCACAGTATCCTATTGTTCGGTGGCTGCCTAACAAAGTCCACTAAGGCCCGCTAGTAACAATCACAAGCATGAGCTGGCTCTGCTTTTTCAGGATCTTGTGCGACTCTCCAACAGGCTCCACACTGACCATGTACAAGAAGGGTAAGTAATCTTAGCAGTGGCCCCGGCATTTGAGCAGCTCTGGTCAAAACCCTGAGCTTACACAGGGACACAACACTAATAAAGACATCCCAGTCGCAATTGGAAAGGCACAGAACTGTCATTTTTCAGCAAGGCAAGTTTATTTACTCCCACGGGAGATAAACAAACATGGCCACCAGGGAGAGCCTGGGACAAAATGTACTTGACCTGCAACAGATAAACCAAAAGCCTGGAGTATGAGAAGGAGCTACTTTTTCTGCTCCTATGTAGCTCCTCTCGGCTCAAGTCATTGTACACTATCTTTCAGAAAAACAAAAAAGCAAATGTAAAGGATGTGCCATATGCGGAAAGAGGGCTTGGAGAATACAGACAGTTTTGTCAGCTGAACAAGGCAGAAATCAGGCACACAAGCAACCTCAAAAGCTAAATTCGGTACTACGACCACTAAATTATGGGGGGAGGAGGGAGTCATTTCATTATTCACTGCCTTCATTTCCCTACCTGTGACGTTGAGAAATATCAGTATACTGAATATACTTACATTTTAATTACTGAATGTATACAAAATCTAAATCCTAAACACACCGCAAAGAATTATTTTGATTTAAATTAAGCAAGCAAAACAAAATTGAGAATAGTATTGGTCATTCAGAAATCAACTCATACGATCATCGCCTCAGAAAGATCATTCCTAAACTCATCAAACTAACTACATTATCCCCCTTTGTTGTTTTTTATTCCTCCCGGCAGTTTTTACTACCCGAAATTGTGATATTCATTCATATGTTTCTTTTCTCTCTCTCGACCAAAAGAATAGCATCTTTGCCAGTCTTCCGGCTTTATCTGGCCTGGTTCAATAACTATTTGTTGACTGAATTAATACTGAGGTTAAAAATAATTTGAGGGGCGCCTGGGTGGCGCAGTCGGTTAAGCGTCCGACTTCAGCCAGGTCACGATCTCGCGGTCCGTGAGTTCGAGCCCCGCGTCGGGCTCTGGGCTGATGGCTCAGAGCCTGGAGCCTGTTTCCGATTCTGTGTCTCCCTCTCTCTCTGCCCCTCCCCCGTTCATGCTCTGTCTCTCTCTGTCCCAAAAATAAATAAACGTTGAAAAAAAAAAATTAAAAAAAAAAATAATTTGAAAAAGAACAACAAAGCTGGAAGACTAACCCTGATTTCAAACCTTATAATAAAACCACAATAATCAAGACTATGTGGTATTGGCATAAGGACAGACGACGAGATCAATAACATAGAATGGAGTCCAGAAACAGATCCACACATAAATGGACAACAGATTTTCAACAAAGGTGTGAATTCGAGAAAGACAGTCTTTTGAACAAATAGCACTAGAACCACTGGACATCCATACGCAAAATGTACACAAACACACACACACACACACACACACGTCTCCACACCTCACAATATACAAAAATTAGCTCAAAGTGGATCACAGACCTAAAGCCTTTTAAAAAACATTTGAGGCCTTGGGTTAAGCAAAGCTTCCTCAGCATGATCCATTAAAAAAAATTGATAAACTGGACTTCATCAAAATTAAAAACCTCTGCTCTTCAGAAGAGACTGGAAAAAAATGAAAAGACAAGCCACAAACTAAAAGAAAATATTTGCAATTCTGATAAAGAACTTGTATCCAAAATAAAGAATTTTTTTTTAATGTTTATTTATTTTTGAGAGAGAGAGAGAGAGAGAGAGAGAGAGAGAGAGAGAGGGACAGAGTGTGAGCAGGGGAGGGGCAGAGAGAGAAGGAGACACAGAATCTGAAACAGGCTCCAGGCTCTGAGCTGTCAGCACAGAGCCCGAAGCGGGGCTTGAACCCACAGACTGTGAGATCATGACCTGAGCTGAAGTTGGACGCTCAACTGACTGAGCCACCCAGACACCCCAGAATAAAGAATTCTTGAATCTCAATTCAAAAAAAAACAACTAAATAAATATGGAGGAAAATAGTTGGGCCGATTAGACACGTCACCAAGGAAGATATACAGATGGCAAAAACAGCACATGAAAAGATGATCAACATTATTAGTCACCAAGAAAAATACTAATTAGAACTACAATGAGATACCAGGATACACCCACTAAAATGGTTAAAATTTAAAAACTGACCATACCAAGTGTTGACAGAGATGTGGGGTAACTGTAACTCTCATATGCTACTGGTGGGAATGTAAACAGTTTAGCAATTTCTGAAAAAAGTGAATTATACATCTACTGTATGATCCAGCCATTCCCCCCACCCCAACAGGTATTTTGTTAAATACCTCTTGTACATTCACAGCAGCTTTGTTTGTGAGAGCCAAACTCCAGAACGACCCAAATTGTCCATCAACAGGTGGATGGATAAGCAAACAGTAAGACACCCACACAATGGAGTGTTACCGAGCAATAAAGAGAAATGAACTTTTGATGCATGCTACAACATGAATCTCCACATAATTATGCTGAGCATAAGAAACCAGACATAAAGTTCCATTTATATAAAATTCTAGGAAGTACAAACTAATGTGTCCTGACAGAAAGAAGAACAGCGGTCACTTGACAAGGAAGGGATTAAAAAGGACACAAGGAAACATCACAAGGGATGATGGATACGTTCATTATCCTCACTGTGGTGATGGTTTCAGGAGCGTATGCACATGTCAAAATATCAAATTGTACACTTAAATGTATGCAACTTATTGCGTGTCACTTATACCTTAATAAAGCTGGTTAAAAATAATAAAAGAGACCTACAGCCTGAAAAAATAATAAATAATTCCCAATCTGACTTTTTAGGTGGCATGCGTTTCTTCTCGATAATAGATGGGGGCCAGAGAAAAGGAATGATCTCTCCACTTGCTGCTTTGGCTATAGCACTTCCCTGCTTCTACGCTAACAAGCTGGACAATGTAGGGTCTATTACCACCCGGCCCCTTCCCCACTCCCAACCCCCAGTCTTTTTGTCTCCTAAAGAAGCAGATCCTTACTTGTCTGGAAGAGCAGACACAAGGAACAAAAGGTTCAATGGCTATTTGACAGATTAAAGAATAGACAACTGTTTTATTTAAAAGCTCCCTAAAGAATTAGAACATTTGAGGCTATACACTGTTCTGTTGAAATGCAGTTACATATTACCCAGATCTGTAAGCACTTGCCAAGAGACCTGTCCAAGTCACTCACTTCCTAAGAGTTTATGGTTTTCTTTTCTCTCCCTCTTTTCCTTCCACGAATGAAAAATGTGCAGGTGTATTTCGAGAAGACATTCCTAATATTTTGAAAGTTCTCTCATTCAAATAACCCCAACAGCTTGAGACAGTTTTCAAATGTCTAAGACAGTGATCATTACAAGACAATAAAGGAAAAGACCAAACAATGGGTCTTATGTGTGAATCGTAATAGAGTGGGAATACAAAATAAAAGGACCATTATCTGAAAACAGAAAGTCACACTACAGTTTACCAACAAAATAAGGCTCACAAATGATTAACAATAGTTATAAAATAATAATAGCAACATGGTGATTAATAGCAGAGATTCTGGCTCCACCACTTACTTATTGGTTGAGTGACCTCAGGCAAGTTGCCTAACTTCTGAAAATCAGTTTACTCATCTTTAGAACCAGGATAATAGTAATGATAATAATAAGAGAAATAATTCCTCTTCTCATAGGGTTATAGTGAGGATTAAATGTATTTGGTTTACAGTAACAACTAAATAAATGTTAGCTATTAGTCGTATTATTACTCTGAACTTTCAAAGGATCTCATTAATTCACTAATCCTCCTGACTCTTAGGTGCAAATCCTGTCATTTACTAGCATGTAACTTCTAAGCCTCAGTTTCCACACCCGTAAAACGGGAGGGATTAACGTTACCTGACTTTTAAGGTTGTGGTTAAGGATTAACTACAGATACAGCTCCCTTCCCTCCCATCTCCCAAAGCGAAGACCGCGGAGGAAGGAAATACTTCTAATAGCAGCAGATACAGTCAGTTTTTCCATTTCTGGCACGTGAGGCGTGGGGGAGAAAGGAGGTGCAAAGAGCCACAAAAAGGGGTCAAGTTCCTGAGTGAAGCCCCCAAACGCGCGCGAGAGGCAGTGACCCAGAGCGGCTCGACAGTCGGGGGCCTGGCCCCGCGCAACTCCCTCCTCTCCCCTCCCGCGTCCCGGGCCGAGGAGCCTCCCCAAGTGAGCGGGGTTATTTCGGAATCACCATGAGGCAATTCTCATGAGGCAATGGGTCAGGAATGCGGCGCTGAGCCGGGCCGCTGGCGTCCGCGGTTCCCCGGGCGGCTCTACCTGCCCCCGTCCTGACGGGCATCCCCAGGGCTGAGGGAGCCGGAACTCCGGGAGGCAGGAAATGAATGGGGACCCGAGAGGTGGGGGCACGGTGGCGCCGGGCCCCCCGGCCCAGGGAGGACTAGAAGTTGGGAGAGAGCCTGCCCCCACGACCCCCGGCGGGAGTCCGAACCCCGGCCGGGGCGCCCCCTCCCGGGCGGGGCTGATCGAAAGCGGCGGGGGCCGGGCCGAGGCCCGGGCCGGGCCCTCGGGGCTCCTCACCTCCGCGATGTCATGTTCCTCCCGCCCTCCGGCTCCGGGACGGACCCGCTCCTTACTCAGGTTCCGCTGGGCCCGGTCACATCGGGCTGGCCCGAGGGAGGCCCGCTCGGGACCGGACGGGGGGCAGAGCCAGCCGGCCGCGCGCAGACCCCCCTCCAGGCCTGGGGATCCCGGAGACTGTGCAGCCGCCCCCCAAACCCGGTTCGCTCCTCCTCCTCCTCCCCCGCCTATCGCCGCCGGCGCCGCCGTGACGTCACCCCGCGCGACGCCCGCCGCCACTTCCTGCTCCCAGGGCGCCCGGGACTGAGCAGCGGCTGGTCTTAGCGGTTCATAGGCTCGATGGAGCCGCCGCGACTCATTTCCCGAAGCCCCTTCACCCTCCTTTGGACCTGGGCTGCAAGGTGTGCGTGGCGTCCTCACTGAGGGGCTCACTCCCACGAACCGGTTGCATCCGCTCCCACCGTGTCACTTCCCTGCACTGACTGCCAAACCGAGTTTCATTCATTTCGTTCCACAAATCGCCGCTCCACTTTTTAGGTGTGTAACCTTAGGAAAGTTGCTGAGCCTCAGTTGTTGAGTCTCTGAGCTTCACTTTTCTCCACTTCTTCATTTCTGTAAAATGAAGGTAGTACTATAATTGTATTCTCTTCGTAGGATTATCATGAAGATTAAATATGCAAAATGCTTAGGACTCACCCTGGCCTATTTAATAAGTGCTTTGTAATTGTTAGCTGGATTATCATTATAGTTAAACATTTGTTGAATATTTTCTGTCTGGGCGTCCATAGTTTTAAACTATGGGGATACAGTGGTGAACTGGAAAGACGATCTCTGCTAAAATACTCAAGACAATACTGTACTTCCATCTTCCTTTCTTGTCTTTTCTCCATACCCCTTTATATTACCATTTTAAATAAGATAGTTAGGTAAGTCTTCACTGAGGATGACAACTTGAGCAAAGATCTGATCCTGGAGCAGTCAGTGGGAATAATTCAGGCGAATAGCATTTCAAGCATAGGGAGAGGCAAGTGCAAAATCCCTGAGGCAACAGGCTGCCTCCTACATTCCAAAAACTATGAAGAGGTCTCTGGCTGGGGCACAGAAGGAGGTGCGAGGGGTGAAGAGGGAGCAGTAGGAGATGAGGTGAGAACAAGATAGAAATGATCTCGGGTCCTACAGGCTATTAAATGAACAGTAAAATGGAGAGTCGTTGAAAGATTTTTCAATAGAGAAGGACTATAATCCCTGTTTTAAAAATGAAAGTAATAGGGGTGCCTGGGTGGCTCAGCTGGTTAAGCGTCCGACTTTGGCTCAGGTCATGATCTCGTGGTTTGTGGGTTTAAGCCCCATGGCGGGCTCTGTGCTGACAGCTCCGAGCCTGGAGCCTGCTTCAGATTCTGTGTCTCCCTCTCTCTTTGCCACTCTCCCACTCATGGTCTGTCTCTATCTGTCTCTCAAAAATGAATAAACTTAAAAAAAAAAAAGTAATAAAGTAAGGGTACTCTGTTAGAATCAGATCAAGAGGGCAAGTCTGGAAACAGACTAGTTCAGAATACTAACATACTGTAATATTCCAGGCTAGAGATGATGGTGGCTCAGACCAGAATGAGAGGGTAGAGCTTTTACCTGATGATGGCCTTTATGACTCATAAAAGGTCACAGATGTAGTAAGTGGCAGAGTCAGAATTCAAACCCACGTCTACGTAGCTTCAAAATCTTCTTATTTCCTCCCAATGTTCCCCTCCCCATTTCTATACAGCGAACTCTTTTATAGTGTTCTGACTGTTTCAGCCTTGGTGATATGGAAAAAAAATCCTTATAAAATTTGTCTTTAATATACGTCAGTTTAATTTAGATCATAGGCCTTCAACAAGCAGTTGTCCAACCTGCTTCTTTCCAGACCCCCTAAGTCCTGGCCTCCTAGATGACTCAAACAACACTCTAGCTGATCTTAGGCCTACAGATTTGCTCTTTCCAACCCATCCTTTGGATAATAGCCAGAGTAATCTAAAATGCAAAACTAGTCCCTCCCTACATTGAGTACCTCAATGGCTATTCACTGCTTCTAGGATGAAGTCACAAAAATTTTTAACAACCTACCTAGTCTGGTCCCTGCTTTTTTCACCAACCCTTCTTCCCACCACTCTATGACCCAGGCTTGCTGAGTGACTTTTGGCTCTCCTCAATATACCATGTCCTTTCCCAGCTCACGGGGCCTTTAAACAATCTGCTCTCTCTTCCTAGAGGGTTCTTTCTGGCCTCATTCCTCATTAACTCTAGTCTACTCCTCAGACCTCAGACTAGAAGTCATCTCCTCTGGGATGGGAAGACTTACCTGATTCTCCCAGTCCAGGTCAGATGGTCCCCAAGACACCTATCCTAGCTTAGAACTGAACACAGTCCACTATAAAGCTAAGATACAGTGTCATATGGGGGTTAAATTCTTGATTCCAAAGTGCAACCTTCCTGCCTGGGTGTCCATAAGTAAGTCACTTGACTTCTCCGTGTCTCGGTTTCCTTCTCTGTAAAATGGAGGGAACAACATAGGTAGGTGGTGAAGCATTTAAGATTTGTTTTTTATAAAGTACTTAGTACCAGTCAAATAAGTACTTGACAAATGCTGGTTATCATTTGTCTCTTTTCCAAAGTAAACTGTAAGCTCTTGGAATGCAGAAACCGTTGCTTCCCCAGTCTTCCCTATATTCTGGACACTCTGCAGCTGGAATGATCTTTCAGGAATACAAATCTAATCATGTCATTCTGTGTTATGAGGGAGTTCAAAGACTTTAGCACTAGGAATGAAAACCTTCCATTAGCACATCAGGCCCTTCTAAATATGAACCATGCCTACCTGTTCAGCTCCGTTTACTCCCACTCCCTCACATCATCTGGCAGTTTCCAAAGGCCTCTTGCTGTTTCTTGCATCCTGTCTTCCTAAATTTAGTTCCTTCTGTCTGAAACACCCTTTAAACCCATCTCCATCTGGAAAACTAAGCATCAGACAAAATTCAACTCTCATTCAATCAGCTTCTCCAAGAAACATTCTTTGCACACTCCCCAAAACCACTTCCTGAGTATAAAATAGAGACCCTCCCCCTCCCCTATGGGGGCTGCCTATTCATCCCTCTATAGGCTCTTAACACAGTTTAACATCATTGTAGGTTGATTCTTCTGTCTCTTCCCCTGGACTATGAGTTCCTTTTAGAACAAAGTCTTTGTCTTCTTCATCTTTATTTTATTTTATTTTTTTAAGTAGGCTCCATGCCCAATATGGGGCTTGAACTCCTAACCCTGAGATCAAAAGTTGCATGTTTCACAAAAACTGAGTGAGCCAGGAGTCCCCTTCTTCCTTTTGATATGCCCAGAGCCTATTACAGTGCCTGGCTTAGAACAGGCTTAAGAAATGTTCATTTAGGGGTGCCTGGGTGGCTCGGTCAGTTGAGCATCCGACTCTTGGTTTCGGCTCAGGTAATGATCTCATGGTTTCCCGGGTTTGGGCCCGCTTTGGGATTCTCTCTCTCCCTCCCTCTGCCCCTCCCCTACTTGTGCTCTGTCTCTCTCAAAATAAATAAATAAATTTTAAACTGAAAATTTAAATAGAAAAGAAATATTCACTTAGGAAAAATTAAAAAGAAATATCTGGGGCACCTGGCTGGCTCAGTCGGTTAAGTGTCTGACTTTTGCTCATGGTTTGTGAGTTTGAGCCCCGGCTCCACCCTGACAGTGTGGAGCCTGCTTGGTATACTCTCTCTCTCCATCTCTCCCTCTCTTTCTGCCCCTCACCCCCTCGTGCTTTAACTCTCAAAAACAAATAAATAAACTTTAAAAAAGGAAAAGTACTCATTTAGAGATACTTTATTTTTATTTCTCTTTTTAAAAAAAAAATTTTTTTTAATGTTTTTATTTATTTTTGAGACAGAGAGAGACCGAGCATGAGCAGGGGAGGGGCAGAGAGAGAGGGAGACACAGAATCCGAAGCAGGCTCCAGGCTCCGAGCTGTCAGCACAGAGCCCAACGCGGGGCTCAAACTCACAGACTGCAAGATCATGACCTGAGCCGAAGTCGGACGACCAACCGACTGAGCCACCCAGGCGCCCCTATTTCTTTCTCAACTACAAAAGCAACACAAATTCCTTACAACAAGCCAAATAAAAATAGTTTTCCCTGCTCCTCAATGTATATATATTCCCTACTCCACCCCCACCAGTGTTAATAATTTGGTATTACACTTCCACTTTTCTCTATCCCTATACAAACACACACACATATATCCCACACCTACACTCACATACATAACATATAGGGATTTTTTTCTATTTTATTTATTTTTTTTTTAAGT
This sequence comes from Leopardus geoffroyi, assembly GCF_018350155.1. Taxonomy (NCBI): domain Eukaryota; kingdom Metazoa; phylum Chordata; class Mammalia; order Carnivora; family Felidae; genus Leopardus; species Leopardus geoffroyi. The sequence goes on along the minus strand of NC_059339.1, from coordinate 10,198,701 downwards.
TTTACTCATTTTGAGAGAGAGAGCATGAAAGCAGGGGAGGGGCAGAGAGAGAGAGGGAGAGAGAATTCCAAGCAGGCTCTGTACTGACAGCTTGGAACCTAGTGCAGGGCTTGAACTCACGAGCCTCAAGCTCATGAACTGAGCCAAAGTCAGATGCTTCACTGACTGAGTCACCCAGGTGCCCCTATTTTTAAAAAATGT